>NW_027254813.1:2163333-2505000 GCF_044704955.1 Pristiophorus japonicus | reverse complement strand
GGTCGGCGGGGGACCGGGGGGGTGAGCGGGTATCGGGTCGGGTCTGGTCGGCGGGGGAGCGGGTGTCGGGGCTTGTCGGGGGCGGGGAGCAAGAGCTGGCCGTGGGAGGAGCCTTATTCACACAGCCCCAGTGAGGCCATTCAGCCAGGGCTAGGGGCTGCGTGCTTCGGGCCCCTCCGACACAGTTCGGCGCCTGTAGCTACAGCACTTGCGTGCCCACCGTAGCGCACATGTGCAGATGTCCCGGCACTGATTTCAGCGCCGGGACCTGGCTCCGCCCCCCCCACAGCTCGTGCTGGCTGCGCCGAGGGCCAGAGGACCTGTAAGTCGGTGGAGAATACCGAGGATTTTTATAAGCGCCGTTTTAGGCGCGAAAAACGGGCGCCCAGCTCGGAGGGGTGCCCGTTTTTTTTCTTGTGGAAACTTGGGCCCAATGAGTCTTGTGCTGCCCTCCAAGGCCCTCCCGAGCCCCGGATAATCGGTGGGAGACCCTTGCTAGCGCAACAGAGCACCCTCCCTGTTGTCTTTCGCCTTATCAGTCTGGGGCGGGCGGCTAAGTCAACAGGGGACCACGGCGCCCTGGGCTGTGGCACTCTGTCACTCCTCCTTCCTGTCGGTGCAGAATCCCACGTTATGGGCTGCAATGCCATCTCCTCCACCTCTTGGGCTAGCCCCAGCTGATCCACCATGGGAGATTCAGCTTCCCCTTGAACCTTGCTAATGGTAGAGCCTTTCTCCCTACTTCTGTTAGTGGGCTGGGACCCTCTACCCAGTGGTGGGATAGCCTTACTGGAGCAGTGAACCAGCCCCAGCTGTAGGGCTTCGGGACCCGCTGCCTCCTCCGGAGCCTCCAAATCCACCGGGGCCTGTTCTTCCCCCAGTTCCTGATTCCCTTCCCTTGCTCGTCCCCTCTGTTTTTTACCTCTTTTGGGGTCAAACAATTTACACTGATTAATGTGATACCACTTCACCCGGCGAGGCAGTCGAACCGCTAAAACCATGGGCTAGCTTTGTCGACTCTGCTGTATGGTCCCATATATAATGCTTCAAAAACCCCGACCCGAGCATAGTTCCTCACCATGACCTGGTCCCCTATCTCCCATTCGTGGTGTTTGCTGGGCTCTAGCAGCAATCGGTTACTCTGATGCTGTCTGCCCATGTTACTAGCAGCCTGCCAGTGAATCTGTTTGAGGTTTTCCAACAGGTTCCTGACAAACCCGTCCCGGTTCACCTCTCGGAGCTGCCCTTCGGTGAGATCCGGCGCCAACACATGCACTGGGGTTCTCATGATCCGGCCTGTCATCAGCTCATGGGGTGAGTACCCTGTGCTCTTTGACTGACTGGCCCGGATTCCCATGAGGACCAACGGTAAGACCTCCACCCACTTGTTAGGTGAATCTCCCGTCTCCTTGCGCAGCCTTTCCTTTAGGTTCCGGTTCAGACGTTCTATGGGGCCTGAGGACTGAGGGTTGTAGGCGGCATGCCATTTGGCTCTTATCCCCAGCACCTTTAGGGTGGCCTGCATCACCTGGCCGGTGAAGTGGCTTCCCCGGTCGGACTCCACGATTTGAGGTAGACCCCACCGAGAGAACACCTCCATCACCAGGATTTTTGCAGAGCCCACCGTGGTAGCTGTTCGGCAAGGGAAGGCTTCCACCCACTTGGAAAACACATTCACCAGGACGAGGCAGTATTTATAGCCCCCCTGGGCGGCCGGTAGGAATCCGATGTAGTCGATCTGGATCGACTGCCATGGTCCCTCTACCCGCCTGACGTGTCCCATAGACGCCTTCCTTTTCTGAGGGTCTGGGTTGTTTGCAGTGCAAACCAGACAGCCCGCACAGAAGTTGCGGACGTCTTCCCGGAGGTCTGGCCACCACCCTGCCTTTTCTACCCGTTGCCAGGTAGATTCTGGCCCAGGGTGTCCCGCACCTGGACCCTCATGGGCCAGCTGAAGGAATTTCCTCCGGTGTTGTGGCGGCACTACCCATTTGTCCCCTTTAAACAACATGCCTTCCCGCACAGCAATATCTACAGCACTGGATGGGCCCTCCGCCTTTTCCCCCTCTTTGAATAGCAGCCAAGGCAGCCTTCAGGATCGGGTCCTGCATCTGGACTACTTTAAGGTCCGGGGTCACAGCCGCCCCGACGCTCCCTTGTGTCCCTGGCTTGCTTCTTGCTGCTGCTATCCTGCCTGCCTCGTATGTGTCCTATGGGCGACCTGTGCGAGCACCTTCCCTTGCCAGCAGGTCTGCCTGCTGGTTACCTTCCCTCCGTGGCTCAGTTTTGGAGTGGGCCTTTACCTTATGGATATATACATCCCCGGTTTCTCCCATTGCAGCTACGATCTTTCCTAGCAGGGGTTTGGTCACAAAGGGCTTCCCATCTGCAGAGGTGTACCCCCGGCATGACCAAATCGCCAGATACTCTGTACACGAATTGCAAGTGAACATGCTGTCCGAGCAAATCGTGTATGGGGTCGGGAATTCCACGGGGTGTGTGACCACATATATCACCGCCGGGAGTTCCGCCTGCTGGGCGCTCAGGGTGCATGGGAGTTTAAGAGCCAAGGCAATTCCTGCCTTGGTATCCCAAACTCCGCAGCCCGTGAGTCTTGTACCCGCGGACACTGAACTGGAGCCATCAACGTAGATCTCGCGGCCTGTGGGGTGTATCCCTGCCCGAAATCCAAAGTTAATGTCCCATACTCCCTCCACAGAGCATCGATGCGGCTGCCCTGGATAGATTAAATTTGCTGCGAGCCTGGGCTCGTAGAGGCCCTTGACCTTTAAAGTCATTTGGGAGAGGAGGAGGGTCCAGCGAGTGATTCTAGCACTGCTCACTGTCCCGTCCTTAATCTTCCCGTCCAACAGCATCTGCGTCGGGGTATGATGGGCGAGGAGTGTAATGGGGGATATTCCGGTAAAGATCTGAGCTCTCTTTGCTGCCCAGTGGGTGGCAAGCAAGTGCCTCTCACAATTGTAGTATTCCTTTTCTCCCTCCGTGAGGACCCTGGAGGAGTACACCACTGGTCTCAGCTGACCGTTTCGCCCCTGGAGCAACACTGCACTTAAGCTGTCGCCACTGGCTGCCACCTCCAGGAAGAATTCCTCCCCTCCATCAATTGCTATAAGGGCTGGTGCTACCTGCAGGTCTCTCTTAACACAGACAAATGCTGCCTCACAACCCTCGTCCCATTCCCACTCGACCGCCTTATGTAGGAGTCTGAGCAGAGGGGCGGCAGTGGCTGCATAGTCCTCGATGAAGTCCCGACAGTAGCCAGTGATTTCCAGGAAAGACCTTACCCCCGACACATCACTAGGGACAGGGAGTTCCGGCACTGCCTTTCTTCTAGCCTCATCAATGGCCCTTTCTCCTGCTCTTATCGTCAGGCCCAGGAATTTTACCTCTCCTCGACCTATCTGGGCTTTCTTGGGATTAACTATAAAACCCCCTTCCTTCAGTAAGACCAGCATTTCGGCCAGCAGTGGACCGTGTTCCTCACTGCTGTCTGTGAACAACAACAGGTCATCCACATACTGGACCAGCTGGTGTGACTGGCTTAAGCCTTTTAAGCAGTTCGCCATGCATTGGTGAAAGATGCTGGGACTATTATGAAAGCCCTGCTGTTCCCGGAAGGTGAAGGCAAACTTGTACTGGTCTTCCCTCCGTACAGGGATAGACCAGAACCCGTTGGGTATGTCCAACACTGTGAACGTGGTTGCGGATGCAGGGATTGCCCCTATCAGATCCGCAACCGCCGCTACTGTGGGAGCACAAGCTGGGATGTTTTTATTGAGCACCCTATAATCCACCGCAGCCCTCCAAGAATAATCCGGTTTCCTAACCGGCCAAAGCGGGGAGTTGACATGGGTGGCTATGGGTCTCAAAACACCCTGCTCGACAAGCGAGCTTAAAGCTGTCTCCAAGTCTGCTTCTGCCTCTTGGGGAAAGCCATACTGATTTTGCGGGCGGGACATGGGATCCCCATCTATTCAAACCTCCATTCCTGTGACTCTCCCACAGTCGTGTTTATGGGTGGCAAATGCTGCAAGATTTGCTTGCACATAGTCCCGGTACTCGGCCGGGGTGTTACCGACCAGAACGTCCAGGTCGTAACCCCCTTTTGGCTTCATTGTACACAGAGTCGCTTTTCCCTGTTTCTTATCAATAACCATGACTTCTCCCTCTGCTCCCATGCCCACTGTGCCCCATAGACAGTGATTCCTCAAGTCTACTAGGATCTGGCGAGCGATGATAAAATCAGCCCCCAAGATCCGTTTTCCCACCCGCTCCCAGTTCATCAGGACGCACTTCCATTGTGTTTGGAGTGCTCCGAAACGAACCGCGAGCGGGACTGAGAAAAACCCAGCCTTCTCATTACCTGTGAACCCAACTAGTTGATATGGCACCCCGTTTGATAGAGGTGAGGTTGCGGGGTCCTCCGAATGGACTATCGTGCTGGAAGCACCAGTGTCCAAAAGGTATGTACCCAATACACCCTCAACCTCCATCTTGACCCAGGGTCATCCCCAGGGTTCGTATTCTAGTGGGCACAGGTATGCAGGCTGGATCTGGGCTTGTCACGGCCTCTGTACTGGCAGGGTTGCTGGTGCTTCCCTGCCTGTTGCCGTGGCTACCTTCCCAGTCCCCTCCAGCGCTGTCCTCACTGCAGCTACTATCTGGTCAAGGGATGGTGAGGAGCTCGCTCCACTTCCCCCACTCTGGGCGGTTCCTAAAGAACTTCTCCCCCATATCTCTTTACTGGGCTCCTGCAATCCCTTTTAAAATGCCCAGCTTTCCCGTACCCGTAGCACACACCCTCCTTATCAGACGAGCGGCCACCCTCCTGGTGCCATTCCCTTTTGGGAATCGGGTTGGGTTTTACTTCATTTACCCGACCTTTGGAGGTTTTCTGTTCCTCCCCTCCTCCATTCCGTTGGACCAGTGCCAGTTGCCTGACCACTGCTTCCTCGGTGAGGTTGGGGTCCCTGGAATCGAACCACAGTTCTGCCCTGGCATTGAGCCGGGGCAAGCAGTTTGCCACCAGCATCCTCAGCCAGCGGCCAGTCTGTACCGCGGAAAGATTCACCCGGTAAAGGAGCTCCCCACAGGCTGCTTGGTATACCACCCACAGCCTGTCCGCAAATGCCTGCAGGGTTTCCCCTGCGAGCTGCCTTGTCCTTTCGACCCGTTCGAAAGGACTGCGTCATCGAAGCCCATAGCCTCAAGGACGGCCCTCTGGACCTCAGTAAATGTACGCTGTCCCCTCCGGCATTCTGCTGGTAGGGCCGGGTACAATTTGCTGTCCAGAGAGAAGAGCAGCAGCTTGGCTGTCTCTTCCTCGTCGCACCCATTAATTTCCCCTGCCTGCATCACCTCCATGAAGTGGATAGACGGGTCCCCGCTGCGAGTGAGTTTGGCCAAATGGGCCACCATGGCCCTGAGTGATTGAACTCCATGGGGAATAATAAAGTCGCTCTCCAGCGCTCCCCGACCTTGGCCACCTGCCTGTGGATGACCGTACTTGCGCTGCCTGACCGGGCACATCCGCCCTGGTTCAGGGTCTTTCTGCGCTGGTCCCTCTACCTCTGGCTGTCCCACCATACCCGGTGCAGCAGACAGTGCCTCGTCGCCTGATCCAGCCCTTAACTGACCCTCGGCTGGAGCCTCACATCCCTGCTGCCAAACGGGACACATTGGTCCTGCCCCCAGCCCTGGGTATGCTACTACCTGCGCGCCCCGCCCCTCCTGGTACCCCACCGGACAAACCACCGGTGCCTCAGGAGGTGGTCGGGCGCCTCTTACCTTAGGATTCTCCTCTACCTCCCAATACTCTCCTTTGTCCCCTGTGGACCCTCCGGGTCCTATCAGGGCGACCGTCCCCTTTGCCTGGGATAGAGCGTGGGTGAGAGTTTTAATCCTCTCCTGACAGGGACCGTGATCTGCAAACTCACTGCTACTGGCCACTTTATAGGCTGCCTGCACATCTTTTAATTTATTCTCCAGTTCCCACATTTTCTGGGTGTGCCGAGAATTCTGTTCCCGGAGGGACCCCTCACTACCCTTGGCCTCAGTGACCTGACTGAAGATAGTCCCGGCTATTTCGGAAGGTCTCCTACAACTGCCGGTTCCTTTGCTGCTCCCCAGCTAATTCGGCCAGCAGGTTGTCCCCAACCACAGCCCGGATAGCAGAGAGCTCCTCTGATTTCTGAAGACTCTGTTCCAAGTCCTTCACCCGCTGGTCGAGCTTTCGGACTTGGCGGGTGAGGCAGATAAGCCAGATGGCCTTTTCCACCCTGTGGTTGTAGTCCTTCCCTGCTGTCCACTGTTCAGCAGCATCCACTGGGCGCTCTGCCCGAGTGAGGGCTTGTACCCAAGGTTTGGTGAGGTTCACCTTGCCAAAAATGTATGAGGAAATTCTCTCCTCCATTTTAGATTCCTCTCTTATCACCTCATCTGTTATATTAACATCTCCTGTTTGCTGATGTCCCTTCGTGGTCGCCATGTTCTGTAAGGGGTTTTCACAGGGTTGTTATTGTGCCTTGGGTGTCTCTCTCTGAGCTTCTGCCCTCTCAGCTTATGCCTGGCTTGTGAGCTACCCTGAGTGCTGCAAGAGCACCGCTGGAGAGACTGTGTCCACAGCTTATGAAAGGGGTTTTGAGACTCGTGCGTACCCACAGCTTATGCCTAGCCTGTGAGGCAGCTGTGAGTGTCAAACACTCCTAACCCCTTCTTCCCTAGCCTGTGACACACAGTTGAGCGTTTTCGAGGCGCTCCTAGCTTCCCTTACACGGTTCTGACATAAGACTCACGATCAGGAGAAGTAATACAATAGAACCGAGACAAGGTGATTCCAAGAGGAACTTTAGGTTTCCAATTTATTTGACAAGGTGTAACTCAACAAAAGCAATACACCAACAAAACAATCCCCCGAAATCCCACTAAAACAGAACCAACGAAAATCTTTACACCAGTTTAGCAGTACAATGCCCAACCTCCCACCTTTCCTGGCCTAACTGAGTTGGGAGTTCTGGGGACCAGAGGTTATACTCACTACTGTGCCTTCCGCAGTCTGGTGGTTTGTTTCTTCTATCTTCGGTGTCCTCGGACACTGGTTTTCCTTCAATGTCGAGAGGCTTGTGGTTGTGGTTGTTGAATGATGAGTGCAGGGAAAATCATCACTCCCTGCTACTATGTCAGAAACCCCTTTTTTTATAGCCAGATTATCCAGTCTGCCTCTCCTGCTGAAGTCGATTCTTCTCATTGGTGGACATTTGATTTTGAAAAATGCAGCAGTTTTAGGATTTTAGTTTTTTTTCCCACTGATCTTAACCTACTCAAGGTTTGAGTGGGTGTTGATTGCATTGGCCTCCTGTAGCCATTATGCTAGTCTGGCCTGAGCCAGATATTTCTATGCCTGATGAAAAATGTGTTGGAATATGTATGTGGCATTGTTTAAATGCTAATGTTTTCAAGGGGCAAGTTTCGAGGGTATACATTTCCCAGACAATTTGATTAGTTCCAATGTCCAAACTGGCCCTTTTGATATTGACTCCACCCCTTTTCTTGCAGACTCAACATACATCTTTTAAAAAATCCCAAATTCGATTAAAGTTCGAAGTTTCTTCCATGTGCACTTTAGGATTTCAAACTTTCTGGTAGATAGTTCCAAATTAAATTCCCTTTCCTATGAGTCCAAACACTGGGCGAGGGGGGGGGGGTGTCTCCATGAATGCACCTCCTTTTATCCCCTACAGGCCTTGTCTGCTCTTTTAAAATTCATTTGTGTCCCAAAGTTTTCCTTCCATCGGTTTCAATTCACAGCACAGACTGATCCCACAGACCTTTTCCTTCTGGGTAAAATGAGGGGGTTTTCGTCCTCCCCTACACATTGGAGAATTGTATTATATGTGGGTTACTAACCGGTGTTGAACACCAGACTCCAGTGCCCATGTATTGCTAGGTTTATCTGTCACTAGAGAATTATTCTGAATGTGAGTCACATATAGAATGACATGTTATATACAGCACAGAAATAGCCCATTTGGCGTTTATATTCCACTCGAGCCTCCTCATGTCTTTTCACATCTAACTCTGTCAGTGTAACTCTCTATTCCCTTATTCCTCAGTTACTTATCTAGCTTCCCCTTAAATTAATCTATACTTTTCGCCTCAACTACTTCCTCACCAATCTCTGTGTAATGACACTTTTGCTGAATTCCCCACTTGGTTTCTTGGTGACTCTCTTATATTGATAGTTCCAGTGTTGTTCTTCCCCACACATGAACACACTCTCTCTGTGTCAACTCAATCAAAACCTTTCATATTATACACCTCAATTAGGTCACACCTCAGACTTCGCTTTTCAAAAGAAAAGAGATCCAGTCTCTTCATCCCTTTCTGATAGGTATAAAGTCGTATTTCTGGTATCGTTCTTGTAAATCGTGTTTGCAACCTCTCCAGTGCCGCTATATCCTTTTTATCAGGATTTAAAGGCAAGAAACAAAAAGGGCCACTGAATATAAAAGGGCTGCAGGAGGGGTCAAAACTAAAAATCATGGTTTAAAAACTTGGATGAAAACACTCTACCTAAATGCACGCAGCATTCAAAATAAAGTAAATGAGATGATGGCACAAATCATTACAAATGGGTATGATTTGGTGGCCATTACAGAAACATGGTTGCAGGGTGGCCAAGACTGGGAATTAAACATACAGGGGTATCTGACGATTCAGAAAGATCGACAAGAAGGGAAAGGAGGTGGGGTCGCTCTGTTAATAAAAGATGTTATCAGGGCAGTTGTGAGGGATGATATTGGCTCCAATGAACAAAATGTTGAATCATTGTGTGTGCAGATTAGAGATAGTAAGGGGAAAAAGTCACTGGTCAACGTAGTTTATAGGCCCCCAAATAATAACTTCACGGTGGGGCGGGCAATAATCAACGGAATAATGGAGGCATGTGAAAAAGGAACGGCAGTAGTCATGGGGGATTTTAAACGACATATCGATTGGTCAAATCAAATCGCACGGGGTAGCCTGGAGGAGGAATTCATAGAATTCTTAAAACAGTATGTAACAGAACCTACAAGGGAGCAAGCCATCTTAGATCTGGTCCTGTGTAACGCGACAGGAAAAATAAATGATCTCCTAGTAAAAGATCCTCTCAGAATGAGTGATCACAATATGGTTGAATTTGTAATACAGATTGAAGATGAGGAAGTTGTGTCAGAAACGAGCATACTATGCTTAAACAAAGGGGACTACAGTGGGATGAGGGCAGAGTTGGCTAAAGTAGACTGGAAGCAAGGACTAAACGGTGGCACAATTGGGGAACAGTGGAGGACTTTTAAGGAGCTCTTTCATAGTGCGCAACAAAAATATATTCCAGTGAAAAAGAAGGGCGGCAAGAGAAGGGATAACCAGCTGTGGATAACCAAGGAAATAAAGGAAAGTATCAAATCAAAGACCAATGCGTATAAGGTGGCCAAGGTTAGTGGGAAACTAGAGGATTGGGAAAATTTTAAGCAACAGCAAAGAATGACTAAAAAAGCAATACAGAAAGGGAAGATAGATTACGAAGGTAAACTTGCGCAAAACATAAAAACAGATAGTAAAAGCTTTTACAGATATATAAAACGGAAAAGAGTGACTAAAGTAAATGTTGGTCCCTTAGAAGATGAGAAGGGGGATTTAATAATGGGAAATGTGGAAATTGCTGAGAACTTAAACAGTTATTTTGCTTCCGTCTTCACAGTGGAAGGCACAAAAACCATGCCAAAATTTGCAGGCCACAGGAATGTGGGAAGGGAGGACCTTGAGACAATCACTATCACTAGGGGGGTAGTGCTGGACAGGCTAATGGGACTGAAGGTAGACAAGTCCCCTGGTCCTGATGAAATGCATCCCAGGGGATTAAAAGAGATGGCGGAAGTTATAGCAGATGCATTCGTTATAATCTACCAAAATTCTCTAGACCCTGCGGAGGTACCAGCGGATTGGAAAGCAGCTAATTTAACGCCTCTGTTTAAAAAAGGGGGCAGACAAAAGGCAGCTAACTATAGGCCGGTTAGTTTAACATCTGTAGTGGGGAAAATGCTTGAAACTATCATGAAGGAAGAAATAGCGGGACATCTAGATAGGAATAGTGCAATCAAGCAGACGCAGCATGGATTCATGAAGGGGAAATCATGTTTAACTAACTTATTGGAATTCTTTGAGGAGATAACGAGCATGGTGGATAGAGGTGTACCGAGTGATGTGGTGTATTTAGATTTCCAAAAGGCATTCGATAAGGTGCCACACAAAAGGTTACTGCAGAAGATAAAGGTACGCGGAGTCAGTGGAAATGTATTAGCATGGATAGAGAATTTGGTGGCTAACAGAAAGCAGAGAGTCGGGATAAATGGGTCCTTTTCCGGTTGGAAATCAGTGGTTAGTGGTGTGCCACAGGGATCAGTGCTGGGACCACAACTGTTTACAATATACATAGATGACCTAGAAGAGGGGACAGAGTGTAGTGCAACAAAATTTGCAGATGACACTAAGATTAGTGGGAAAGCGGGTTGTGTAGAGGACTCAGAGAGGCTGCAAGGAGATTTGAATAGGTTAAGCGAATGGGCTAAGGTTTGGCAGATGGAATACAATGTCGGAAAGTGTGAGGTCATCCACCTTGGGGAAAAAAAACAGTAAAAGTGAATATTATTTGAATGGGGAGAAATTACAACATGCTGTGGTGCAGAGGGACCTGGGGGTCCTTGTGCATGAATCCCAAAAGGTTAGTTTGCAGGTGCAGCAGGTAATCAGGAAGGCGAATGGAATGTTGGCCTTCATTGCGAGAGGGATGGAGTACAAAAGCAGCGAGTTCCTGCTGCAACTGTATAAGGTATTGGTAAGGCCGCACCTGGAGTGCTGCGTGCAGTTTTGGTCACCTTACTTAAGGAAGGAAATACTAGCTTTGGAAGTGGTACAGAGACGATTCACTCGGCTGATTCCAGAAATGAGGGGGTTACCTTATGACGATAGATTGAGTAGACTGGGTCTTTACTCATTGGAGTTCAGAAGGATGAGCGGTGATCTTATAGAAACATTTAAAATCATGAAATGGATGGACATGATAGAGGTTGAGAGGTTGTTTCCACTGGTAGGGGAGACTAGAACTAGGGGGCACGGCCTCAAAAAACGGAGGAGCCAATTTAAAACCGAGTTGAGAAAGTATTTCTTCTCCCAGAGGGTTGTGAATCTGTGGAATTCTCTGCCCAAGGAAGCAGTTGAGGCTGACTCATTGAATGTTTTCAAATCAAAAATAGATAGATGTTTAACCAATAAGGGAATTAAGGGTTACGGGGAGAGGGCGGGTAAGTGGAGCTGAGTCCACGACCAGATCAGCCATGATCTTATTGAATGGCGGAGCAGGCTCGAGGGGCTAGATGGCCTACTCCTGTTCCTAATTCTTATGTTCTTATGTTCTTATAACACGGCGATGAGAATTGTACAGTGTACTGCAAGTGTGGTCCAACGAAGGTTTGATACCAGTTCAGCAGAACTTCACTTCTTTTCAATACTATCCGTCTTGAATTAACCCTTGGTGCTCCATTTTCTTTTTATGGATGTATCCACGACTTGTCCCCAAACACCGCAAGCTCTGACCTTATTCATTATTCTCATATGTGGTACCTCATCAAAGACTTTTTGGAGATTAAATATATTATATCGTCCACATTGCCCTGGTCTACTCTCCCTGTTACTTCTTCAATGAAATCAAAGAAGTTGGTCAAGCAAGACTTTTGCTTTTGAATGCACGCTGATTATACATTATTATATTTTTGGTTTATAGATATTCTTCTATTCTCTACTTTAGCAGAGATTCCATTATTTTCCTACCACCGAAGTTCCACTGACTGGTCTATAGCTCCCCGGACATGTTCTATCTCTCATCTCAAATATAAGTATTACGTTAGCTATCCGCCATTCCTCTGACACGACACATTTTTCAAACTAATCATTAAATATTTGTAATAGTGCTCCTGCTATCTCTTTGCTGAATTATTTTAAAGTGTATGGATGTAATCCATCCAGACCAGGGGTTCAATCCTCCTTTCATTTGGTTCGTTCATTTAATATTTCTCCTCTTTATTTATTGCAGTTATATAATTTTCCATACATTATTCCACCATCATGTCCACCTGCCCTGTGTCCCTGGTAAATACAGACGCAAAGTAATTATTTCATATTTTATGTAATTTTTCCTTCGTTCCATGTGATTTAATCTTGTCCATTCCCATCCGACATTCTTTTTTAAATGAATGTGCCTGCAGAAAGTTAGATGAGCGATTATGTTATCGGCCACCAAATAGTGGGAAGGATTAAGAGGTGTAAATTTAGATAAAATGCAGAAAGATTCAAGATGTGTCGTGATAATGTGGGACTTCAACGTAAACTGGGAAAATAACCATGCAAAGGGAAAATGCAGGGGAGGATTTCCTGAAATCTGTATTAGAACTTTCTCCATCAGTATGTTTCCAGCACGATGAGGAGGAAAGCAGTTTTGGATCTCGGAAATGGATTAAGTAGAGCATGTTTCTGTGGAGGAGCATTGAGGAAACAGTGATCACAATATCATTAGGTTTAGAGTAGTTATGGAAAAGGAGAAGGTATAATCATGTGTGAAAATACTCAACTGTTGGAGGACTAATTTTATGAGTTGAAAGGGATCCGGCCCAGGTAGATTGAAACCAAAGATTTCTCGGTAAAACAGTAAATGCACATTGGGAGACTTTCAAAAAGGAGCTAGATCGGGTAACGACTAGACACGTTCTCATGCAGGGTGCAGAAATAGCATGATAGTTAGCTACAGCTCGGTGGATGAATGAAGGTCAACTAAAACACAAAAACGGAAGCTTGTGATAAACTTCAGGCTCATATTTCAGTAGAGAACCAAGCAGAATACAGAATGTACAGTGAAGGACTATCAAAGGAGGAGGAAGTAGAATCAGCAGAAAAACAGGATATTCGCCCATAGTACTTATCTGAGGAAGGACACACTTGCCTTGGAGGTGGTGCAACAGAGGTTCAACAGATTGATTCCTGGGATGAGAGGGCTGTCCTATGATGAGAGATTGTGTAGAATATGCCGATTCTCTCTTGGGTTTCGAAGAATCGGAGGTGATCTCGTTGAAACGGACAATATTCTGAAGGGGATTGACAGCGTAGATGTTGAAAAGCCTGGCTAGCTCAGTCAGTAGAGCATGAGACTCTTAATCTCAGGGTTGTGGGATTTAGCCCCATGTTAGTCGATTACTGTTCCTTAAAATTTATGTTGCTTTCACGGGAAAGCATCATGAATGAACACATTATCTTCTTTTGCACAATGAAAGAAATACGAACTGAGGGAGAGTTGATAATTTAATCATCTGTTCTGTGCTCTGCATAAGAACACAAGAACCAGGAGCAGGAGTCGGCCATTTGGCCCTTCGAGTCTGCCTTCTTTTGCACTGAAACAAATTATAACCGTGAGTTTAAATTAGCAGTGCGAGATATTTACAGGGCACCTTTCAATGCTTCACAAACCCATTCCTTTCGCTGCAGCCACCCGGGATCGTTTCCCGGTTTGGGAAGTATATTTGAAATCACCGCTTGCAATTGAAGTGGAGTAATTTTATTCCATCAGATGGATGTCCCAAAGCACTTCAGAGTGGTGTCAAAACAAATGAGTTTGCAATTAAAAACACTGAATGTCAGGAGTGGGATTTGAACCCACGTCTCCAGAGGAGACTGCAACCTGAACGCAGCGCCTTAGACCGCTCGGCCATCCTGACTCTTAGATGCTTCAGTTACAAGTTATTGCTCAGGAAAGTTTCGGACCGGGCGCTTGTTCAGTGTTGCTGGAAGGCCCAGTGATCGGGATATCCTCTCCCCCGGGGTTTTCCAGAGCCTGTGATCGGTGCACGGGGAGGTTTGGCATGGGGAGGTTTGGCCCGGGTTGGAGGTAGCTTACATCCCAGGGATGGACAATAACACTCTGAGCTCTGGAACTGGGGAAGAGCGAATAATTAATGAGCTGTTTGTGGGTTTCAAATGCAACTTAGATCTGATGGTATAAACCGATAGTGTTGTTTCACAGAATGAAAGAAATGCGAACAGGGACAATCGAAGTTTCAATAACTGAACTTTAATAATGAGTGAAACTTTAACCCTTGATGAAGTTTTATCTCCGATCTGATTTTACACACTCTGTATTTGAGTAGATTAGTTTTAAAATGTTCATTGCTCATGCGACAATGTATCCCGGACAGCTTTTGTTCAATTTTATTGCAGACAAGTTTTTGCTTCACAAATAATGTTTCCGCCCAGGCTCGCAACAGAGAACTTTCGCGTGTGAGGCAAACATGATAACCGCTACACTACGGAAACTGCTGCTTAGCTCAGTGCCCAGAGAGAAGTGTTCAGCAACAAGCTGAAATGCTCAATCCCTCTCTCTGCAATAAGTTCCTTTCACAAACATTTCTCTGACCGGAACTGCACCAAACAACAATGTTCTCCTTTCAAAGTCATTAAACTCCCAATTTCCACATCTGCAATGTTAAGGACAAGGACTGAAAGCGCTTTGCGATCAGAAAATTGCCGGAAACCCCTGTGGTTTATGACAGGACTTTTGATGGTTGATTTCCGTACACACCTTGTGTTATGTATTTAACCTTTGGCCACCTGTATCACACCACCACCAGAGGGCCTACCTGTTGGAGTCCCAAGGGTTCCCAGCATCCATTGGTATATATAAGCACACTGGAGACTTATTGAAGGAGCTAATGTCATACTTACTCATTGTTCACAGTACTCAGTTTCATTCTTTATTATGAGCGTATCAAATGGCGACGAGACAACCAACAACCACACGAAAATGCAAGGAACAGTTGGTATAACTTGATAACAGCACAGCTGGCAATGGTTGCGGAATATATTCGTGCAGCCAAAACGCACAATGACAACATGGAACTGCACGGCACAGAATCCTCAGGGAAAAACAATTAAAGGTTTTGTCCCTGAATGGGCTACGATCCACCAACCTTGCAGTTAATAGCTGAACGCCCTAATCCATTGCACCACAGAGACTGATATAGCATATATTACAAGACATCCCTGTGATATCTTCACAGAGCACAGCACACACAACTTCCTAACATGCAGGCTGCTCTCTCGGAACTCTCCGGAAAGAGCCTGTTCTGTTTCAAGATTAACTATGCAGTTGCAGTATACAATATGTCCACATCCACAGTGTGGCGCTACAAGCATTACATGCTGACAGACATTACAATCCCAAACCAGGGTGTCAGTCAGTTAAAGCTTCAGATTGCTCTGACCGGGATGGAACTTGTTCACTCTCAGTTGTACTTTTCCCAAATAAAGGGTGGGACATTCATTGTGGATGCGTGGAAGCAGTCTGGTCCCGCACACTGCAGACACTTCCATGTCACCGCCAACCAGCTCTCCCACAACCGGTGTGATCTACCTTCCAGCCTTCCGGTGCCTTGTCTGTGACAAAGTATTCTGATTGTCCCGAAGCCGGTATCCTTTGTCATCAATAGGGTTTTAAGTTGTTTCGGTAATTTTTACCTGTTGGACAGTCGAGGCACAAATTGTAGAGTGGAACACTTGCGTGGACCCCGGTTTTCTAGTGGTTGATTTTCCTGGTTGGGTCCGTCGGTCGCAGTGGTCCAGTTGATGCCTGTTACCAAGTCAGTTGGTATTGATGTTCCACTGATTGGTTTTTTGAAGTTCTTTTCTCCGATGTCGTGATGTATCTTCCTGTGTTTTCTTGCCGTGTGCTCTCGATCTTGATCTAGTTGTTCCAAAGTAATGGTCAGAAAAATAGGTTGCACTTGGTACGATAGGCCCCCAGTTATACTCTGAGAGGCTGCTTAATCTTCGTGCCAAATCTAACGTTTCTTTTGTTTAAGTTTTGCTGCCCATTGATTTAATTGGTCTTCTTTGTATAAGTTTTGGCGGACTAGCTAACTGAGACTTGATTAAATGTTTTAACCTGGTGTTGATCGACTTTGGGATGGTGATACTCCTTATTTATGAACTGATGAACTCTTGTCCATTGAAATAGCACTGCTTTGGCTTCGGGAAGTCTGGGCTGAGCCAGATATTTCTACACATGTTGAAAAGGTTTTGGAATATGGATGTGATATTTGGGTCCTGTGGGTAAGGTGGATAATGATTCTTCCGTGGTCGATTGTTTAAATGCTAATGTTTTCTGGGAGCCTGACTATGGTTAAAGAGCTCCCCCAGACAAACTGATTAGCTACAATATCCAAACTCTAAATCCCACCCCTCTGTCACTGCAGCATTTCCCCACAGGCCCAAACGTGCCTTTTAAAATCCCAAACTTGGTTAAGACTTGTAGATTTCTTACATATGCTTTTTAGGATCCCAAACTTTATGTTTACCCTCCCAAATCGAATTTCCTTTTCAGTGAGTCCAAACACTGGGGGGTTTCCACGAATTTTGGAATCTACATAGGCAGTCCCTCGGAATCGAGGGAGACTTGCTTCCACTCCGAAAATGAGTTCTTTGGTTGCTGAACAGTCCAATACTAGAGCCACAGACCCTATCACAGGTGGGACAGATAGTCGTTGAGGGAAGGGATGGGTGGGACAGGTTTGCCGAACGCTCTTTCTGCTGTCTACACTTGATTTCTGAATGCACTCGGCGATGAGACTCGAGGTGCTCAGCGCCCTCTCGGATGCACTTCCTCCACATAGGGTGGTCTTGGGTCAGGGACTCCTGAGTGCCAGTGGGGATGTTGCACTTTATCAGGGAGGCTTTGATTGTGTCCTTGTAGAATTTCTGCTGCCCACCTTTGGCTCGTTTGCCATGACGGAGCTCCGAGTAGAGCACTTGCTTTGGGAGTCTCTTGTCTGGCATGAGGACAATGTGGCCTGCCCAGTGGAGCTGATTGAGTGTGGTCAGTGCTTCAAATCTGGGGATGTTAGCCTGAATAAGGTCGTTGATGTTGGTGCGTCTGTCCTCCCAGGGGATTTGTTGCATCTTGCGGAGACATCGTTGGTGATATTTCTTCAGCAAATTGAGGTGTCTACTGTACATGGTCCATGTCTCTGAGCCTTACAGGAGGGCAGGTATTACTACAGCCCTGTAGACTATGAGCTTGGTGGCAGTTTTGAGGGCCTGGTCTTCAAACACTCTTTTCCTCAAGCGGCCGAAGGCTGTACTTGCACATGGAGGCCGTGTTGAATCTCGTCGTCGATGCCTGCTTTTGTTGATAGGAGGCTCCCGAGATATGGGAAGTGGTCCATGGTGTCCAGGGCCGCGCCGTGGATCTTGATGACTGGGGGGTAGTGCTGTGCGGTGAGGACAGGCTGGTGGAGGACCTTTGTCTTACGGATGTTTAACGTAAGGCCCATGCTTTCATAGGCCTCAGTAAATACATCGACGATGTCCTGGAGTTCAGCCTCTGTATGTGCGCGGACGCAGGCCTTGGTGAGGCCACACCTGGTATATTGTGTACAGTTTTGGTCTCCTAATCTGAGGAAGAACGTTCTTGCTATTGAGGGAGTGCAGCAAAGGTTCACCAGACTGATTCCCGGGAGGGCAGTACTGACATGTAAAGAAAGACTGGATCAACTAGACTTATATTCACTGGAATTTAGAAGAATGAGAGGGGATTACATGGAAACATAAAATTCTGACGGGATTGGACAGGTTAGATGCAGGAAGTATGTTCCCGATGTTGGGGAAGTCCAGAACCAGGGGTCACAGTCTAAGGAAAAGGGGTAAGCCATTTAGGACCGAGATGAGGAGAAACTTCTTCACTCAGAGAATTCTGAACCTGTGGAATTCTCTACCACAGAAAGTTGTTGAGGCCAGTTCGTTCGATATATTCAAAAGGGAGTTAAACGTGGCAATTACGGCTAAAGGTATCAAAGGTATGGAGAGAAAGCAGGAAAGGGGTACTGAGGTGCATGATCAACCATGATCATATTGAATTGTGGTGCAGGCTCGAAGGGCCGAATGGCCTAATCCTGCACCTGTTTTCTATGTTTCTATCTTTCTATGTTTCGATGCAAAGCACAGAAAAAAATGGTTGAAGTATCGACTCTGCCTCAGTTAGCATTTCTTTCATTGTGCAAAAGAAGGTGACAGATTAATTAATGATGCAATCCCGTGAAAGCAACACAAAATTTTAACAAAAAAACATACGGTGACTGGCAGGTGAGCGCTGCTTCTGACGCCCGGTGGGAATGGGCGGGGATTTTAAAGCCCCTTGCATTGTGAAACCTTCAGATAGTCAAACATTTCCGATGTGCTGTATCGACCTCGTGGCGCAACGGTACTGCGTCTGACCCCAGATCACGTCGAGGTCACTGTTCTTCAGGGTAATTCGGGAATTAATATTTTCTTTGCTGTTTGGCAATAACCAGACCCTTCCTCCAAGGTCTGTCTCACTTTTTCCCCGTTGTCAGGCAGAGATACGCCTGCTGCCCTCATTTATTTCATGTGACAGGACACAAAAGTTCAAAATCAACTTGCAGATGGCCACATACAGCAGTAAATAGTCAGGATGGCCGAGCGGTCTCAGGTGCTGTGGTCAGTTTGTAGTTTTTTTTCTGGAAGCGTGGGTTCAAATCCCACTTCTTCATTCTCGTCATTGAGCAAAACTCATTGTTTGACACCACGACCAACTCCTTAAAAGTGGGATTCAGCAGTTCACCTGCTCGCTTCACATTTCTGTCTGACCAGGTGCTGAAAGTGGAGATGATTCCGCAGTGTAGCGGTTAACACGTTCGCCTCACACGCGAAAGCTCACCGGGTGGGAATATTTTCTGGAACTTTCTCCTCGTGCTCAGGGGCGAGTTTGTTCTTCTGTGAAAGGTCATAAGATCATAAACATGTAAGGATTAGGGGCCGGAGTAGGCCATTCAGCCCCTCTAGTCTGGTCCAACATTCAAGAAGATCCTGGCAGTTCCTCGGCAGCAAGTTTAAACATCTGGGGCGGAGCCAACAGGCAGCTGGCTGGAATCAACGACAAAAAGGTGTATTTTGCAGAAGCCCAGCAAACTCAGTCAGGAGATCATGAGATTCTAAAACGAGCCCCACGTTGGATGATTATTTTTCATAGAATTATATAATCAGAAGTTTACAGCACGGAAGGAGGCCATTTCGGCCCATTGTGACCATGCCGGCCAATAACAGGCTCTCCAGCCTAATCCCACTTTCCAGCTCTCGGTCCATAACCCTGCAGGGTACGGCACTTCAGGTGCACATCCAAGCACTTTTTAAATGTGGTGAGCGTTTCTGCCTCTACCACCCTTTCAAGCAGTGAGTTCCAGACCCCCACAACCCTCTGCATGAAGAATTTTCCCCTCAAATCCCCCCTACACCTTCTACCAAGACTTTAAATTTATGCCCCATGGTTGTTGACTCCTCTGCTTAGGGAAATGGGCCCATTCTATCTAATATATCACGGCCCCTCATAATTGTATACACTTCAATGATGCCTCCCCTCAGCCCACTTTGTTCCAAGAAAAACAACCACAGCCTATCCAATCTGTCCTCATAGCTAAGATTCTCCACTCCCGATAACATCCTCGAAATCTCCTCTGTAAGTCTCCAGTGCAATCACAGTCTTCTTCCTGTAAAGTGGTGACGAGAACTGCACGCAGTACTCCAGCTGTGGCCTAACCAGTGTTTTATATTCAAGCATAATCCACGTGCTCTCTTATTCTAGGCCTCGGCTAATAAAGGCCAGCATTCTGTATGTCTTCTTAACCAGCTAATCCACCTTGCCTGCTACCTTAAGGGATCTGTGGACATGCATTCCCAGGTCGCTTTGTTCCTCTACAATTCTCAATGTCCTACCATTTAATGTTTAATTTATTTCTATTGTGTCTGTAAGCACTCAAGTAATGACTCCATGAGGCAAGGTATTGTACTTGAACTGTGGTGACCTTAGTCCATTTATTGCAGCTCCTGAGTGAGGGTACAGGATGGTGAGCTCCGTTTTATACCTGGTTACATGTCGTGTACAGGTGATCCCGAGGTCTCCACCAGTTGCACCCTCTGGTGGTACAGGCATAGTGTATACAGTGTGAAGGTACATCCAGTAGTCTTATGTAACTGTACATTGAGTGTACAGGGAGTATACTTATATTATACAGACACAACATCACTCTCCCCTTAGTCTTGTGCCACTGGCCTTTTCATTGTGTGCTCTGGCCCGAGACTTGAGTGCCCAAAGCTCTTGCACCTTGTCAATGCTTTGGCTTGGTTCTCTCCCTGTGGACCCCCAAGTCCTTATTACCACGACATTGGGAAATGGTCAGCATTGGATGGTTGGAGGTTACAGTGGGGGTTGTGTGGGTTCTGGGTGTGATCCATGTGTGTCCATGGCTACATACATCCATTCCCCCGCCCCATACATCGACCCTGTGTGTGGCTCAACATCTGCATGTGCAGACCTGTACAGACAGAAATAACAAAAAAAACATCGGATTAGTTCCATCACTGTTTGGGTTCTGCAGTAGTGGAAAAAGTACATTTTACAGGAAAGGTACATACGTGGTGTCACAGTCTTGCCCCTGGGTTGTGTAGGTGCAGGTGGGTGAGGACACTAGTTCCAGAGTAACCAGACTGTGTCCAGGTTGTCTGATGGCAGCGCTGTGTCCCCTGCTTGCTGGGTGGGCTCAGATCGCTCACCTGTCTGAGTCTCAGAGCCTTTGCCGTTGCCTCGTGGTCGGCAGAGCCATAGGAGTTTGTGGCCTCCCTGTCCACCTTTGAAGGCTGCGGTGTCTCCCTGCTGCTCTTCAGCGATAGTGGAAGCCTGGTCATCCCAGGTCCTGTTGGGAGGTCAGGAGGGTGCTATCCGCTCGCTCTCAGTACTGGCCCTGGTGGCAAGAGAGGTGGAGCCGAACGGGGGCAGGGTACCGGTAGTGGTGCCTTTGACGTCCGCTGATCACTGGCCCTGCAGCTGGTATGCTCCCTCTGTGTGTGGCCACACTCCCTGGGGTATCACATTGGTCCCGGAGGGGCAGGCTACATGGTCGCTGGACCTGGGTGCTGACGGGAGGTTGCCCTTGATTTTGTCGGCAGACATGTAAATCGCACGTCATCACTTCGTTTACTCTCACAATACATTGGCTCTGATCGCAAGTGCCCGACTTATCATGATTAGTTACATTTACAAACTTGAAATTGTCAGTTACATCTTTTACATATGTATCACCATCATTGCTGTATAAACATAGAAACATAGAAAATAGGTGCAGGAGTAGGCCATTCGGCCCTTCTAGCCTGCAACGCCATTCAATGAGTTCATGGCTGAACATGCAAATTCAGTACCCACTTCCTGCTTTTTCGCCATACCCCTTGATCCCCCTAGTAGTAAGGACTTCATCTTCTCCCTTTTGAATATATTTAGTGAATTGGCCTCAACTACTTTCTGTGGTAGAGAATTCCACAGGTTCACCACTCTCTGGGTGAAGAAGTATCTCCTCATCTCGGTCCTAAATGGCTTACCCCTTATCCTTAGACTGTGACCCCTGATTCTGGACTTCCCCAACATTGGGAACATTCTTACTGCATCCAACTTGTCAAAACCCATCAGAATTTTAAACGTTTCTATGAGGTCCCCTCTCATCCTTCTAAACTCCACTGAATACAAGCCCAGTTGATCCAGTCTTTCTTGATAGGTCAGTCCCACCATCCCGGGAATCAGTCTGGTGAACCTTCGCTGCACTCCCTCAATAGCAAAAATGTCCTTCCTCAAGTTAGGAGACCAAAACTGTACACAATACTCCAGGTATGGCCTCACCAAGGCCCTGTACAACTGTAGCAACACCTCCCTGCCCCTGTACTCAAATACCCTCGCTCTGAAGGCCAACATGCCATTTGCTTTCTTAACCGCCTGCTGTACCTGCATGCCAACCTTCAATGACTGATGTACCATGACACCCAGGTCTCGTTGCACCGCCCCTTTTCCTAATCTGTCACCATTCAGATAATAGACTGTCTCTCTGTTTTTACCACCAAAGTGGATAACCTCACATTTATCCACATTATCCTTCATCTGCCATGCATTTGCCCACTCAAGAGTGGAACTGTCCCTTTAATTGTGATGGGTTGCCGGTCTCCTTTTAGAGGGTCTTGCAAACTTTACCCCAATCCGGTTCGCCGCTCGGCATCACGTGTTGCTCCCTTTTGGTCTGGCTGCCGCCATCTTGACTTCAGGCGCTTCACCTCGTGGTTTGGACGCCATCTTCTTTCTCTCCATGGGGTAGGCTGCGGTGATTCTTTTCTCCCCAGGTTCTGCCACGGAAGCCGGGAAGTTACCTTCTGCGTGAATTTTCTTCTCTGGAGTCCTGCCACTGGAGCCTGGAAGGTGAGGTCTGGTAGTTTGGGCTGGATCATCTCGCCGTTGGGTTGAGCGGTCTGTGTCGTCGCCTCACAGTCGAGTTGGGCGGTTGGTTTTTCAGGTGTTGTGCTGGATCCAACTTCGGGGCCATGGAGGACGTCGATCGCTGGAGGTTGGATCTTTTCCCAGCTCCAAGTGATCTTTTTCATCCACCTTCTTCCTAATAGCTTT
Source organism: Pristiophorus japonicus (assembly GCF_044704955.1). Lineage (NCBI taxonomy): Eukaryota > Metazoa > Chordata > Chondrichthyes > Pristiophoridae > Pristiophorus > Pristiophorus japonicus. The sequence continues at coordinate 2,482,394 of NW_027254813.1, read as the reverse complement.
GGACCATCCCCAGCAATGATCCACAAAGGTAACCTGTGCATCTCGCCGCCATGGGACACCTGGACATCCACGCTGCCAACGACTGGGATGTATCGTTTGTGTAGGTGAGCAGTTTCACTTCGATCGGGATCATTTTAGGTCGTTCGATTGGATTGTCCCCGAGTTTCTCAAAGGCTGCCTGATTCATCAGTGACTGGCTCGTCCCTGTGTCCACCTCCATCGTGACTGGAACATAGTTGACTTCAACTTCCATTTTCACCGGGGAACTCTCGGTGGTGCAGGTAAACACTCCGTACACCTCATCGTCGCTGGACTCCGGATGATTGGCCAACTCTTCATCGACTCGGTGAGTACGATTTCTCTTGCCTATTCGCTGGAGGTGGCCCTTCATGTTACAGCCTTTGCAAGTATAGTCTTTATAGCGGCACTGGTGGGCCCTGTGATTTCCTCCACAGCGCCAGCATGGGGTTGGCCGGTTGGCCCGTTGGCCCCAAGTGGTGGACTCAGGATTGCGGGACTCAGGGTTCTCTTCTCTCTTCCCTGAGAGAGACTGCTAGCAGCAGCCCTGCCTCTAAAAGGCACCAGTCGGTTCACAGTACTTGCCGGGTTAGAGTCCTGGGGGTGAGACATCCACTTGGAGATGCAGGCCGAGATCATGAATGCCTGGCTCACGTTAATTGCCTTCTGTAGGGTGACCGTGGTGTCCGCAGAGAGCAGCCTGTGGAGAAGGCCCTCGTGGCCGATTCCAATAACAAAGATGTCCCTTAGTGCTTTGGTGAGGTGATCTCTAAAATCACATGGTGCAGCCAATCGTCTCAGGTCTGCAGCATATTTTGCGATTTCTTGGCCTTCAGGCCACCGGTGGGGAGAGAACCGGTGTCTGGCTGTGAGGATGCTCTCTTTAGGTTTGAGCTGTTCCTGTACCAGCATTATGAGCTCCACCTATGTTGTTGTCTTCTCTGGGGCTAGCATGTCCCTGACAAGGCCATAGACGGTGGGCCCACAACTGCTGAGCAGGATAGCTCAGCGCTTATCAGCCAGCGAGGTCGGGTCGTCTCCCGCCAGGTCGTTCGCAATAAAGAAGTGTTCGAGCCTTTCCACAAAGGCCTCCCAATCTTCCCCATCGGCGAATTGTTCAAACGTGCCAAGGTTCGCCATTGTCGCGTGGAAATTCGTATTCTCATCACCAGTTATTGTGTCTGTAAGCACTCTAGTAATGACTCCATGAGGTAAGGTATTGTACTTGAACTGTGGTGACCTTAGTCCATTAGTCAGGGAAAGCATTTTTACAGAGCAAGTTGTCAAAAATAATTCAAGTCTGTGAGAGACTGTGACAATAATTGTTTCAATCATCATTAATCCACCCACATGTGTTGCACACTGAAGGAAATACAAATATGTTTGCTGAGCGACGGCCGAATTTTAATAACTTTTTATACAACTGTAGAATCAGCAGAAAAACAGGTTATACGGCCCATAATCCCTAATATATAGCCCATAGTACAAGAGTAAGGAAATCTTGCTACAATAGTACAGGGCCTTGGTGAGACCACACCTGGAGTACTGCGCACAATTTTGGTCTCCTTATCTGAGGAAGGATACACTTGCCTTGGAGGTGGTACAACAGAGGTTCACCAGATTGATTCCTGGGATGAGAGGACTGTCCTATTGTGAGAGATTGTGTCGAATATGTCGATACTCTCTGGAGTTAAGAAGAATGAGAGGTGATCTCATTGAAACGGACAATATTTTGAAGGGGATTGACAGGGTAGATGTTGAGAAGCCCGGCTAGCTCAGTCGGTGGAGCATGAGTCTCATGATCTCAGGGTCGTGGGTTCGAGTTGGGCGAATTATTTTCCTTAAACTTTATGTTGCTTTCACGGGAAAACATCTTTCATGAACCCATGATCTTCTTTGCACAATAAAAGAAATGCGAACTTAGGGAGAGTTGATAATTTAATCATTTGTTCTGTGATCTGCATAAGAACACAAGAACCAGGAGCAGGAGTCTACCATTTGGCCCTTCGAGCCTGCCTTCTTTTGCACCCAAACAAATTATAACCGTGTTTTTAAATTAGCAGTGCGAGATATTTAGAGGGCACCTTCACAAACCAGAATCGATCCCAGGTGGCTGTCGCGAAAGGAACGTGCTACAGCCACCTGGGATTGATTCCTGGTTTGTGAAGTAAATTTCATATCACCGTTTGTAATTGAAGTGGAGTAATTTTATGAAGTTAGATGGATGTCCCAAAGAAATGTATAAGTTTGTGCAATTGCAGAACTTGTGACCTGACAGTAGCCAGGAGACGGTCTGCTACAAGTTACACTAGGAAGAAACTGGACCTCTGAGAGTCCATTCCTAACGGTTCTAGTCCAACCCAGGAATGGCCAATAAATCAAGTAATCTCGAGTGGGGACAAGAAGGGTCCCTTTCCCGCCACCTGGCGGAAAAACAAAAGAAACTAATTGAGAAGATAATTGAGTGGATGGAACCCCCAGGACCCGCCAGCAAATCAATGGGAATGGTGGGAGAAGGAAAGGAAAGATAAAGATGAGAAAGCCGTGGTCTTGATTCTTCAAGCCCACATAAAATTAACAGATGAGGTTCATCAATATGTAAGAAATAAAAAAACCTGATAGTGATGATCTGAAGTGAAGTATGGATCCAAGAATAGAGCCAGCCAAACAATAAACTTTGCTGAATGAAAAGAGACTTTTGTGAACGTCTGTCTAGGAATGAGATAAAGAATGGAGAAGGGAAGCTGTAATGTCTTTAAAAAAAGCCTGTGTCTCTGGAGGCTGCAGGCTGGGGAAGTACACTCCCATTTTTCATTTGTGTAAAACCTTGACGCGAAAGCTTTTAGCTCAGGAAAGAGATTTTTAAATTACAGATTGGCAGTACAATACTTGAATTGTGATTTTGAGATATTTCAGGTGATTCTCATTGATAAACATTTTGGTTGTATAGGAAAATCTTGGGTTTGGAAGCCTTTTTAATAAAAGTACACATAGTGCGTCAGGAACTGAAGCTTAAAAAAGATGTAATTTATGAGATATAGTACCACAAAATTGAAGTTACAGAGCAAAAGATTAGAGTTTTTGATCAGCTTCTAAAACGGAAGATAGGCAAAAAAATCCAGTAATACCATATTTGACATTTTGTAATTCAACAATAAATACAAATTCTACAAAAGAGGAGCAGAAATTAGGATGGGAACAGTGAAGAGTTAAATTTGTTGTGAAGGTTTCAAGTACCATTGGTAAAGAAAAGGCACAACAAAATGCGATACATTTAAAACAAAAAGTTAAAACTGATCTCTTTTAAAAAATAAAACTAAAAAGTTTGGAAAAAAAGACGTAACGTACTAAATAAGTGCTGAAAAAAAAGTGTTTGCGATGGAAAAAGAAATAAAAGGGGTCAGAGGGTCTAGTAAGGAGGAGGAACTGAGGGAAATCCTTATTAGTCGGGAAATTGTGTTGGGGAAATTGATGGGATTGAAGATCCATAAATCCCCAGGGTCTGATGGACTGCATCCCAGAGTACTTCAGGAGGTGGCCTTGAAAATAGCAGATGCATTGACAGTCATTTTCCAACATTCCATTGACTCTGGATCAGTTCCTATCGAGTGGAGTGTAGCCAATGTAACCCCACTTTTTAAAAAAGGAGGGAGAGAGAAAACAGGGAATTATAGACTGGTCAGCCTGACCTCAATAGTGGATAAAATGATTGAATCAATTATTAAGGATGTCATAGCAGCGCATTTGGAAAGAGGTGACATAATAGGTCCAAGTCAGCATGGATTTGTGAAAGGGAAATCATGCTTGACAAATCTTCTGGAATTTTTTTAGGATGTTTCCAGTAGAGTGGACAAGGGTGAACCAGGTTATGTGATATATTTGGACTTTCAGAAGGCTTCCGACAAGGTCCCACACAAGAGATTAATGTGCAAAGTTAAAGCACATGGGATTGGGTGTAGTGTGCTGACATGAATTGAGAACTGGTTGTCAGACAGGAAGCAAAGAGTAGGAGTAAATGGGCACTTTTCAGAATGGCAGGCAGTGACTAGTCGGGTACCTCAAGGTTCTGTGCTGGGGCACCAGCTGTTTACACTATACATTAATGATTTAGACGAGGGGATTAAATGTAGTATCTCCAAATTTGCGGATGACACTAAGTTGGGTGGCAGTGTGAGCTGCGAGGAGGATGCTATGAGGCTGCAGAGTGACTTGGATAGGTTAGGTGAGTGGGCAAATGCATGGCAGATGAAGTATAATGTGGATAAATGTGAGGTTATCCACTTTGGTGGTAAAAACAGAGACAGACTATTATCTGAATGGTGACAGATTAGGAAAAGGAGAGGTGCAACGAGATCTGGGTGTCATGGTACATCAGTCATTGAAGGTTGGCATGCAGGTACAGCAGGTGGTTAAGAAAGCAAATGGAATGTTGGCCTTCATAGCGAGGGGATTTGAGTACAGGGCAGGGAGGTGTTGCTGCAGTTGTACAGGGCCTTGGTAAGGCCACACCTGGAGTATTGTGTACAGTTTTGGTCTCCTAACTTGAAGAAGGACATTCTTGCTATTGAGGGAGTGCAGCGAAGGTTCACCAGACTGATTCCCGGGATGGCGGGACTGACCTATCAAGAAAGACTGGATCAACTGGACTTGTATTCACTGGAGTTCAGAAGAATGAGAGGGGACCTCATAGAAACGTTTAAAATTCTGACGGGTTTAGACAGGTTAGATGCAGGAAGAATGTTCCCAATGTTGGGGATGTCCAGAACCAGGGGTCACAGTCTAAGGATAAGGGGTAAGCCATTTAGGACCGAGATGAGGAGAAACTTCTTCACCCAGAGAGTGGTGAACCTGTGGAATTCTCTACCACAGAAAGTTGTTGAGGCGAATTCACTAAATATATTCAAAAAGGAGTTAGATGAAGTCCTTACTACCACGGAGTTCAAGGGGTATGGCGAGAAAGCAGGAAGGGGGTACTGAAGTTGCATGTTCAGCCATGAACTCATTGAATGGCGGTGCAGACTAGAAGGGCCGAATGGCCTACTCCTGCACCTATTTTTCTATGTTTCTATGTTCCTATAACTTACTAAATACTAGTTGATATTGGCTGTGAAAAAGATATTGGTTTAATTGGGAAAAGGAAAAAAATATTGGAGGAGGTAAGAGACACTCTCCATTGATAATGATTTTAAATTACGAGAAAGTTTCACTGAAGTTTGAAAAGATTTCCAGAATAGACGTTATTAATCAAGAAAAGTCCCGAACAGTCTAAACAAGCAGAACGGTTTTGAAAATAACAAGGAGAAAAGATCTAAGCTATGCGAACTCAGCAGAGAGAGAAATAAAACACAAGATTTGCCCATTGAACGGGACTGTTAAAAAAAAACCGAAATGTTGGCATGTTAACAGCTTGTGTGAACATTGGATTTCAGTAAACAAAATAGCTATTAAAAATGTGTGTTCTTATTTCAACAAAAATCTTTGGCAAGTACTTGAATTGGATGTTAAGCAAAAAAATTGGAGTTTAATCTAAAATGCTGTCTTTCCCGATGAGAAGATTTTTATTGTGACCACTTTACGAATGATTTCTGCTGTTTTAACGGATTCCTAATTTCTAAGCAAGTTTTGAAGGCACAAAGATTTGGATGAATACGCAAAGTCACGGAATGAAATCAGGCCTTCTTACAAACCTGTAAAGGAGTTAATCCTTTCTATTGACAGCTGTTTTACACTGGACCTTTCTCATTTGAATTTCTTACTAAAATAAAGAAGACTCACCTGACAGACAGTGGAAATGGTGGGATAGTCAGAATAAAAATAAAACAGAACTAGCTGGTCAAGAGTTAAAAGCGAAGATAAATAAGCTGGAAGAGATTTTGAAAAACAGGACCATACGGATAGTGAAGTGTGCAGCCAAAGCACCATCACCTGTGGCAATCGAGCCAATGTATCCCACGGTGGGTATGTGTAGTCCACAAACCCAACCTAACAGTAAAGCAGACTGGGATGTTTGGAGGAATAGTGGTGGCATTGGTGTTGATTAGAGTTTGGATAATATTTAGATGGGTCATCGTGCAGGCTCGAGCACAGCAGACTCAAATACAAAACCGACTGCAGCCCAGACAGGGACATGAAGTGATCGAGATGGCACGACTATAAAGAATATGGATAACCTAACCCTTACCTCCGATTCTACAGAGTGACCGCGACACAAGTAGACCAGAACCTAACACCTGGTGACGACCAGGCTATCTGTTTAAAATTTGCAGATAAAACCATCACCGAGATGGGACCGCAGTGGTGACTTCGACTCTGGGGACTCATGATACTGGGAATCTTGAGGCCCACACAAGCACTGGATAATACAGACGGACTACGAGAGATGCAGCACACGCAAGAAAGACACAACTGTATCAACTATAGGGTTTTGTTTACTTTGACTGACGAAATATGCATTCCAGCAATCAAGGACTGGAGCAAGGACAGAAGTTATTTTAACGCGTGGCTGCAAATGAATCCGGATAAGAATAGAGTATCTGTGCGATGCTCCACGGGTACAAGAAGCAGTTGCATTAGACGACGGGAGGCCGGGGGGGCCCGATGAATGTACCTTTGGAATAATTTGCGCGCCTCCTGCCCAGCCACAACCGTTAGTCACCCACAAAGAGCGGGTGGGGCTGTGTGGATACTATGAGGAGGTAGAAGCTGCCGCAATATCGTTGTATGTTTGCTTCTCACCCCTCCGACACCGCACCCAATAAGAACCACCACACTCCCCATGGAATTGTCATGTCCATCAATTACAAGGGGACCGGAAAATGGGATTGTGCTGTCCAACGAGGGTGAACTATTGTATGATAATGTCAAGCATGAAATTGTGCCTGTCCTGATCAATATCTCAGGTATTCAGATGCCAGAATATTGTACAGAACAGGCAAGAAATATGTATAATGTATTAAGTAAAGTTGTAATGCAGCAGGCTGCCGATGCCATGGGTGCCAGTAGATTCCGAGGACAGGAGCCAGTTCATTGGACTAAGAGCTAAATAGTTAATGACGTTGTGACCGGTTTTAATGCCGGAACCTCCATAGTAAACTCACTGGACATACAAAGGCTAAATGAAAGGGTGGAGCAGCTTAAAGGGGTGATGAAGGGATTATTAGAAAGGGCAGAGCGGACTCAGGAAGGTCAATCCGAACTTGGAAGATAGGGTGCCGAAATCCAATTGGATGGCCTCTCGGTCCTGGAAGCTCAGGCAAAAACAATCAATCACCTTTTCGACAGAGAGAGAGAAGATACCGCAAAACTGAGACAGGGACAACTCTGTCACGCTTATGGCCGATGGATGGTCGGACAGATACGCCACAACCCTGATCATATCCAAAGGGGGGAGTTGCCAGACTGGATAGACAGCCCACATCTGGCTCAGTTGGCCAAACTGAAGGGGACACTGGGTAATTGCACGCTGAAGGGACTAACCAGAGTATGCCCAGTGATCCCAAACTGCCGAATGAGCAAAGCTGCCGGAGTGGGAATAGCCCTGATGATACCTGTAGTCACACAAGATTCAGGACCATTTCCCCTTTATCAACTGTGGAATATCTGGATCATACGGGAAAACACCTCCCTCCATTACTATCTGACCGCAGCCCCTGCTCTCCGCAGAGACAACACACTCTATGGGATCTCCCTGACGGGATGCAAGCAGACGGGTGACATTACGGTGTGCCCTCACCCGGTGGGACAGGGAGAACTAGTCGAATGTGGATTTCATCCAACCGATGGATGTGTATTGGAAATAGTACCTGCCCCCACACATTTTGCCAGAACAGGTTACGGGGGCAAAGGGAAATACTGTGTCTCTACCACGGCACATTCATATGGGTACAATCGCTTACAATGCCAGATCTCGCAACCAAACCTTTGCTTCACAGCCCTACGACCTCACAATAGGACAAGCCCGCATTATCCAGGTTAGACACCGAGGCCCAAAATCATTAACGCCATCGATCAGCTCCACGATCACCTGCAGGATTATGACGAGCCAGAGCAGGCCCCTATCGCACATTTAGTTGCAGTATTAAGGGGACTAAGACTCAGAGTAGGCCAGTGTGTCAGACTCTACCACCAACTACAGACAAAGATTGAAATACTGGAGAAGGATACTGACCAAGAGTTACAAAACGAGAATTGGTGGAGAGGGTCTGGGACTGGGGCATGAACGTAAACATCCACCCCTGGATTGGAATAATATGACACATACTGGTAGGGATACAGCTGGTCTTAGCACTAACATGGAGAGTCATGGCCTTTCGATCCTGCAGGCATTATGCACGACAAAGGAGTATCAGAACAAGGGCTCAAGTAAATAAAGTGACTTGTCCAGCAGAGGGACAGGGGAATCTGAACTATATCAATTTGATCTAAGCAACTGGGACTTCTGACACCACGTGGCTGGCCAGCACGTTGTGACAGGAAGTACCGGGTGGTACATAAAAATATAAGTCGAGTAACAAATAATGTTGTCGGTTAAAGGAGACTAGGATTAGTCCATTACCGAAAGTGGGGATTGTTGTAGGGCAAAGGCAAAGGCACCTGCTGAATATATGTATGCATATATGTATGTGTAAAATGGTAGCCAGATATAAAATGGCTGCCAGGGATTCTGCAAAGCACTAGGGGAATTCAGCTAACAGTTAGCTTGAATACATTTTTGGGTAGCTGATGACACTGCAGTTCCGTATCCAGGAACACTGGAAAGAGCGAGCTCAGCAGAACGTCCTTAATCAACAAACCACAGACAAGATGTCCCAGTAGAAAACTGAACAAAGAAATTCCTGTGACTGTATAAGGATAAGGAGGTTAAGTGCAGACAGAACCCAAGGTCAGTAGAGATAAGGGGATCTGGAGAATCTCACGAGGCCATGAATAAGCCCCAGCTAAAACATGAGGTGATCACACAGTCCCCTGGTGCCTGGGGGCCAATTCCATTGTCCCAGTGGAATCGATTTGTAATTTATAGTCGTTATGATTGGATTGTGTCCAGCTGACATGGGCTAAGTAATTGTAATGAACTGTTGTAAAACATATCAATATCGATGAATTTCTTTGTTCGGTGGAGTGGAATGCCTGGAGTTGGACCAGAGGCTCTCTCCCCGCCGGTGTAATAAAGGCATTTTGGGATTGGAACCGACCCCGAATGTCGAGTGATTCTTCCAGAAAAAGATTTGTGCTAACATAACCCGTGCTGTACCAGCCCTGGGAGAGATTGATGGGAAAGTGTAGAGGGAGCTTTACTCTGTATCTAACCCATGCTGTACCAGCCCTGGGAGAGATTGATGGGACAGTGTAGAGGGAGCTTTACTCTGTATCTAACCCCGTGCTGTACCTGCCCTGGGAGAGATTGATGGGACAGTGTAGAGGGAGCTTTACTCTGTATCTAACCCCGTGCTGTACCTGTCCTGGGAGAGATTGATGGGACAGTGTAGAGGGAGCTTTACTCTGTATCTAACCCCGTGCTGTACCAGCCCTGGGAGAGATTGATGGGACAGTGTCGAGGAAGCTTTAGTCTGTACCTGCCCTCTGAGTCTTTGATGAGACAATGTAGAGGGAGCTTTAATCTGTATATAACCCATACTGTACCTGTCCTGGGAGAGATTGATGGGACAGTGTCGAGGGAGCTTTACTCTGTATCTAACCCCGTACTGTACCTGCCCTGACGGGTTTGATGGGACAGTATAGTGGGAGCTTTGCTCTGTATCTATCATGTGCTGTGCCTGCCCTGGGAGGGTTTGATGGGATAGTGTCGAGGGAGATTTAAACACGTGCTGCACTGTAATGTATATATGCCCGGGTTTACCTGCCACCAGGGGGACCGACCGTCGAAAATCATTGGGCCACAGGCACACACATGCAACTCTTGTATATAAAGAAAGCCTCCATGTTTAATCCTTTGTTCGAGAGCTAGAAAAGTACGGTCAGGATGCACCTGATTGAGTTCACGGTAGTAAACCTGCTGAGTTATTGCATATGCAACATGCACCTGCCCTGGAAGAGTTTGATGGGGCTGTGTCGCGGGAGATTTATGTTGTAACTAATTTGTGCTGTACATGCCCTGAGAGTTTGATGGGACATTGTAGAGGGAGCTTTCCTCTGTATCTAACCCCGTGGTGCATCTGCCCAAGGAGCGTTTGATGGGACAGTTTAGAAGAATCTTTACTTTGTATTTAGCCCATGCTGTACCTGCCCTTGGAGAGTTTCATGGCACAGTGTTGAGGGAGCTTTACTGTGTATCTAACCCGTTCTGTACCAGCCCTGGGAGTGTTGATGGGTCAGTGCAGAGGGAGCATTACTCTGTATCAAACGCGTACTGTACCTGCCCTGGGTGAGCTTGATGGGACAGTGTACAGTGAGTTTTGCTAAGTATCTAACACGGGCTGTATCTGTCCTGAGAGGGTTTGATGGGATAGTGTCGAGGGAGCATTACTCTGTATCTAACACGTGCTGTACCTGTCCTGGGAGAGTTTGATGGGACAATGTAGAGGAAGCTTTACGCTGTGTCTAACGCGTAATGTACCTGCCCTGGGAGGCTTTGATGTGACTGTGTAGTGGTAGCTTTACTCTTTATTTAACATTATTGTCCTTTTTTATCCACTTGTTTCACACCGAAACAAATCGTAACCGTGATGTGAATTTAACGCCACGTGATTCTTTGAAATCATCTTTAAATTATTGGGGAAAACCACTTCTTATGCCACCGAAAAACAGCTTTGATTCCAGGTCTCGGCGATAAATTTTGTAACACCATTTTTAAATTCAAAACCTAATAAAATTGACGACATGCAGCCAACGTGCAAAAGTAAGAATTCTTTTCATCACCGTTAATTAGCCGATAACCTTCTTCAGAATGAAATAAATTATAATATAATTACTGAGCAACAGTGGTATCTTCAATCATTCATTTTCTCTTTACATGTGATGAAGTTTTATCCCTATCTCATTTACACGCTGTATGAGAATGGTTTAAAATTGTAAGTGTTTATGACCCAGTTGTAAAACCATTGATTGTGTGTGTGTCTATTCTTGATTGGAGGAGCACTTGAGACCGAAGTTCCAGTTCTATATATGTATCAATAGAATCAATTTCCACCAGTTTCTTTAAACCCAATAACATAATTTATTTCGAGTGGGCTGGATGGAGGAACATGATCCATGTAAAAAATTGTTATCGTTTTACTTGAACTGAATGCTCATAAAATATTGGAGTGGGAACTAACTGCATAACAGCACTGCTGGCAACATTTGCGGAACAGATTCGTGCAGCCAAAAAGCACAATGACAACCTGGGACTGTGCGGCACCGAATACTCGGGGAAAAACCGGAACACACTTCGTCCCTGGGTGGGCTCGAACCACCAACCTTTCAGTTAACAGCCGAACGCGTTAACCCATTGCGCCACAGACACTGATGGAAGTATAAGGTTCAAGGCATCCCAAACCAGAGTGTCAGACAGTTAAAGCTTCAGATTGCTCTGACCGGTATGGAACTTGTCCACTCTCAGTGGTACTTTTCACAAATAAATGGAGGGACATTCATTGTGGATGCGTGGAAACAGTCTGGTCCCGCACACTGCAGACACTTCCATGTCACCGCCAACCAGCTCTCCCGCAACCGGTGTGATCTACCTTCCAGCCTTCCGGTGCCTTGTCTGTGATAAAGTATTCTGATTGTCCCGAAGCCAGTGTTAGGTTTGAATTCCTTTTCAGCTCCTGACTGCGGATATTCCTGTGATTAAACAGGAGCTAAATGCTAACAGGGACAGTTGGATTCACCGTTTCTTTGCTTGGTGAAATTTCAAAGATTGAAAGCGACGCACATCAACCCCAAACGTCCCGTGAGATGGAAGCCCAGTTGCTGTTTCAAGCTTGAATGCAGGTACAAGCAGAACTTATTCAAAGAAAGTCCAAGTCCCTGAGACGCCTGATTATTTGCACCAAACTCTTTGCAAAGATTTGAGGTTCATGTTTGGTGATCTGGGCACATCTTTTGCCAAACTACAACACTTCAAACATAACTCAACGGCCTTAAAGCGCTTTGGGGTGACATGAGTTCCTGAAAGGCACTGCAGAAATGGAAGTCCTTCTTTGCAAAAGTTCGATGCAATTTCAAAATTTGCGAGCAATATCAGGGCTCCTCTGGGACCCCTCGTAAATTTCAATGAACAACTCCAAAGGGAGAATCATAGCCCGAGACCAACGAGCCAACTGTTTGACAAACGTGAAGATAAGGTGTAACCATGATCAAAGCATTTTTGTGTGTGTCGCTATTCAGAACATAAGAACTTAAGAACTAGGAGCAGGAGCATGCTCCACCATTTAATATGATCATGGCTGATCCGATCATGGACTCAAGTCCACATCCCTGCCCGTTCCCCATCAGCTTTATTCCCTTATCAGTTAAGAAGCTATCTCTCTCTTAAATTTATTTAATGTCATGGCTTTCTCAGCTCTCTGAGGCAGTGAGTTCGGCAGATTTACAACCCTCTGAGAGAAGAAATTCCTCCTCATCACAGATTTAAATGGGCGGCCCTTTATTCTGAGATTATGCCCCCTAGTTCTAGTCTCCCCTACCAGTGGAACCATCCTCTCTGCGTCCACCTTATCAAGCTCCCTCATTACCTTATACGTTTCGATAAGATCAACTCTCATTCTTCTGAATTCCAATGAGTAGAGGCCCAACCTACTCAACATTTTCTCATAAGTCAACCCCTCATCTCCAGAGTCAACCCAGTGAACCTTCTCTGAACTGCCTTCAAAGCAAGTATATACTTTCGTAAATATTGTAAGTGTTTGTGATCCTCGCTCAATTGCCAGACGGACGGTTTGAATCACCCCCACCTTACAAAAGTTCTAGATCTGGGAATTATTATTCAGAGTGTAAATTAAATGAGTCACGGAAAGGGATGCTGCGGTGATAAATCATAGTATATTTATTTGGTGTAACATACACTGGCTAAAACATGCACTGCTAAACGAAATGTCTCTGTGGAGAATAAAATCCCGGTTACAAACAACATACATACAGTACAGAAATGGAGCTAGTAACACGCAGTAATTCCCTGGTGGATTCTAACCCCACCCCTACCAATGAATTACCCTCCCCAGAATAGCCCTGAAAAGCTTCACTTCTGAGAAAACCCTGAGCCCTTACCCAGCTGGCCTGGGATATCTGGTTACTGGCTTGGGACACTCGCGACCATGTTCACCACCACACGCAGCCCGTTTCCTTGCTCAGCTCAGCTGTGGGAAGTCACTGCCTGGTCTTCAGTCTCGGTGGCTTCTTCTGCAGTACTGTGGCCCCTTCCTCTGGTACATCGATCGGTGGAGCGAGAGCGAGAGGGAGAGGGGGCTCTCTCTAGACACAAGCTGCATGCTGCAAGCTCCAAGCTTCACACCAAGCACCAAGCTAAAAATAAAGTGGAAAGGACCCTGTCTTTCTGGGAGTCTTGCTACCCCTATCTTTCCCGCCAATCTTTAAAACCCCTTTGTTTCTAAGCACGGGTACTTAGTCAGTGATGGGCCATCCCACCCATGCATTGGGCTGATGGCCCTTAGTCTGGGCATCTCTCTGAGCCTTTGTGTTGGGAAAGTCCCAGCTCCTCCTTGGCTGGCCAGGCTGGTGGGTTCATTGTTCTGTGTCTCCTTCTGAGATGGAGGTGAGAAGTGCTTTTACAAATTAGAGTGGCTTTATCAGTGGCCCCCCTTCCTGGCTGACAGCTCTTTTGTCAATTGATGACTGACAGCTCTTTTGTCCCAACTAACTGCCATGCGGTCTCTGGAGTTTTAACAAAACCAGCTTTTTCACATATCTGCGCAGGGTGACCCCAGCACAGGGAAAATAGTCTCAGAAAAATAAAATTCTCAAAATATTCTCGACTGAGTCCATTCTTAAAACAGAAACTTTGTGATCTCTTCATTCTGCTCTGCTAATTATCGATCTTGCCACGTAAAAAGTGCATTGGCATTGCAATGCATTAATGTAAAATTAATGAAAAGAAAATGCAACGTTTTGTCGAGTGCAAAACATGCAGTGCCTGCATTTCAAAAAGCATTGCTTTTATTCATCCTGCGGAATGCATATTGCACAGATAATCTCAGCACACATTGTGCAGGCAAAGGCAGCATTCGACAACAAAGTGATTTGTCCTCCGCTGATTTGTAGCAGATAACTGACGGTTGAGCACACAATTTGACAACTAGACTTGTAGATCAAGCATCAATGAAAAAGGCAACAAAACTGCCCACCAGCACCAGGTGTCTTTCACTTGTTTGTCCCAAATTTTCAGCAGCTGGGACAACAAGAATTTAGGTTTCACTGAGATTTGAACTCAAATCACTAGATTTAAAGTCAAGAGGGCTCACCATTACACGATGGAACCAACTATTCCAAAACATTTGAAATATACTTCGTCACAGACAAGGCACCGGAAGGCTGGAAGGTAGATGACACCGGTTGTGGGAGAGCTGGTTGGCGGTGACATGGAAGTGTCTGCAGTGTGCGGGACCAGACTGCTTCCACACATCCACAATGAATATCCCACCCTTTATTTGGGAAAAGTACAACTGAGAGTGGATAAGTTCCATCCCGGTCGGAGCAATCTGAAGCTTTAACTGACTGACACCCTGGTTTTGCATGTCTTGCAGTGTGTATCTGTGGCGCAATGGTTTAGCGCATTCGGCTGGTAACTGAAAGGTGGGTAATCCAAACCCATCTCCGGGCGAAGCCTTTTAATGTTTTTCCCCGAGGATTCGGTGCCGCACAGTTCCGGGTTGTCATTGTGCATTTTGGCTTCACGAATATATTCCGCAAACATTGCAAGCTTTGCTGTTATCCAGTGAGTTCCCACTCCAATACTTTTATGAACATTCAGCACAAGTAAAACGATAACAATTTTTTACATGGATCATGTTCCTCCATCCATTCCAATCAAAATAAATTATGTTATTGGGTTTAAAGGAACTGGTGAAAATTGATTCTATTGATGCATATATCGAACTGGAACTTCGGTCTCAAGTGCTCCTCCTATCAAGAATAGACACACACACAATCAATGGTTTTACAACTGAGTCATAAACACTTACAATTTCTCATACAGCACGTAAATGAGATAGGGATAAAAATTCATCACATGTAAAGAGAAAATGAATGATTAAAGATACTACTGTCCCTCAGTAACTATATTATTATTTATTTCATCCTGAAAAAGGTTATCGGTTATTTAACGGTGATTAAATGAATTCTTATTTTTTCATATTAGCTGCATGTCGTCAATTTTAAAAGGTTTTGAATTGAAAAAAGCTGTTACAGAAGTTACCGCCCTGACCTGGAATCGAAGCTGTTTTTCGGTGGGAAAAGGAGTGGTTTTACCCAATCATTTAAAGGTGATTTCAAAGAATCACGTGGCGTTAAATTCAGATCACGGTTACGATGTGTTTCGGTGTGAAACAAGTGGATTGAAAAGGACAATAATGACACCAAGCATTACGATGCAGCGATGCAGCAATGCAGCGTTCCCTGGTGGTCCAGTGATTAGGATTCGGCGCTCTCACCACCGCGGCCCTGGGTCGATTTCCGGCCAGGGAAATTGCACTTCCATCAAAATTAAAACCTTAGAAGAAAGAGTTACATATATCTCATGTGGAAAAAAAGATTCATTGATTTAAACATAATTAATTAATCCGTTGTAGAACTTCAATCATTTAATTTGCCCTGAGTATGTGAGGAACTTTTATCCCGACCTCATTGTATTTTAGTAGCATGGTCCAGCACCGGTATCTCCACCTGTGAAAGTAGGAAACTGCTGGAAATACACAACAGGACGGGTAGCCTTTGACAAACAATTAAACCCAGGTTACAGACTCTCTTCCTTCCCGTACCCTTTGCGGGACACTTGTTCCCCTTTAATTTTACAGACTGACTGAGTTCACTAATCGCGGGGAGAGAGTAGGTGCCTCCGCGGCCCCACTGTGCTAACATGGAAGATAACACGATGGGGATGTGGGGATGTGGGGTGGGGATCAGTGACATGTTTGTGTAAAGGGCAGCGGAGGAGAAGGATTGACAGCTGTCAGTGTGGGACAGAAGTTGTTTAAGGTGAGCCAACATATTCCCGATCAGCACAGAAGGCATTCACTGGTCAGCTGCCCTCTGCTGTACTTCTGGTCAGAGCGGTTTCCGCAGTGGAGCCGTTATCACATTTGCTTTCCACGTGAAAGGATCCCGTGCAGGAAGATTATGTTTAAACTTGCTGTGGATGAACAGCCATGGGCGAGTTTATTCTCCTGTCAAAAGGGCGACAGTGGCTTCTCCCTTATTCTTTAATTGCTCTTTATTTCACTTCACTAAATAGATATATTTGAGTGAGAGAAATTTTTCCAGAGTGTCGCACACTTCATCTTTTGTTCCCTTTTAAACACATAAAATGAGGCCGGGGGAATAAATCCAGAAAACAAAGCCGAGGGTTATGGACAAGAGGAAGAGAGAAGGGGAAATACTACCTCTACCCAGAACTAATGCAGAAACCCCTCTGCTGCGCTCGGGGTGGCCACCCGCAGCCTGGATACACTAACGTCCCAACAGTTCATTGATTGTCGGAGTGGGACCGTGCGGCGCTTCAGAAGACAGGTCGAAAAAGCAAAGTCACTGATTCAGTCCCATGTGCTTCTCTGACTGACACCGGAGAAACGGTGAGACAGATTTTGGAGCATAGGTCTGGTTATTGTGAAACAGCAAAGAAAATATTACGTCTGGAATTAAATTATTTAATGTGTATCCTGCTCGTTTAGTGGTTAGGCATTCACAGAGGGAGCCCGAGTTCGGAAAGTAACTTTTTAATTCAAACTTTTTTCAAATAATTACATGCAATTAATTAAACTCTGTGGGAGGTGGGGTGATTAAAACATCACCGATCGGAAAGGAATTGTCCGCAGGAAGCTTCCAACCGGAATTTTTGGGCCAATATTCCCACCCGGATTGTTTTGCAGACTTACATTCAATACTTCAATAACTGAACTGTACGAATTTCAGGAGCTTTCATCACAGATGATATTTTACACCCTATCTGACTAAACACACTCTGAATTTTTGAAATTGGTTTCAAATGTTCATTGCTCAGAAGACAAGGAACCTGGGGTACTTTTTTCAATTTATTTCACAGCAAATATATTCTAAAATGATGATTCTACCCGGGCTCGAACCTGGGCACTTTCGTGTGTGAGAGGAACGTGATAACCACTCCACTACAGAAACCACTGCTAAACTTAGTGCCCAGAGAGAAGTGTTAAGCCAGAAGGTGTAATTCTGAATCCCTTTCTGTGAAAAAATCTTTTCACAAACATTTCTCTGACCGAAGCTGCACAAGTCAAAAATGTTACTTTCAAAGTCGTCAAACTCCCAAATTAACGCACCCCCCGAATCTTCTGGATCAGAAAGCTCTAGTTGTGCCGACTCAATCCATAAATCTGACTTTACTCACCCTGTATTTTAGGAGATTGGTTTAAAATGTTCATTGCTCATAAGACACGGAACCTGGGGCTACTTTTGTTCAATGTATTTCACAGCAAATATATTCTAAAATAAAGCACGCGCCCAGGCTCAAACCAGGGACATTTCATGTGGGAGGTGAACATGATAACGGCTACACTACGTAAACCTTTCCTTAACCCAGCCCCCGGTTCGTCATTTGTACCAACAATTTAACCCAATGAGATCGGGATAAAAGTTCCTCACATGCTCATGGCAAAATAAATGGTAAAAGATTTACAAAATAATTTATGTATTAATTAATGATGTTCAAGTAAATGATTCTTATTTTTTATACATGATTTGCATATAGATCTGTAAAATAAATGAACTCTTTTTTTTATAAGGTTTTGAATTAAAAGTACAACTTCCCAGGGTGGGAATTGAATCCAGGACACCACGTTGAGAGTATTGAATCCTTACCACTCGCCAACCAGGGATCAATAGACCGTTTTACTGCTGCATCATTGTAGTTCATGACATTATTGTCATTTTCAGTTTACTTGATTCACACCGAAAAATATTGTAACTGTTGTGTATGCATGCCTGTTTACTGTGTGATATCTGTAACACTACTATGCAACACTGAATCGACTCTTACACTCTACACACCTTACCTACACCAGAGGATGCTGCTGCTTGAGACTGAAAGGTTACCTGCAACCCAGTATATAAAGGAACTCACAGCTTGGTGTCCTCACTCGAGGAGCTTCAAATAAATGACTACAGGTCTACACAGTTTAAGTATCATACCCTGCCTCGTGGAGTCATTACTAAAGGTGACTACCTACACTACAGTAAACGCCACTTGAAATCACATTCAAATGATTCACTGAATCCACTCCTTGTACCACCGCAACACAGGTTCGATTCTTGGTCAGGGAGATAATATTTACAACACAGTTTTCAAACTAATAGCCCTATATAAATGTCAACATGCAGCTAATGTGAAAAAATTAATTCATTTAATCATGTTCAATGAACCGATAACTTTCTTTTGCAGAATTAAAGAAATGATAATATGGTTACTGAGGGATAGCGGTACATAACAACATAAGAACATAAAAATTAGGAACAGGAGTCGGCCATCTCGCCCCTCGAGCCTGCTCCGCCATTCAAAAAGGTCATGGCTGATCTGGCCGTGGACTCAGCTCCACTTATCCGCCCGCTCCTCATAACCCTTAATTCCCTTATTGGTTAAAAATCTACCTATCTGTGACTTGAATACATTCAATGCGCTAGCCTCAACTGCTTCCTTGGGCAGAGAATTCCACAGGTTCACAACCCTCTGGGAGAAGGAATTCCTTCTCAACTTGGTTTTAAATTGGCTCCCCCGCATTTTGAGGCTGTGCCCCCAAGTTCTAGTCTCCCCGACCAGTGGAAACAATCTCTCTGCCTCTATCTTGTCTATCCCTTTCATTATTTTAAATGTTTCTACAAGATCACCCCTCACCCTTCTGAACTCCAACGAGTAAAGACCCAGTCTACTCAATCTCTCATCATAAGGTAACCCCCTCATCTCCGGAATCAGCCGAGTGAATTGTCTCTGTACCCCCTCCAAAGCTAGTATATCCTTCCTTAAGTAAGGTGACCAAAACTGCACGCAGTACTCCAGGTGCGGCCTCACCAATACCCTATACAGTTGCAGCAGGACCTCCTTGCTTTTGTACTCCATGCCTCTCGCAATGAAGGCCAACATTCCATTCGCCTTCCTGATTACCTGTTGCATCTGCAAACTAACTTTTTGGGATTCATGCACAAGGATCCCCAGGTCCCTCTGCACCGCAGCATGTTGCAATTTCTCCCCATTCAAATAATATTCCCTTTTTACTGTTTCATTTAACCTATCTAAATCTCTTTGCAGCCTCTCTGTCCTCTACACAACCTGCGTTCCCACTAATCTTTGTGTCATCTGCAAATTTTGTTGCACTACACTCTGTCCCCTCTTCCATGTCATCTATGTAAATTGTAAACAGTTGTGGTCCCAGCACCGATCCCTGTGGCACACCACTAACCACCGATTTCCAACCCGAAAAGGGCCCATTTATCCCGACTCTCTGCTTTCTGTTAGCTAGCCAATTCTCTATCCATGCTAATACATTTCCGCTGACTCCGCGTATCTTTATCTTCTGCAGTAACCTTTTGTGTGGTACCTTATCGAATGCCTTTTGAAAATCTAAATACACCACATCCATCGGTACACCTCTATCCAACATGCTCGTTATATCCTCAAAGAATTCCAATAAATTAGTTAAACATGATTTCCCCTTCATGAATCCATGCTGCGTCTGCTTGATTGCACTATTCCTATCTTGATGTCCCACTATTTCTTCCTTCATGATAGTTTCAAGCATTTTCCCTACTACAGATGTTAAACCATCCAGCCTATAGTTATCTGCCTTTTGTCTGCCCCCTTTTTAAACAGAGGCGTTACATTAGCTGCTTTCCAATCCGCTGGTACCTCCGCAGAGTACAGAGAATTTTGGTAGATTATAACGAATGCATCTGCTATAACTTCCGCCATCTCTTTTAATACCCTGGCATCTCATCAGGACCAGGGGACTTGTCTACCTTGAGTCCCATTAGCCTGTCCAGCACTACCCCCTAGTGATAGTGATTGTTTCAAGGTCCTCTCTTCCCACATTCCTGTGACACGCAATTTCTGGCATGGTTTCTGTGTCTTCCATTGTGAAGACCGAAGCAAAATAATTGTTTAAGGTCTCAGCCATTTCCACATTTAGAAACATAGAAACATAGAAAATAGGTGCAGGAGTAGGCCATTCGGACCTTCTAGCCTGCACCACCATTCAATGAGTTCATGGCTGAACATGTAACTTCAGTACCCCATTCCTGCTTTCTCACCATACCCCTTGATTTCCCTAGTAGTAAGGACTTCATCTAACTCCTTTTTTAATATATTCAGTGAATTGGCCTCAACAACTTTCTGTGGTAGAGAATTCCACAGGTTCACCACTCTCTGGGTGAAGACATTCCTCCTCATCTCGGTCCTAAATGGCTTCCCCCTTATCCTTAGACTGTGTCCCCTGGTTCTGGACTTCCCCAACATTGGGAAGATTCTTCCTGCATCTAACCTGTCTAACCCCGTCAGAATTTTAAACGTTTCTATGAGGTCCCCGCTCATTCTTCTGAACTTCAGTGAATACAAGCCCAGTTGATCCAATCTTTCTTGATAGGTCAGTCCCGCCATCCCGGGAATCAGTCTGGTGAACCTTCGCTGCACTCCCTCAATAGCAAGAATGTCCTTCCTCAGGTTAGGAGACCAAAACTGTACACAATACTCCAGGTGTGGCCTCACCAAGGCCCTGTACAATTGTAGCAACACCTCCCTGCCCCTGTACTCAAATCCCCTCGCTATGAAGGCCAACATGCCATTTGCTTTCTTAACCGCCTGCTGTACCTGCATGCCAACCTTCAATGACTGATGCACCATGACACCCAGGTCTCTTTGCATCTCCCCTTTTCCTAATCTGTCACCATTCAGATAATAGTCTGTCTCTCTGTTTTTACCACCAAAGTGGATAACCTCACATTTATCCACATTATACTTCATCTGCCATGCATTTGCCCACTCACCTAACCTATCCAAGTCGCTCTGCAGCCTCATAGCATCCTCCTCGCAGCTCACACTGCCACCCAACTTAGTGTCATCCGCAAATTTGGAGATACTACATTTATTCCCCTCGTCTAAATCATTAATGTACAGTTTAAACAGCTGGGGCCCCAGCACAGAACCATGCGGTTCCCCACTAGTCACTGCCTGCCACTCTGAAATGTCCCCATTTACTCCTACTCTTTGCTTCCTGTCTGACAACCAGTTCTCAATCCATGTCAGCACACTGCCCCCAATCCCATGTGCTTTAACTTTGCACATTAATCTCTTGTGTGGGACCTTGTCGAAAGCCTTCTGAAAGTCCAAATATACCACATCAACTGGCTCTCCCTTGTCCACTCTACTGGAAACATCCTCAAAAAATTCCAGAAGATTTGTCATGCATGCTTTCCCTTTCATAAATCCATGCTGACTTGGACCTATCATATTACCTCTTTCCAAATGCACTGCTATGACATCCTTAATAATTGATTCCATCATTTTATCCAGTACCGATGTCAGGCTGACCGGTCTATAATTCCCTGCTTTCTCTCTCCCTCATTTTTTAAAAAGTGGGGTTACATTGGCTACCCTCCACTCCATAGGAACTGATCCAGAGTCAATGGAATGTTGGAAAATGACTGTCAATGCATCCACTATTTCCAAGGTCACCTCCTTAAGTACTCTGGAAGCAGTCCATCAGGCCCTGGGGATTTATCAGCCTTCAATCCCATCAATTTCCCCAACACAATTTCCCGACTAATAAGGATGTCCCTCAGTTCCTCCTCCTTACTAGACCCTCCGACCCCTTTTATATCCGGAAGTTTGTTTGTGTCCTCCTCAGTGAATACCGAACCAAAGTACTTGTTCAATTGGTTGTTCCCCGTTATGACGTCCCCTGATTCTGACTGCAGGGGACCTACGTTTGTCTTTACTCACCTTTTTCTCGTTACATATCTATAGAAACTTTTGCAATCCGTCTTAATGTTCCCTGCAAGCTTCTTCTCGTACTCCATTTTCTCTGCCCGAATCAAACCCTTTGTCCTCCTCTGCTGAGTTCTAAATTTCTCCCAGTCCCCAGGTTCGCTGCTATTTCTGGCCAATTTGTATGCCATTTCCTTGGCTTTAATGCTATCCCTGATTTCCCTTGATAGCCACGGTTGAGCCACCTTCCCTTTTTTATTTTTACGCCAGACAGGAATGTACAATTGTTGTAGTTCATCCATGCGGTCTCCAAATGTCTGCCATTGCCCATCCACAGTCAACCCCTTCAGTATCATTCGCCAATCTATCCTAGCCAATTCACGCCTCATACCTTCAAAGTTACCCTTCTTTAAGTTCTGGACCATGGTCTCTGAATTAGCTGTTTCATTCTCCATCCTAATGCAGAATTCCACCATATTATGGTCACTCTTCCCCAAGGGGCCTCGCACAACGAGATTGCTAATGAATCCTCTCTCATTGCACAACACCCAGTCTAAGATGGCCTCCCCCCTAGTTGGTTCCTCGACATATTGTTCTAAAAAACCATCCCTTATGCACTCCAGGAAATCCTCCTCCACCGTATTACTTCCAGTTTGGTTAACCCAGTCTATGTGCATCTTAAAGTCACCCATTATAACTGCTGCACCTTTATTGCACGCACCTCTAATTTCATGTTTGATGCCCTCCCCAACATCACTACTACTGTTTGGAGGTCTGTACACAACTCCCACTCACGTTTTTTGCCCTTTGGTATTCTGCAGCTCTACCCATATGGATTCCCATTATTAAATCCCCCTTCTCATCTTCTAAGGGACCAACATTTACTTTAGTCACTCTTTTCCGTTTTACATATCGGTAAAAGCTTTAACTATCCGTTTTTATGCTTTGCACAAGTTTACCTTCGTAATCTATCTTTCCTTTCTTTATTGCTTTCTTAGTCATTCTTTACTGTCGTTTAAAATTATCCCAATCTTCTATTTTCCCACTAACCTTGGCCACCTTATACGCATTGGTTTTTAATTTGATACTCTCCTTTATTTCCTTGGTTATCCCCGGCTGGTTATCCCTTCTCTTACCGCCCTTCTTTTTCACTGGAATATATTTTTGTTGAGCACTATGAAAGAGCCCCTGAAAGGTCCTCCACTGTTCCTCAATTGTGCCACCGTTTAGTCTGTGTTTCCAGTCTACTTTAGCCAACTCTGCCCTCATCCCACTATAGTCCCCTTTGTTTCAGCATAGTACGCTCGTTTGAGACACTACTTCCTCACCCTCAATCTGTAATACAAATTCAACCATACTGTGATCACTTATTCCGAGAGGATCTTTTACTAGCTTCAAACATTAATTTTCTCTTTACATGTGATGAACTTTTATCCCTATCTCGTTTACATACTGTATTTTAGGAGAATGGTTTAAAATTTTAAGTGCTTATTGTCATGTATTCAACCAACATTGTAACTCATATATAATCTGACCTCAGTTGTACACTGTGAGAACAATGACCACTAGGTGGTGAACTTGTGGGAGACACTTCTAACCTGGACCTTCAGGTATAAAAGGGGAAGCTCCACCCACTTTCATCACTTGAGTGCTAAGGAATAAATGACAGGCCACAGACTGACCTTCTCTCAAGCATGGGCCTCGTGTGCATTTACACTGTATGGTAAGGATGTATCAATGGCGACGAGAAACTGGGATTTAAACCACGTGAGCATGGCCGCTAGCAGAATAGACGAGAGATACTGTGTTAAGGAATGGTTGGGACAGAGAATCAACATTGTTGAAGCAGCACACGGTTCTCCAGGCAGACAAGGGCAATCGGGTATGCCCCGACATGTAGTCGAACCCAGAGGGGGAGTTCGACAGAGATAATGGCAAGCAGAACGGTGATTCACACCATTGCAAGGGACAATGTGGCCAGTAATGGGGCCATCAACACCTGTTAATGGCACACTCAAGGACAGTCACAGGGGTAGTCAGGGACGATTGACTAGCAAGGGATCTTTTGTTTCCAACAACAGCTCATGTTGGAGGCATGGAGGCACAAACTCAGCCGGAGGTTGCAGAGATGAGCAAAATACCTACAGAAATTGCAGAAATGAACGCTGGGGGAAATCGCTGGAAGCTGAAGTTCAGTGAGTTCATGTGGAGCACGTATACAGTTCATACACCAGGACGCCACCGATAATGATGAAAGTGCTCCTCAGTGGCATCCCAGTATCAATGGAGCTAGACACGGGGGCTAGCCAGTCCCTGATGGGTAACAAATAGTTTGAAAAGTTGTGGGCGTCCAAGGCCAGTGGGGCCAAAATTATCACCGATTGACGCACAGCTACGGACATACGCCAAGGAGATC
Organism: Pristiophorus japonicus; assembly: GCF_044704955.1. Classification (NCBI taxonomy): domain Eukaryota; kingdom Metazoa; phylum Chordata; class Chondrichthyes; family Pristiophoridae; genus Pristiophorus; species Pristiophorus japonicus. The sequence continues at coordinate 2,457,849 of NW_027254813.1, read as the reverse complement.
ATTCCGGTTCTTGGCAGCACCACGACAATCGTGACCCACAAAGATTCGGAGAACAGGTTGCCACTCTGGTTTGTCCCGAGGGACGGTCCCGCACTACTGGGGAGGAGTTGGCTTGCTGTCATGAACTGGAAATGGGGCAATGTTAATGCTATTTCCTCTGTGGAGCGAGTTTCATGCTCACAGATCCTGCACAAATTTGACTCATTATTTCAACCCGGCATTGGCACTTTCATGGGGGCCAAGGTAGTGATTCACATAAACCCGGAAGCCAGGCCAGGACACCACAAGGCCAGAGCGGTGCCGTACGTGATGTGGGAAAAGATAGAAGGTGAATTGAACCGCCTGCTGAGGGAAGGTATCATTTTGCCAGTCGAATTCAGTGACAGGGCGAGCCGGATTGTACCGTTGTTCAAGGCGGATGGGTCGGTCAGGATATATGGTGATTACAAGGCCATCATCAATCGGGTGTCACTCCAAGACCAGTACCCGCTACCGAGAGCGGAGGATCTCTTTGCGATGCTATCCGGTGGCAAACTTTTTTCAAAATTGGATGTGACCTCAGCTTACATGACCCAGGAGCTGGCGAGAGAGTTGATGAAGCTGACCACCATCACGACACACAAGGGGTTGCTTGAGTACAACAGATGTCCGTTCGGGATTCGCTCGGCCGCCGCGATCTTCCAACGAAATATGGAAAGCCTCCTCAAGTCGATTCCAGGGACGATGCTTTTTCAGGACGACATCCTCATCACGGGTTACGATACTGAAGAACACCTCCACAACCTGGAGGAGGTGCTACGCAGACTGGACCGGGTAGGGCTGCGAGTGAAAAAGGCGAAGTGCATCTTCCTAGCTCCAGAGGTAGAACAGAGTGTAGGAGTATACGGGATGTGCCCTACTGCGTCCAAGACGGAAGCGATCCAGAGAGCACCCAGACCCCGTAACAGGACGGAGCTGCGTTTTTTCCTGGGGCTCCCGAACTATTTGGTAACTTTCTTCCCAAATTGAGCACGGTGCTAGAGCCGCTACACTTGCTCCTAAGCAAAGGTCGTGAATGGGTCTGAGGGGACAGCCAGGAAAGGGCTTTTAATAGAGCACACAATTTGTTATGTTCCAACAATCTGTTAACGCGATATGACCCATGTAAGAAACTTCTGTTAACATGCGATGCGTCGTCCTATGGTTTCGGGTGTGTGTTGCAGCATGTCAATGCCAAGGGTCAGTTACAGCCGGTAGCTTATGCCTCCAGAAGTCTGTCCCAGGCAGAAAGGGGCCTCGGGATGATAGAAAAGGAGGCGCTCGCATGTGTATATTCGGTAAAGAAAATGCACCAGTACCTGTTTGGCAGGAAATTTGAGCTGGAGACAGATCACAAACCCCTCACGTCCCTTTTGGCCGACAACAAGGCCATAAATGCAGACGCATCGGTCCGCATACAGAGGTGGGCACTCACGTTAGCCACCTATGACTACACAATTCGGCACAGACCGGGCACTGAAAAATGCGCCGATGCACTCAGCAGGCTCCCACCAGCCACCACTGAGGGGGCTACCGAGCATGCCGCTGAGATGGTCATGGCTGTTGAAGCTTTTGCAAGCGATGGCTCACCCGTGACAGCCCGTCTGACTAAAGTCTGGATAAATAGAGACCCGCTATTGTCTCTAGTCAAGAAATGTGTCCTGCATGGGGACTGGGCAGCCACGTACAGGGCATGCCCTGAGGAATTTAAACCATTTCACAGGGGCAGGGATGAACTCTCGATTCAGGCCGATTGCCAACTGTGGGTAAACCGCGTAGTCATGCCCCAGATGGGCAGAGAGGTGTTCATCAGAGAACTCCACAATGAGCATCCGGGCATTGTCATGATGAAGGTAATTGCCAGGTCACACGTTTGGTGGCCAGGGATAGATGCAGATCTGGAAGTTTGTGTTCGCAGGTACAACACGTGTGCCCAGCTGTGCAATGCGCCCAGGGAAGCCCCCCTTAGCCCCTGGCCATGGCCCGCCAAGCCTTGGTCACGCATCCATGATGACTACGCAGGTCCTTTCATCGGAAAAATGTTTTTGGTTGTAGTAGACGCTCACTCCAAATGGATCGAGTGTGACATTTTTAATTCAAGCACATCCTCTGCCACGGTAGATAGTCTACGGGCAATGTTCGCCGCCCACGGTCTACCGGACATCTTGGTCAGCGACAATGGCCTGTGCTTCACAAGCACTGAATTCCAGGACTTCATGGCAGGCAATGGAATTAACCATGTCAGAAAGGCACCGTTGAAGCCAGCCTCAAACGGCCAGGCAGAACGAAAAGTGCAGATAATCAAACAGGGGATGCTCAGAATCCAAGGGGGTTCCCTACAAAGCCACTTATCACGCCTCCTGTTGGCCAATAAATCCCGACCACACTCGCTCACAGGGGTTCCACTCGCAGGGCAGCTAATGATGAGGATGCTCAAATCCCGTTATCCCTTATACACCACACCATGAAAGAAATTGTTGAGAGCAGGCGCCAATCACAATATAACTACCATGACAGGAATGCGGGGGCACGATATATTGGTGTAAACGACCCTGTTGTTGTCCACAAATACACTGCAGGGCCTAAATGGCTTACAGGCACTGTGATTGCCAAAGAGGGCAGTAGGATTCTGGTAGTTAAACTAACCAATGGACAAATCTGCCGCAAACATGTGGATCAAACAAAAAGGAGGTTCAGCAACCCCATAGAAGAAGCAGAGGAAGAACACGATACAGAGTTCACTCCAGCACAGGTGAGCGAACACCGGAACCAAAGGGAGGAGAGCCCAGTCACTGTGGGCAGTCCCGATAGGCCTGAGGCACCGCAAACAGCAGACACACAGGCCAGCGCCCAACAACCGGAGCCCCAACTCAGGCGCTCTACAAGAGAGCGTAAACCACCAGAGAGACTCAACCTGTGATCCCAAAAAGACTTTGGGGTCATGTATTCAACCAGCATTGTAACACATTTTTAAATTCAAAACCTGATAAAATTGACGACATGCAGCCAACGTGCAAAAGTAAGAATTCTTTTAATCACCGTTAATTAGCCGATAACCTTCTTCAGAATGAAATAAATAATAATATAATTACTGAGGAACAGTGGTATCTTCAATCATTCATTTTCTCTTTACATGTGATGAAATTTTATCCCTATCTCATTTACACGCTGTATGAGAATGGTTTAAAATTGTAAGTGTTTATGACTCAGTTGTAAAAGCATTGATTGTGTGTGTGTCTATACTTGATAGGAGGAGCACTTGAGCCCGAAGTTCCAGTTCTATATATGTATCAATAGAATCAATTTCCACCAGTTTCTTTAAACCCAATAACATAATTTATTTCTAATGGGCTGGATGGAACATGATCCATGTAAAAAATTGTTATCGTTTTACTTGAACTGAATGCTCATAAAATATTGGAGTGGGAACTAATTGGATAACAGCACTGCTGGCAACATTTGCGGAATAGATTCGTGCAGCCAAAACGCACAATGACAACCTGGGACTGTGCGGCACCGAATACTCGGGGAAAACCACTTAAACTCTTCGTCCCTGGGTGGGCTCGAACCACCAACCTTTCGGTTAACAGCCGAACGCGCTAACCCATTGCGCCACAGAGACTGATGGAAGTATAAGGTGCAAGACATCCAAAACCAGGGTGTCAGTCAGTTAAAGCTTCAGCTTGCTCCGACCGGGATGGAACTTGTCCACTCTCAGTTGTACTTTTCCCAAATAAATGGAGGGACATTCATTGTGGATGCGTGGAAGCAGTCTGGTCCCGCACACTGCAGACACTTCCATGTCAGCGCCAACCAGCTCTCCCACAACCGGTGTGATCTACCTTCCAGCCTTCCGGTGCCTTGTCTGTGACAAAGTATTCTGATTGTCCCGAAGCCGGTATTAGGTTTGAATTCCTTTTCAGCTTCTGACTGCGGATATTCCTGTGATTAAACGGGAACTAAATGCTTAAAGGGACAGTTGGATTCACCGTTTCTTTGCTTGGTGAAATTTCAAAGATTGAAAGCAACGCACATCAACCCCAAACGTCCCGTGAGATGGAAGCCCAGTTGCTGTTTCAAGCTTGAATGCAGGTACCAGCAGAACTTATTCAAAGAAAGTCCAAGTCCCTGAGACGCCTGATTATTTGCACCAAACTCTTTGCAAAGAGTTGAGGTACATGTTTGGTGATCTGGGCACATCTTTCCCCAAACTACAACACTTCAAACATAACTCAATGGCTGTAAAGCGCTTTGGGGCGTCATGAGTTCCTGAAAGGCGCTGCAGATATGCAAGTCCTTCTTTGCAAAAGTTCGATGCAATTTCAAAATATGCGAGCAATATCAGGGCTCCTCTGGGAGCCCTCGTAAATTTCAATTAACAACTTCGAAGGGAAATCACAGCCCGAGACCAACGAGCCAACTGTTTGACAAACGTGAAGATAAGGTGTAACCATGATCAAAGCATTTTTTTGTGTGTCGCTATTCAGAACATAAGAACTTAAGAACTCGGAGCAGTAGTAGGCCATATGGCCCCTCGAGCCTGCTCCACCATTTAATATGATCATGGCTGATCCGATCATGGACTCAAGTCCACATCCCTGCCCGTTCCCCATAAGCCTTATTCCCTTATCAGTTAAGAAGCTATCTCTGTCTTAAATGTATTAAATGTCGTGGCTTTCTCAGCTCTCTGATGCAGTGAGTTCGACAGATTTACATCTCTGAGAGAAGAAATTCCTCCTCATCACAGATTTAAATGGGCAGCCCCTTATTCTGAGATTATGCCCCCTAGTTATAGTCTCCCCTATCAGTGGAACCATCCTCTCTGCATCCACCTTATCAAGCTCCCTCATTATCTTATACGTTTCGATAAGATCACCTCTCATTCTTCTGAATTCCAATGAGTAGAGGCCCAACCTACTCAACCTTTTCTCATAAGTCGACCGCTCATCTCCGGAGTCAACCCAGTGAACCTTCTCTGAACTGCCTCCAAAGCAAGTATGTCCTTTAGTAAATATTGTAAGTGTTTGTGATCCTCGCTCAATTGCCAGACGGACAGTTTGAATCGCCCCCACCTTACGAAAGTTCTAGATCCGGGAATTATTATTCAGAGTGTAACTTAAATGAGTCACGGAAAGGGATGCTTCAGTGATAAATCGTAGTATATTTATTTGGTCTAACATACACTGTCTAAAACATGCACTGCTAAACGAAATCACTGTCTCTGTGGAGAATAAAATCCCGGTTACAATCAACATACATACAGTACAGAAATGCACCTCGTAACACACAGTATTTCCCTGGTGGATTCTAACCCCACCACAACCAATGACTTACCCTCCCCAGAATAGCCCTGGAAAGCTTCACTTCTGAGAAAACCCTGAGCCCTTACCCAGCTGGCCTGGGATATCTGGTTACTGGCTTGGGACACTCGCGACCATGTTCATCACCACACGCAGCCCGTTTCCTTGCTCAGCTCAGCTGTGGGAAGTCACTGCCTGGTCTTCAGTCTCGGTGGCTTCTTCTGCAGTACTGCGGCCCCTTCCTCTGGGACATCGATCGGTGGAGCGAGAGCGAGAGGGAGAGAGGGCTCTCTCTAGACACAAGATGCAAGCTGCAAGCTCCAAGCTTCACACCAAGCTCCAAGCTAAAAATAAAGTGGAAAGGACCCTGTCTTTCTGGGAGTCTTGCTACGCCTATCTTTCCTGCCAATCTTTAAAACCCCTTTGTTTCAAAGCACGGGTACTTAGTCAGTGATGGGCCATCCCACCCATGCATTGGGCTGATGGCCCTTAGTCTGGGCATCTCTCTGAGCCTTTGTGTTGGGAAAGACCCAGCTCCTCCTTGGCTGGCCAGGCTGGTGGGTTCATTGTTCTGTGTCTCCTTCTGAGATGGAGGTGAGAAGTGCTTTTACAAATTAGAGTGGCTTTGTCAGTGGCCCCCCTTCCTGGCCGACAGCTCTTTTGTCAATGGATGACTGACAGCTCTTTTGTCCGAGCGCACTGCCATGCGGTCTCTGGAGTTTTAACAAAACCAGCTTTTTCACATATCTGCGCAGGGTGACCCCAGCACAGGGAAAATAGCCTCAGAAAAATAAAATCCACAAAATATTCTCGACTGAGTCCATTCTTTAAACAGAAACTTTGCGATGTCTTCATTACGCTCTGCTAATTATCGATCTTGCCACGTAAAAAGTGCGTTGGCATTGCAAGGCATTAATGTAAAATTAATGAAAAGAAAATGCAACGTTTTATCGAGTGCAAAACATGCAGTGCCTGCATTTCAAAAAGCATTGCTTTTATTCATCCTGCGGAATGCATATTGCACAGATAATCTCAGCAAACATTGTGCAGACAAAGGCAGCATTAGACAACAAAGTGATTTGTCCTCCGCTGATTTGCAGCAGATAATTGACGGTTGAGCACACAATTTGACAACTAGACTTGTAGATCAAGCATCAATGAAAAAGGCAACAAAACTGCCCACCAGCACCAGGTGTCTTTCACTTGTTTGTCCCAAATTTTCAGCAGCTGGGACAACAAGAATTTAGGTTTCACCGAGATTTAAACTCAGATCGCTAGATTTAAAATCAAGAGGTCTCACCATTGCACCATGGAACCAACTATTCCAAAACTTTTGAACCATACTTCGTCACAGACAAGGCACTGGAAGGCTGGAAGGTAGATTTCACCGGTTGTGGGAGAGCTGGTTGGTGGTGACATGGAAGTGTCTGCAGTGTGCGGGACCAGACTGCTGCCAAACATCCACAATGCATGTCCCACACTTTACTTGGGAAAAGTACAACTGAGAGTGGATAAGTTCGATCCCGGTCGGAGCAATCTGAAGCTCTGACTGACACCGTGGTTTTGCATGTCTTGCAGTGTGTCTCTGTGTTTCAATGGTTTAGCGCATTCGGCTGGTAACTGAAAGGTGGGTAATCCAAACTCATCTCCGGGCGAAGACTTTTAATGATTTTCCCCGAGGATTTTGTGCCGCACAGTTCCGGGTTGTCATTGTGCATTTTGGCTGCACGAATATATTCCGCAAACATTGCAAGCTTTGCTGTTATCCAGTGAGTTCCCACTCCAATACTTTTATGAGCATTCAGCACAAGTAAAATGATAACAATTTTTTACATGGATCATGTTCCTCCATCCAGTCCAATCAAAATAAATTATGTTATTTGGTTTAAAGGAACTGGTGAAAATTGATTCTATTGATGCATATATCGAACTGGAACTTTGGTCTCAAGTGCGCCTCCTATCAAGAATAGACACACACACAATCAATGGTTTTACAACTGAGTCATAAACACTGACAATTTCTCATACAGCATGTAAATGAGATCGGGATAAAAATTCATCACATGTAAAGAGAAAATGAATGATTAAAGATACTACTGTCCCTCAGTAGCTATATTAATATTTATTTCATCCTGAAAAAGGTTATCGGTTATTTAACTGTGATTTAATTAATTCTTATTTTTTCATATTAGCTGCATGTCGTCAATTTTATAAGGTTTTGAATTGAAAAAAGTTGTTACAGAAGTTACCGCCCTGACCTGGAATCGAAGCTGTTTTTCGGTGGTACAAGGAGTGGTTTTGCCCAATCATTTAAAGGTGATTTCAAAGAATGACGTGGCGTTAAATTCAGATCAAGGTTACGATGTGTTTCGGTGTGAAACAAGTGGATTGAAAAGGACAATAATGACACCAAGCATTACGATGCAGCGATGCAGCAGTGCAGCGTTCCCTGGTTTTCCAGTGATTAGGATTCGTCGCTCTCACCACCGCGGCCCTGGGTCGATTACCGGCCAGGGAAATTGCACTTCCATCAAAATTAAAACCTTAGAAGAAAGAGTTACATGCATCTCATGTGGAAAAAAAGATTCATTGATTTAAACATCATTAATTAATCCATTGTAGAACTTCAATCATTTAATTTGCCCTGAGTATGTGAGGAACTTTTATCCCGACCTCATTGTATTTTAGGAACATGGTCCAGCCCCGGTATCTCCACCTGTGAAAGTAGGAAACTGCTGGAAATACACAACAGGACGGGTAGCCTTTGACAAACAATTAAACCCAGGTTACAGACTCTCTCCCTTCCCCTTCCCTTTGTGGGACACTTGTTCTCCTTTAATTTTACAGACTGACTGAGTTCACTAACCGCGGGGAGGGAGTAGGTGTCTCCGCGGCCCCACTGTGCTAACATGGAAGATAACACGATGGGGATGTGGGGATGTGAAGTGGTGGATGGGGATCAGTGACATGTTTGTGTAAAGGGCAGCGGAGGAGAAGGATTGACAGCTGTCAGTGAGGGACAGAAGTTGTTTAAGGTGAGCCAACACATTCCCGATCAGCACAGAAGGCATTCACTGGTCAGCTGCCCTCTGCTGTACTTCTGGTCAGAGCGGTTTCCGCAGTGGAGCCGATATCATGTTTGCTTTCCACGCGGAAGGATCCCGTGCAGGAAGATTATGTTTAAACTTACTGTGGATGAACAGCCATGGGCGAGTTTATTCTCCTGTCAAAAGGGCGACAGTGGCTTCTCCCTTATTCTTTAATTGCTCTTTATTTCACTTCACTAAATAGATATATTTGAGTGAGAGAAATTGTTCCAGAGTGTCACACACTTCATCTTTTGTTCCCTTTTAAACACATAAAATGAGGCCGGGGGAATAAATCCAGAAAACAATGCTGAGGGATATAGACAAGTGGAAGAGAGAAGGGGAAATACTGCCTCTACACACCGGAGAAGTGTGAGCTTGTGGACCGGAGAAGTTGCAGCTGCTGGAGCTGTGCGTTTTATCGGGGAGGGATGGGGGGAGAGCCCGCCGAGCGACCGGAGAAGCTGAGAAGCTGCTGTGCTGTTCATCGGGTTTGACACAGTTTAAAAATGGCAGAGTGCCAAGTTTTCTCTCCCTACTGCCCATGCGCGAAGGTGCCGGCAGTGTCTTCGGCGCAGGCATTTGGTTCCGCCCCCCACTTCACCATCGACACCACGCCAGGACTCCGGGGACTGTACACAGCGGCCAGGATGGGGCGAGTTTTTCCCCGAGCCGTTTCCAGCGCGCAAAATCGGTGCGCTTGAGGTCAGTGCGCCGACAAATCTGCTTGGGGAAAATCTAGCCCTTGAAGAGTAAGGAGTACACTGAAGGAAATACAAATATGTTTGCCGAGCAACTGTCAAATTTAATAACTTTTTATACAACCATCGAAACAGCAAAAAAAACAGGGGACTCGCCCCATAGTACCTAATATATAGCCCACAGTACAAGAGTAAGGAAGTCTTGCTACAATTGTACAGGGCCCTGATGAGGCCACACCTGGAGTACTGCGCACAGTTTTGGTCTCCTTATTTGAGGAAGGAAATTTTTGCCTCGGAGGAGGTACAACAGAGGTTCACCAGATTGATTCCTGGGATGAGAGGACTGTCTTAAGTTGAGAGATTGTGTAGAATGGGCCGATACTCTCCGGAGTTTCGAAGAATGAGAGGTGATCTCATTGAAACACACAATATTCTGAAGCGGATTGACAGGGTAGATGCTGAGAGGTTGTTTCGCCGGGCTGGAGTGTCTAGAACCAGGGGGCACAGTCTCAGGTTAAGGGGTCGGCCATTTAAGACAGAGATGAGGAGGAATTTCTTCACTCAGAGGGATATGAATCTTTGGGATTTTCTGCCCCACAGGCCTGTGGATGCTGAGTCTCTGAATATATTCAAGGCTGCGTTAGATAGATTTTTCGAGTCTCTGGGAATCAAGGTATCGAGAGATCACTGGAGTTTGGAAGAATGAGAGGGGATCTCATGGAAACATATAAAATTCTGACGGGACTGGACAGGTCCCGATGTTGGGGAAGTCCAGAACCAGGGGTCGGAGACGAAGGGATAAGGGGTAAGCCATTTAGGACTGAGATGAGGAGAAACTTCTTCATTCAGAGAGTTGTTAACCCGTGGAATTCTCTGCCGCAGAGTTGTTGATGCCAGTGTGTTAGATATATTCAAGAGGGTGATGTGGCCCTTATAGCTAAAGGGATCAGGGGGTATGGAGAGAAAGCAGGAAAGGGTACTGAGCTGAATGATCATCCATGATCTTATTGAATGGTGGTGCAGGCTCGAAGGGCCGAATGGCCTACTCCTGCACCTATTTTCTATGTTTCGATGTTTCTATGTCCTGCTACTGCTTCTTTAATAATGGATTCCAACATTTGCCCAACCACAGATGATAGGCTAACTGGTCTATAGTTTCCTGCTTTTTGTCTGCCTCCTTTTTTAAATAGGGGCATTACATTTGCAGTTTTCCAATCTGCTGGGTCCTGCCCAGAATCCAGCGAGTATTTGTCCACAGATCCCTGAAAGTCGCAGGCCAGGTAGCTAAGGTGGTTGAGAAGAAATATGGAATGCTTGCCTTTATTCGCCGAGGCATAGAATACAAGAGATGGGGTCGGTGGGGCAGGTTTGGTCACAGCTGGAGTACTGCGTGCAGTTCTGGTCGCCATATTACAGGAAGGACATGATTGCACTGAAGATGGTGCAGAGGAGATTTACGAGGATGTTGCCGGCAGTGGAGAATCTTAGCCATGAGGACAGATTAGATAGGCTGGATTTGTTTTCCATGGAACAGAGCCTGAGGGGAGACCTCATTGAGATGGATAAAATTATGAGGGTCCGATATATAGTGGATAGAAAGGACCTATTTCCCTTAGCAGAGCGATCAACAACAAGGAGGCATAAATTTAAAGTAATTGGTCGAAAGTTTAGAGGGGAAATTTCTTCACGCAGAGGGTTGTGGGGGTCTGGAATTCACTGCCTGAAAGGGTGGTAGAGGCAGAAACCCTCACCACATTTAAAAAGTGCTTGGATGTGCACCTGAACTGCAGTAACCTGCAGGGTTATGGACCTGGAGCTGGAAAGTGGGATTAGGCTGGAAAGTCTCTTGTTGGCCGGCGCGGACACGATTGGCCGAAATGGCCTCCTTCTGTGCTGTAAACTTATTTGATTCTGTGAACTCGTTTGCAAAGAGTTGAGGTGATTTGGGCACATCTTTCCTCACATGACAACATTTCAAAGGCAACTCAACGGCTGTAAAGCGCTTTGGGGCATCATGAGTTCCTGACAGACGCTGCAGAAACGCAAGTCCTTCTTTGCAAAATTTCAATGCAAACTCAAGGCTGGTATGGGATTTGAAGCCAGAATTTTTCTGCAAATTTTAAGTAACAACTGCGAAGCAAGAATCATACCCCTCGACCAACAAACCACCTGCTTAGCAAATGTGGAGATAAGATGTAACCATTATTGAAGCATTTTTAGTGTGTGTTGCTGTTCTTGATCGGAGCAGCACATGAGACGGAATCAGTGACTTTGCCTTTTTGACATGTCTTCTGAAGCGCCGCACGGTCCCACTCCTGCAGTCAATGAGCTGTTGCGACGTTAATGTATCCATCATCATCATCATCATAGGCGGTCCCTCGAAACGAGGATGTCTTGCTTTCACGCCGAAAAAGGATGAGTTCACAGGCGTTTCAATGAAGGACCCGAACTACATCCCGAAGGGTGGATGATGCCTGTGCGTGGATTTTTTTAACGTGTGGTGGCCGTTGCACCCCAGCCATCACACGGGCTTGACAGAGCGAGGTCTTGATCCAGTGGCAAGAGTTATCCAAGACGACAGGCGACCAGCTCTGCTGCACGGACCGAGTGCACACACATATCACAGTGTGGGCTGGTCCGTGCTGCCCCTGGGCCCCTGGTCCCAAACTCATGCCTCCCCGGGCCCCGATCACGTCCCTCTGCAGTCTCTCGCCGCTCCTTCGCCCCGATCTCGCCAATCCTGCTGTATTTGCCCACGCTCCAATCACTGACCTGGACCTTGATGACGTCACTCTTCGCTGCCGCCGCCGTCCTGCACCAGCTCGCGCTGCTCCCTGGAGTCGTCTCCCGGGACCTCCAAGCTGCTCCCAGGGCCGCTCGCCGTTCCTTTTATGGCCCCGACCTTCCGCTGGTGTTCTCCCGTTAGTGTATCCAGGCTGTGGGTGGCCACCCCGAGCGCAGCAGAGGGGTTTCTGCATTAGTTCTGGGTGGGGCAGTATCTTTCCCCTTCTCTCTTCCTCTTGTCGATATCCCTGGGCTTTTATTTCTCTATTTATTCCCCCTGTCTCAGTTTCTAGCGTTTAAAAGGGAACAAAAGATGAAATGGGTATCACTGTGGAACAATTTCTCTCACTCAAAGTTAGACGCACTCCCGTTGCACCATGAGGTCTCGGTAGCGAGCCGTTGATATTCAGGTTCATATATAAATATATATAAATATATCTACATGTATCATAACCGTTCCCTTATGTTCGAGGGGTTAAGATCTGGCGCACTAAACTGATTTCAATTCTCGATCAATTCATCGCATAAAAATAATTGAGGACTGTGAGACGATTAATAATTGCTGTAATCACCATGAATACCAATACTTTCTGCTACAGACCAAGCTTGCAGACTATCTGGCTTCTCCTGCCCTTTGCCGGGCACGTGTTCCGGGTTTAATTTAGTAAACTGGGCGAGTTTGCTGATCGCGGGGAGACGGTAGGTGCCTCTGTGGCCCCACTGTGAGGATGTGGAAGTGAACACGGTGGCTGGGTGAACCGTGACATTTCTGTAAAGGGCAGCGGAGGAGAAGGATTGAGAACTTTCAGTGTGGGACAGAAGTTGTTTCAGGTGAGCCAACACAATCCCGATCAGCACAGAGGGAGCTCACTGGTCAGCTCCCCTCTGTTGGGGCTGTTGTGCCAGAGGTTTCTGTCGTGTAGTGGTTATCACATTTGCTTTATACATGAAATGTCCCGGGTTTGATTCTGGGTAGAAACATGATGTTTAAACTTGCTATAAGGAAACAATCGGAGGAGAGTTTAGTCTCCTGGAAAATGCTGCCTGACCTGCTGAGATTTCCAGCGTTTGCTGTCGTTATTTGCTATTTATTCTCCTGGTAAAAGGGCTCCCTTATTCCTGAATTGCTCTTTATTTAACCAATAAATAGATAACTTTCAGTGAGAGAAAACGGATCCACCGGGGACCTTTCGTGTGTGAGGCCAACGTGATATCCGCTACACTGCAACCAATCAAAGGGTGAGAAATCACTGAATATAAAGGATGAGCTCACAAATATCAGGGGCGGTGCAGTCTGGTCAACGTCAAACCCTCCTTTCTTATTCAGCAGAGGCATGAACGGGAGTCAGACGCCACAAAGTTTAATTACAGATACAAATACAAGTAACACTTCCAAATCTTTTCACTGTAAAATTCTTTCACTTTATTTGAAATCCTACTGCGTTGAATCTGAAAATGAGCACCATGGGATTTTATCTTCTCTAGTGATTCTAATTTATCTGCACGGAAGGAATAACCGGTGCTGTTAAATTTGACAAAAGTTGCCCCAGATTCCTGGTGACATCGGCAATACAGTGTGTAAAATGGGTTAACATGCTGAAGAACATAAGAACAAAAGAAATAGGTGCAGGAGTCGGTCATAAGCCCCTCGAGCGTGCTCCGCCATTTAATACGATCATGGCCGATGTGATCATGGATTCAGGTCCACTTCCCTGCCCGCTCCGCAAAGCACAGGACAAATGATTGAAGTATCGACTGTCCCTCAGTTAGCATTTCTTTCATTGTGCAAATGAAGGTGACGGGTTAATTAATGATGCTTTTCCATGAAAACAACACAAAAGTTTAAGAAAAAAACATACGGTGACTGGCAGGTGAGCACTGCTTCTGACACCTGGTGGGAATGGACGGGGATTTCAATGCCCCTTGTGTTGTTAAAGCTTCATATAGAGGAACATCTCAAGCAAATTGTATAGGCCTCGTGGCGCAACGATAGCGCGTCTGACTCCAGATCAGAAGGTTGAGTGTTCAAATCACGTCGGGGTCACTGTTCTTTCAGAATTAATATTTTCTTTGCTGTTTGGCAATAACCAGACCCTTGTTCCAAGGTCTGTCTCATTGTTTCCCCGGTGTCAGGCAGAGATACGCCTGCTGTCCTCATTTAATTCAGGTGACAGGACACAAAAGTTCAAAATCAGCTTGCAGGTGGCCACACACACCGCCGAGCGGTCGAAGGTGCTGTGATTAGAACGCAGTTTTCTCTGGAGGTGTGGGTTTGAATCCAACTTCTAACATTTCTTATTTTTAATCATGAAGCGAAACTCATTGTTTGACACCACGATCAACTCCTTAAAACTGGGATTCAGCAGCTCACCTGCTCGCTTAACATCTCCGTCTGACCTGATGCAGAAAGTGGAGATGTTTCCGCAGTGTCGCGGTTAACACGTTCGCCTCACAGACGGGAATATTTTCTGTAGCTTTCTCCTCATGCATGCTCAGGGGCGAGTTTGTTCTCCTGTGAAAAGTTCATAAGATGATAAGCATGTAAGGATTAGGGGCCGGAGTAGGCCATTCGGCCCCTCGAGTCTGGTCCACCATTCAAGAAGATCCTGGCAGTTCCTCGACAGCAAGTTTAAACATCTGGGGCGGAGCCAACAGGCGCCTGTCTGCAATCAGTGAAAGAACGGTATGTTTGGCAGAAGCCTGGCGAGCTCAGTCGGTGGAACAGAAGACTTTTAATCTCAGGGTCGTGGTTTCGACACCCACATTGGACATTTTCATTTTTCATAGAATTATAGAATGATAGAAGTTTGCAGCCATTTCGGCCCATCACTTCCACCCCGGCCAACAAGAGGCGATCCAGCTTCATCCCACTTTCCAGCTCTGGGTCCATCACCCTGCAGGTTACGGCACTTCAGGTGCACATCCAAATACTTTTTACATGTGGTATCTACCTCCGCCATTCTTTCATGCAGCGAGTTCCTGACCCCCACAAACCTCTGCATGAAGAATTTTACCTTCAAATCCTCTTTAAACCTTCTACCAATTGCTTTAAATATATGCCCCCTGATTGTTGACCCTTCTGCTATCCACTATATCTCGGCCCCTCATCATTTTATGCATCTCAATGTTGTCTCCCCTCAGCCTCCTCTGTTCCAATGAAAACAAACCCAGCCGATCCAATCTGTCCTCATAGCTAAGATTCTCCACGCCTGGCAACATCCTCGTTCATCTCCTCTGTACCCTCTCGTACAATCACATAATTCCTGTAAGACGGTGACCAGAACGACACACAGTACTCCAGCTGTACCCTATCCAGTGTTTTATACATTTCAGGCATAACCAACCTGCTCTTCTATCCCATGCATCAGCCAATAAAGGCAAGCATTCTGTGCGCCTTCTTAACCACCTTATCCAACTGGCCTGCTACCTTCAGGGACCTGTGGACATGCACTCCAAGGTCCCTTTGTTCTTCCACACTTCTCAATGTCGGACCATTTAATGTGTGTTTCTTTCCTTGTTTGCCCTCCCCAAATACACAGCCTCACACTTCTTTGGATTAAATTAGTATCACCTGAAAACGTTTTAATCCTACCTCCTTTTTTTAAGTTTAGATCATTGATGTTGCCACTAAAAGCCAGGGACCTAGCACTGAGCCCTGTGGAACCCCACTGGAACCATCCTTCCAGTCCCAAACACTCATTAAACATTACCCTTTGCTTCCTGCCTCTGAGCCAATTTTGGATCCAACTTGCCACATTGCCCTGGTCCCATGGGCTTTTACTTTCGTGACCAGTCTTCCATGTGGGAACTTGGCGAAAGCTTTGCTAAAATCCTTATACACTACATCGTACGCACTGCCCTCATCAATCCACTTGGTTACCTCCTCAAAAAATTCAATCAAGTGAGTCAGACAAGACCTTCCCTGAACAAATCCATGCTGACTATCCGTGATTAACCCATGTCTTTCTAAATGCAGAAATTAAATCATTGTTAACTTTTATCCTGCTTTCATGGGAAAACACCATTAATTAACCGATGATCTTTGTTGTGCATGTATAAAATAAGTATACACCCTGTACACTCAATGTACAGTTACATAAGACCATTGGATGTATCTTCACACTGTATGCACTATGCTTGTTTCACCAGAGGGTCCAACTGGTGGAGACCTCGGGGTCACCTGTACACGACAGGTAACCAGGTATAAAAGGGAGCTCACAGTCGTGTACCCTCACTCAGGAGCTGCAATAAGTGGACTAAGGTCACCACAGTTCAAGTACAATACCTTACCTCGTGGAGTCATTACTAGAATGCTTACAGACACAATAACTGGTGACGAGAATACGAATTTCCATGTGACAATGGCTAACCTTGGCACGTTTGAACAATTCGCCGATGGGGAAGATTGGAAGGCCTTTGTGGAAAGGCTCGAACACCTCTTTATTGCAAATGACATGGGGGGAGACGACCCGACCTCGCTGGCTGATAAGTGCAGAGCTATCCTGCTCAGTAGTTGTGGGCCCACCGTCTATGGCCTTGTCAGGGACCTGCTAGTCCCAGAGAAGACAATAACATATGTGGAGCTCATAACGCTGATACAGGAACAGCTCAAACCTAAAGAGAGCATCCTCACAGCCAGACACCGGTTCTCTCCCCACCGGTGGATCCGAAGGCCAAGAAATCGCAAAATATACTGCAGACCTGAGACGATTGGCTGCACCATGTGATTTTAGCGATCATCTCATCGAAGCACGAAGGGACATCTTTGTTATTGGAATCGGTCACAATGGCCTTCTCCACAGGCTGCTCTCTGCGGACACCACGGTCACCCTGCAGAAGGCAATTAACGTGAGCCAGGCGTTCATGATCTCGGCCTGCGATTCCAAGTGGATGTCTCACCCCCAGGACTCTAACCCGGCAAGTACTGTGAACCGAAAGGTGCCTTTTAGAGGCAGGGCTGCTGCTAGCAGTCTCTCTCAGGGAAGAGAGAAAAGAACCCCGAGTCCCACAATCCTGAGTCCGCCACATGTGGCCAACCGGCCAACCCCATGCTGGCGCTGTGGAGGAAAACACAGGGCCCAACAGTGCCGCTATAAAGACTATACTTGCAAAGGCTGTAACATGAAGGGCCACCTCCAGCGAATATGCAAGAGAAATCATACTCACCGAGTCGATGGAGAGTTGGCTGATCATCCGGAGTCCAGCGACGATGAGGTGTACGGAGTGTTAACCTGCACCACCGAGAGTTCCCCGTTGAAAATGGAAGTTGAAGTCAACGATGTTCCAGTCACGATGGAGGTGGACACAGGGACGAGCCAGTCACTGATGAATCAGGCAGCCTTTGAGAAACTCTGGGACAATCCAATCGAACGACCTAAAATGATCCCGATCGAAGTGAAACTGCTCACCTACACAAACGATACATCCCAGTCGTTGGCAGCGTGGATGTCCAGGTGTCCCATGGCGGCGAGATGCACAGGTTACATTTGTGGATCGTTGCTGAGGATGGTCCAAAGCTGTGAGGAAGAAGGTGGATGAAAAAGATCACTTGGAGCTGGGAGCTCCAACCTCCAGCGATCGACATCCTCCGCGGCCCCGAAGTTGGATCCAGGACAACACCTGAAAAACCAACCGCCCAACTCGACTGTGAGGTAACGACACAGACCGCTCAACCCAACGGCGAGATGATCCAGCCCAAACAACCAGACCTGACCTTCCAGGCTCCAGTGGCAGGACTCCGGAGAAGAAAATTCACGCAGAAGGTAACTTCCTGTCATCCGTGGCAGAACCTGGGGAGAAAAGGATCACCGCAGCCTACCTCATGGAGAGAAAGAAGATGGCGTCTGAACCACGAGGTGAAGGACCTGAAGTCAAGATGGCGGCAGCCAGACCACAAGGGAGCAACACGTGATGCCGAGCGGCGAACCGGATTGGGGTAAAAATTGAAAGACCCTCTTAAAGGAGACCGGCAACCCATCACAATTAAAGGGACAGTTCCACTCTTTATACAGCGATGATGGTGATACAAATGTAAAAGATGTAACTGACAATTTCAAGTTTGTAAATGTAACTAATCATGATAAGTCGGGCAATTGCGGTCAGAACCAATGTATTGTGAGAGTAAACGAAGTGATGACGTGCGATACTGGGATTTACAAGCATGCCGACAAAACCAAGGGCAACCTCCCGTCAGCACCCAGGTCCAGCGACCATGTAGCCTGCCCCTCCGGGACCAATGTGATACCCCAGGGAGTGTGGCCACACACAGAGGGAGCATACCAGCTGCAGGGCCAGTGATCAGCGGACGGCAAAGGCACCACGACCGGTACCCTGCCCCCGATCGGCTCTAACTCTCTGGCCACCAGGGCCAGTACTGGGAGCGAGCGGAAATCACCCTCCTGCCCTCCCAACAGGACCTGGGATGACCAGGCTCCCACTATCGCTGAAGAGCAGCAGGGAGACACTGCAGCCCTCAAAGGAGGACAAGGAGGCCACACACTCCCGTGGCTCTGCCCATCACTAGGCAACGGCAAAGGCTCTGAGACTCAGCCAGGTGAGCGATCTGAGCCCACCCAGCTGGCAGGGGACACAGCGCCGCCATCAGACAACCTGGACACAGTCTGGTTACTCTGGAACTCGTGTCCTCACCCACCTGCACCTACACAACCCAGGGGCAAGACTGTGATACCACGTATGTACCTTACCTGTAAAATGTACTTGTTCCACGACTGCAGAACCCAAACAGTGATGTAACTAATCCGATGTTTTTTTGTTCTTTCTGTCTGTACAGGTCTGCACATGCAGGTGTTGAGCCACACACATGGTCTATGTATGGGGGGGGGGGAGGGTGCAGGGGGGGGAATGGATGTATGAAGCCATGGACACACATGGATCACACCCAGAACCCACTCAACCCCCACTGCAACCTCCAACCATCCACTGCTGAACATTTCCCAATGTCGTGGCAATAAGGACGTGGGGGTCCACAGGGAGAGAACCAAGCCAAAGCATAGACAAGGTGCAAGGACTTTGGGCACTCAAGTCTCGGGCCAGAGCACACAATGCAAAGGCAAGTGGCACAAGACTTAGGGGAGAGTGATGTTGTGTCTGTTTAATATAAGTATACTTCCTGTACACTCAATGTACAGTTACATAAGACTATTGGATGTAACTTCACACTGTATATACGCTGCCTGTACCACCAGAGGGTGCAACTGGTGGAGACCTCGGGGTCACCGGTCCACGACAGGTAACCAGGTATAAAACGGAGCTCACCATAATGTACCCTCACTCAGGAGCTGCAATAAATGGACTAAGGTCACCACAGTTCAAGTACAATACCTTGCCTCATGGAGTCATTACTTGAGTGCTTACAGACACAATAGAAAGAGATTAAACATTAAATGGTAGGACATTGAGAATTGTAGAGGAACAAAGCGACCTGGGAGTGCATGTCCACAGATCCCTCAAGGTAGCAGGCAAAGTGGATTAGCTGGTTAAGAAGACATACAGAATGCTGGCCTTTATTAGCCGAGGCCTAGAATAAGAGAGCAGGTGGATTATGCTTGAATATAAAACACTGGTTAGGCCACAGCTGGAGTACTGCGTGCAGTTCTCGTCACCACTTTACAGGAAGAAGACTGTGATTGCACTGGAGACTTACAGAGGAGATTTCGAGGATGTTATCGGGAGTGGAGAATCTTAGCTATGAGGACAGATTGGATAGGCTGGGGTTGTTTTTCTTGGAACAAAGTGGGCTGAGGGGAGGTATCATTGAAGTGTATACAATTATGAGGGTCCTTGATATAGTGGACAGAATGGGCCCATTTCCCTTAGCAGAGGGGTCAACAACCATGCGGCATAAATTTTAAGTCATTGGTAGAAGGTGTAGGGGGGATTTGAGGGGAAATTTCTTCACGCAGAGGGTTGTGGGGGTCTGGAACTCACTGCCTGAAAGGGTGGGAGAGGCAGAAACGCTCACCACATTTAAAAAGTGCTTGGATGTGCACCTGAAGTGCCGTAACCTGCAGGGTTATGGACCGAGAGCTGGAAAGTGGGATTAGGCTGGAGAGCCTGTTATTGGCCGGCACGGTCACGATGGGCCGAAATGGCCTCCTTCCGTGCTGTAAACTTCTGATGATATAATTCGATGAAAAATAATCACCAAACGTGGGCTCGCACCTCTGACCCTGAGATTGAGTATCTCATGATCGACTGACTGAGTTAGCTGGGCTTCTGCAAAATGCACCTTTTTGTCGTTGATTACAGCTCCGCCCCAGATGTTTAAACTTGCTGTCGAGGAACTGCCAGGATCGTCTTGAATGGTGGACCAGGTAAGAGGGGCCGAATGGCCTACTCTGGCCCCTAATCCTTACATGCTTATTATCTTATGACATTTCACAGGAGAACAAACTCGCTTCTGAGCATGCATGAGGAGAAAGCTCCAGAAAATAATCCCACCCGGTGAGCTTTCACGTGTGAGGCGAACGTGTTAACCGTTACACTGCGGAAACATCTCCACTTTCAGCACCAGGTCAGACGGAAGTGTTAAGCGAGCAGGTGGACTACAAAATCCCACTTTTTAGGCGTTGGTCGTGGTGTCAAACAATGAGTTTCACTTAATGATTAAAAACAGGAAGTGTCAGAAGTGTGATGTGAACCCACACCTCCAGAGGAGACTGCGACCTAAACACAGAACCTTGGACCGCTCCGCCATCCTGACTATTTAGGGCAATATGTGGCCAACTGCAGGTTTATTTTGAACTTTTGTGTCCTGTCACATGAAATAAATAAGGGCAGCAGGCGTATCTCTGCCTGACATCGGGGAAACAGTGAGACAGACCTTGGAGCAAGGGTCTGGTTATTGCCAAACAGCAAAGAAAATATAAATTCCCGAATTACCCTGAAGAACAGTGACCTCGACGTGATCTGGGGTCAGACACGCTACCGTTGCGCTTCGAGGTCGATACAGCACATCGGAAATGTTTGACGATATGAAGGTTTCACAATACAAGGGGCTTTAAAATCCCCGCCCATTCCCACCGGGTGTCAGAAGCAGCGCTCACCTGCCAGTCACCGTATGTTTTTTTGTTCAACTTTTGTGTTGCTTTCACGGGATTGCATCATTAATTAACCCGTCACCTTCTTTTGCACAATGAAAGAAATGCCAACTGAGGCAGAGTCGATACTTCAACCATTTTTTTCTGTGCTTTGCATAGAACATAGAAACATAAAAACATAGAAAAAAGGTGCAGGATTAGGCCATTCGGCCCTTCGAGCCTGCACCACCATTCAATATGATCATGACTGATCATTCACCTCAGTACTCCTTTCCTGCTTTCTCTCCATACCCTTAATACCTTTAGCAGTAATGGCAACATTTAACTCCCTTTTGAATGTATCAAACGAATTGGCCTCAACAACTTTCTGTATCCTCTAAGAATTCCAGTAATTAAATGTCCACGATGGTCAGATGTTCGACCCCAGTCAATGAACGACACTCAACACAGTTGTACAATGACAGATAGTCCCAGTAATACAGATTCAGTCCGGTCAGATATTGCAGTCTGCCCAGTGCCTCTCAGTTCTCACAACTCTATTGTGAGAGCGAATCCCAGTAAGAAACAAACTTTAGAGAGCTTTTAGTGCCGAGGGCAGGTGCAAGTATACAAAGTGTTCCAACAACAGCAATAACTTCATCATTTGCGTGTCTGCAGAGTACAGAGTTACGGTTTCTGTTAAAGGAACGGCATAAATGAGCAGTGGGAATTTGGCTAATGTGGACTTCCGATTTATTGAAATTATGTCACTGCCCCTGTCATTTAATGGTCATCACTACATTATCAGATACAGAACAAGGCCAAACATGGATCACACACAGAGTTACACAACGTCAATGACTATAATCACTGACCAGGAAGAGCAGTGACTGCAAGGATCACGTAGAATATTTTATCAATGATGGAAAATGTCGCAGGCATTGTCATGTATTCAACCAGCATTGTAACCCATGTATAAACTGACCTAAGTTGTACACCGTGAGGACACTGACCACTAGGTGGGAAACACTCCTAACCTGGACCTTCAGGTATAAAAGGGGAAGCTCCACCCACCTTCATCACTTGAGTGCTATGGAATAAAGGACAGGTCACAGACTGACCTTCTCTCAAGCATAAGCCTTGTGTGCATTTATACTGTGAAGTAAGGACGTATCAATGGCGACAAGAAACTGGGATTTAAACCACGCGAGCATGGCCACTAGCAGAACAGACGAGAGGTACTATGTTAAGGAATGGTTGGGACAGAGATTCAACATTGTTAAAGCAGCACACAGTTCTCCAGGCAGACAAGGGCAGTCAGGCATGCCCCAACATGTTGTCGAACCCAGAGGGGGAGTTCGACAGAGACAATGGCAAGCTAAACAGCGATTCACGCCATTGCAAGGGACAATGCGGCCAGTAATGGGGCCATCAACACCTGTTAATGGTGCACTCAAGGACAATAACAGGGGCAGTCAGGGACGATCGACTGGCAAGGGACCTTTTGTTTCAAACCGTAACTCATGCTGGAGGCGTGGAGGCATACATTCAGCCGGAGTTTGCAGAGATGAGCAAAATGCCTGCAGAAATTGCAGAAATGGACACTGGGGGAAATCGCTGGAAGCTGAAGTTCAGTGAGTTCATGTGGAGCACGTATACAGTTCATACACCAGGACGCCACCAATAATGATGAAAGTGCTCCTCAATGGCATCCCAGTATCAATGGAGTTAGACACGAGTGCCAGCCAGTCCCTGATGGGTATCAAACAGTTCAAAAAGTTGTGGGCATCCAAGGCCAGGAGGCCAAAATTATCGCCGATTGACGCACAGCTACGGACTTACACCAAGGAGATCATTCCGGTTCTTGGCAGCGCCACGGTAGTCGTGACCCACAAAGATTCAGAGAACAGGTTGCCACTCTGGATTGTCCCATGGGACGGTCCCGCACTACTGGGGAGGAGTTGGCTTGCTGTCATGAACTGGAAATGGGGCGATGTCAATGCAATTTCCTCTGTGGAGCGAGTATCATGCTCACAGGTCCTGGACAAATTTGACTCATTATTTCAACCCGGCATTGGCACTTTCATGGGGGCCAAGGTAGTGATTCACATAAACCCGGACGCCAGACCAGTACACCACTAGGCCAGAGCGGTGCCGTACGTGATGCGGAAAAAGATAGAAGGTGAATTGGACCGCCTCCTGAGGGAAGGCATCATCTCGCCAGTCGAATTCAGTGACTGGGCGAGCCCGATTGTGCCGGTGCTCAAGGCGGATGGGTCGGTCAGGATATGTGGCGATTACAAGGCCACCATCAATCGAGTGTCACTCCAAGACTAGTACCCACGACCGAGAGCGGAGGACCTCTTTGCGACGCTATCCAGTGGCAAACTTTTTTCAAAATTGGACCTGACCTCAGCTTACATGACCCAGGAGCTGGCAAGTGAGTCGAAGAAGCTGACCACCTTCACGACACACAAGGGGTTGTTTGAGTACAACAGATGTCCGTTCGGGATTCGCTCGGTCGCCGCGCTCTTCCAACGAAATATGGAAAACCTCCTCAAGTCGATCCAGGGATGGTGGTTTTTCAGGACGACATCCTCATTACGGGTTACGATACTGAAGAACACCTCCACAACCTGGAGGAGGTGCGACGCAGACTGGACCGGGAAGGTCTGCGCCTGAAAACTGTGAAGTGCGTCTTCCTAGCTCCAGAGGTAGAATTCCTGGGGATGAGGGTAGCAGCAGACGGGATCAGCCCAACTGCATCCAAGGCGGAATCGATCCGGAGAGCACCCAGACCCCGTAACATGACGGAACTGCGTTCGTTCCTGGGGCTCCTGAATTATTTTGGCAACTTTCTTCCCAAATTGAGCACGCTGCTGGAGCCGCTGCACGTGCTCCTATGCAAAGGTCGTGAATGGGTCTGGGGGGACAGCCAGGAAAGGGCTTTTAATAGAGCACGCAATTTGTTATGTTCCAACAATCTGTTAACGCTATATGACCCATGTAAGAAACTTGTGTTAACGTGCGATCTGTCGTCCTATGGTGTCGGGTGTGTGTTGCAGCATGTCAATGCTAAGGGTCAGTTACAGCCGGTAGCTTATGCCTCCAGAAGTCTATCCCAGGCAGAAAGGGGATACGGGATGGTCGAAAAGGAAGTGCTCGCATGTGTATATGTGGTAAAGAAAATGCACCAGTACCTGTTTGGCAGGAAATTTGAGCTGGAGACTGATCACAAACCCCTAACGTCCCTTTTGGCCGACAACAAGGCTATAAATGCAAACGCATCGGTCCGCATACAGAGGTGGCACTCACGTTAGCTGCATATGACTACACAATTCGGCACAGACCGGGCACTGAAAACTGCGCTGATGCACTCAGCAGGCTCCCACTAGCCACCACTGAGGGGGCTACCGAGCATGGTGCTGAGATGGTCATGGCTGTTGAAGCTTTCGGAAGCGAAGGCTCACAAGTGACAGCCCGTCAGATTAAAGTCTGGACAAATAGAGACCCGCTATTGTCTCTAGTCAAGAAATGTGTCCTGAATGGGGACTGGGCAGCCACGTACAGGGCATGCCCTGAGGAATTTAAACCATTGCACAGGGGCAGGGATGAACGCTCGATTCAAGCCGATTGCCTACTGTGGGGAAACCGCGTAGTCATGCCCCAGATGGGCAGAGAGGTGTTCATCAGAGAACTCCACAATGCGCACCCGGGCATTGTCACGATGAAGGCAATTGCCAGGTCACACGTTTGGTGGCCAGGGATAGACGCAGATCTGGAACTTTGTGTTCGCAGGTGCAACACATGTGCCCAGCTGGGCCATGCGCCCAGGGAAGCCCTCCTTAGCCACTGGCCAAGCCTTGGTCACGCATCCATGTGGACTACACAGGTCCTTTCATGGGGAAAATGTTTTTGTTTGTAGTAGACGCCTACTCCAAATGATCGAGTGTGATATTTTAAAATCAAGCACTTCCTCTGCCACGGTAGAAAGTCTACGGGCAATGTTCGCCGCCCACAGTCTAGCGGACATCTTGGTCAGTGACAATGGCCCGTGCTTCACAAGCACTGAATTCCAGGACTTCTTGGCAGGCAATGGAATTAACCATGTTAGAACGGCACTGTTCAAGCCGGCCTCAAACAGCCAGGCAGAACGAGCAGTGCAGATAATCATACAGGGGATGCTCAGATTCCAAGGGGGTTCCCTACAAACCCGCTTATCACGCCTCCTGTTGGCCTATAGATCCCGACCACACTCGCTCACAGGGGTTCCACCCGCAGAGCTACTGACGAAAAGGACGCTCAAAACCCGATTATCCCTTATACACCCCACCATGAAAGAAATTGTCGAGAGCAGGCGCCAGTCACAATATTACTACCATGACAGGAATGTGAGGGGATGATGTATTGATGTAAATGATCCTGTTTTTGTCCTCAACTGCGCTGCAGGGCCCAAATGGCTCGCAGGCACTGTGGTTGCCAGAGAGGGAAATAGGTTTCTGGTAGTTAAACTTACCAATGGACAAATCTGCCGCAAACATGTGGATCAAACAAAAAGGAGGTTCAGCAACCCCATAGAAGAAGCAGAGGAAGAGAACGATTTAGAGTTCACTCCACCACAGGTGACCGAACACCGGAACCAAAGGGAGGAGAGCCCAGTCACTGTGGGCAGTCCGGACAGGCCTGAGCACTGCAAAGAGCAGATGCTCAGGCCAGCGCCCAACAACTGGAGCCCCAACTCAGGCGCTCTACAAGGGAGCGTAAACCACCAGAGAGACCCAACCTGTGATCCCAATAAGACTTTGGGGTAGGAGGTGATGTCATGTATTCAACCAGCATTGTAACCCATGTATAAACTGACCTTATTTGTACACCGTGAGAACACTGACAACGAGGTGGGAGATACTCCTAACCTGGACCTTCAGGTATAAAAGGGGAAGCTCCACCCACCTTCATCACTTGCGTGCGAAGGAATAAAGGACAGGTCACAGACTGACCTTCTCTCAAGCATGGGCCTCGTGTGTATTTATACTGTGTAGTAAGGACGTATCAGGCATTTTCTGTGTTAAGCGATGCTGCCTCTTCATGCTTTAGGCAATCTCTCTGAATTAAACTCTGAAATATTCCCGGAGCCTTTCAATTATACCCTGTGGGCTCCCCACTGGGACAGTCAAGATGCAACAGAGTTGAAATTAGTTTCAGTTGTTTGAACAATCACATTACGGCCGCTGATTTGAGTCCCTCATGACACAGAATATGTTTAAATGCAAAATTCCGTAATTGAACTAAACGTCCCAAAACTGGAAAATGTTGATCAGACTTATTATGTAATGTAATTGGAAACGATGCTCTCTCTCCAATGGCCGTGTTCCTTCAAACACAATCAGACGCATTGTATAGATTGTATATTGTTCTGATGAATGTTTTGCACTCTTCTGTGTTAATTCAGTGATTACTTTCCAAATGTTAGCTGAGTCTCTCGGGTCTGCTCTACTTCACTACGGTATGCGGCTGCCTACTATAACTCTGGATATGTAATTCTCAATTAAAGTGCAGTGCTCATTTTACTGTCGAACACTCATTTGTTCTAACTTAGAGTCAGCAATGAGTAAGGATCCATTTTTCCACAGCACCTCAAACAAATACAGCATGTCAAATCAATTAATGAAACACCTCGAACTAATAAAATAAGGTGCAATTTTCCCTCATAGTATAAATCTTAAATGTACGGTTTCATTCTGGTTAATCTGCGATATACGCCTTCAAAGGCAATGGGAAAACATCGCCAGGGTGCAAAATAATTTGTTCTGGGCTCTGCATGTTTGTAATGTAGACAAATTTGCTGCTGATACAAAGATATGGTGGAATAGCAAGTTGTGAGGAGGACGCAAACAATCTGCAAAGCGATATAGATAGGGTCAGTGAGTGAGCAAAAAATTGGCAGCTGCAGTATAATGTGGGAAATATGAGGTTATTCGCTTTGGTCGGTAAAACAAAAAAAGCTAATAATTACTTAAATGGGGAGAGATTACAAAATGCTGTGGAGCAGAGGGATCTGGGAGTCCTTTTACAGAAGAACATAAGAAATAGGAGCAGGAGTAGGCCATACGGCCCCTCGAGCCTGCTCCGCCATTCAATAAGATCATGGCTTATCCGATCATGGACTCAGCTCCACTTCACTGCCCGCTCCCCATAACCCCTTCTCCCCTTATCATTTAAAAAGCTGTCAATTTCTCTCTTAAATTTATTCAATGTCCCAGCTTCCACAGCTCACTGAGGCAGCGAATTCCACAGTTTTACAACCCTCTGAGAGAAGAAATTTCTCCTCATCTCAGTTTTAAATGGGTGGCCCCTTATTCTAAGATCATGCCCTCTAGTTCTAGTCTCCCCATCAGTAGAAACATCCTCTCTGCATCCACCTTCTCAAGCCCCCTAATAATCTTACACGTTTCGATAAGATCACCTCTCATTCTTCTGAATTCCAATGAGTAGAGGCCCAACCTACTCAACCTTTCCTTATAAGTCAACCCCCTCAGCTCCAGAATCAAACTAGTGAACCTTCTCTGAACTGCCTCCAAAGCAAGTATAGCCTTTCGTAAATATGGAAAACAAAACTGCATGCAGTATTACAGGTGTGGCCTCACCAATACGTTATACAGCTGTCGCAGGACTTCCCTGCTTTTATACTCCATCCCCTTTGCAATAAAGGCCAAGATACCATTGGCCTTCCTGATCACAAAAAGTTAGCATGCAGATACAGCAAGTAATTAGGAAGGCAAATGGAAAATTAGCCTTTATTTCAAGGGGGATGGAATATAAAAGTACGGAAGTCCTGCTACAACTGGACAGAGCACAGGTGAAACCACACCTGGAGTACTGCGTACAGTTTTGCTCTCCTCATTTCAGGAGGGAAAAACTTACATTGGGGGCATTTCACAGAAGGTTCACAAGGTTGTCTTATGAAGAATGGTTGAACAGGTTGGGATCTACCTATTGGAGATTAGCAGAGTGAGAGATGATATCTTTGAATGGTGTAAGATTCTGAGGGGGCTAGACAGGGTAGATGCAGAGAGGATGTTTCCCCTCGTGGGGGAATCTAGAACGAGGGGACATAGTTTCAGAATAAGGGGTTGCCCATTTAAAATGGGGATGAGGAGGAATTTCTTCCCTCAGAGGGGCGTGAATCTTTGTATTTCTACCCCTGAGAGCTGTGAAGGCTCGGTCATTGAATATATTTAAGGTGGAGGTAGACAGATTTTTGAACGATATGGGAGTCAAGGGTTAGGCGGAGATGGTAAGGAAGTGGAGCTGAGGCCAAGATCAGATCAGCCATGAACTCACTGAATAGTGGAACAGGCTCGAGGGGCTAAATGGCCTCCTCCTGTTCCTGTGGTCCCTCTGTGTAAGGTCTGGGAAACACACGGTGGTGATCTTTGGAAACTTCAACTAAATGGTGTTGTTTTAAAGGGGATGCAGAAACAGAGTGACCGAGAGATTTACACACAGCAATATTTGAAGGTGGGTAGACAAGTTGATAAGGTTACTAAAAAAGAATACAGGACCCTTGGCTTTATAACGTGAAATAGATTACACCGGTGAGGATCTTACACCAAAGCTTTATAAATCCCTGCTTAGGCCTCAGTTGGATCCTGTTTACAGTTCTGGGCACCATAATTTAGGAAGGATATCGAGGATTTGGAGAGAACATAAGAAATATATAAGAAACATTTTCTGTTGTTATTGAAAACACAAACACAGGTATTCATTGAAATCCAATCTGTAGTTGGCCACACACAGATTGAAGAGAGCCAGGGAGACCGACAGAATCGGGAAACACCGGGAAATGGACAAGAGATATTGACAAGGACTAAAACCGCTTTGAGACCAGACAATTGCGGGAACCCCTGTGGTTAATGAAAGGGCTTTGGGTGGTTGATTTCCTGACACACTTGTAATGTGGGGAAAGATGTGCCCAAATCACCCCCAAATGGAACTCAACTCTTTCAGAAGCAAGAGAGTGTGTAACCTGGGTTTATAACATAAAGTAATGGGGTCCTTAACGATTAAAGCCCATTATTAATTCACTCACACACTTCAATTATGTTTATGAAATGAATTGATGGAAACTTCAAGAACTGAACTTTAATGAGTTAAGGAACTTTAATCATTGATAAAGTTTTATCCCCTATCTGATTTTACACACACTGTATTTTAGGAGAGTGAGTTAAAATGCCCATCGCTCATGATACAAGGAACCTGGGGCTACTTTTAAAAAAATGTATTCCACAGAAAAATATTCTCCAAAACAATGTTTCTGTCCGTGCTCAAACCGAGGATATTTCACATGTGTGGCGAACGTGATAACCGTTATACGACGGAAACCTCTGCTAACACCTCGAAAAAAAGCATCCTGCAGCTCTGCCTCACTTCCCAGAAGCAGATCAAAGCCACAAACAAACCAATCGATTATTCCCACTTCCCCACCTCCACAGATACTGCCCGACCTGCTGAGTGTTTCCAGCATTTTCTGGGGATGATGTGCGTCGCTTTCAATCTTTGAAATTTCACCAAGCAAAGAAACGGTCAATCGAACTGACCCTGTAAGCACTTTGTTCGCGTTTATTCACAGGAATATCTGCAGTCGGGAGCAGAAAAGGAATTAAAACCGAATACCGTCTTCGGGACAATCAGAATACTTCGTCACAGACAAGGCACCGGAAGGCTGGAAGGTAGATCACACCGGTTGTGGGAGAGCTGGTTGGCAGTGACATGGAAGTGTCTGCAGTGTGCGGGACCAGACTGATTCCATACATCCACACTGAATGTCCACCCTTTATTTGGGAAAAGTACAACTGAGAGTGGACAAGTTCCATCCCGGTAGGAGCAATCTAAAGGTTTAACTGACTGACACCCTGGTTTTGGATGTCGTGCAGTGTGCACTTGCGTCAGTCTCTGTGACGCAATGGTTTAGCGCGTTGGGCTATTAACCTAAATTTGGTGGTTCAAGCCCACCCAGAAGCGAAGTTTTTAACAGTGTTTTCCCTGAGGATTCGGTGCTGCACGGTTCCAGTTTGTCATTGCGCATTTTGACTGCACAAACATATTCTGCAAACATTACCAGCTGTGCTGTTATCCAGTGAGTTCCCACTCCAATACTTTTATGAGCATTCAGTTCAAGTGTAGAGTTTGAGTGTATACAGAACTGTACAGTGATATCAGAAAATTTTACAAGGTTGTGGGACATTGTGTTTTGTTAATATTGAACCACGAATATGAATCAATCCATTTTTTACAATATTTAATTGAGCAAGTTTTCAAAATGTTTCCACCCAATTTTGAACCAGGAACTTTTGGCGTGTGAGGCAAATGTGACAACCACTACACTACGGAAACACTGCATTTGAAGTAATGTTAGGTACATAACCAGAGCTTTAACCTACACAGCTGGACTATACTTCAGGAGCTGGTTTTACGAGAATAGAAAGACGGTGCTATATTTAGGAAGGCTGTGAGTGTGGTAGGAATTGATCCAGTGTTTCCCAGACTTTACACATAGGAACAGGAGCTGGCTATTTAGCAGCGAGAGGTTAGGATCTGGAATGTACTGGAGGCAGACTCAATCTTATCTTTCAAACAGGAGTTGGATAAGTGTCTGAAGGAATAACAATTGCAGGCCTCAGGGGAAAGAGCGGTGGAGTGGGACTCACTGAGAGTCGGCACGGGCTCGACGGGCCGAATGGCCTTCCGTGCTGTAACCATTCCATGATTCTATAAGTTAGTGGCACATTTCATAGTGTGGGTGGAAGCAGAACATTGCAAAGGGACATTGATTGAGTCGGCAAAAAAAGATGCATCTGATTCAGGAGATTCGGGGGTTGTGGAAATTCGGGAGTTTAATGAATTTGAAAGGAACATTGATGTTTTGTGCAGTTTTGGTCAGAGAAATGTTTGTGAAAGGAATTTTTTGCACAGAGGAATGCAGCATTTAATCTTCTGCCTTAACACTTCTTTCTGTGTGTCGGGGTCACATTTCTTTTCGATGTCATTCTTCCAGAATTGCTGTTTCACAATAACCAGACCCTTGCTCTAAAGTCAGTCGCACTGTTTCCCCAGTCTCCTGTTGAGGTTACCAGCAATGAACATTTTGAATCAGATCCCTAAAGCACAGTGTGTAAAATGGGACATTTTTAACAATTAACGTGGGGCTCACACCTCTGAATCCAAGATTAAGATTCTCATGCTCGACCGATTGACCTCGCCGGGCTTCTGCCAAATGCACCTTTTTGTCGCTGATTGCAGCCAGGCGCCTGTTGGCTCCGCCCCAGATGTTTAAACTTGCTGTCGAGGAATTGCCAGGATCCTCTTGAATGGTGGACCAGGCTCGAGGGGCCGAAAGGCCTACTCCGGCTCCGAATCCTTACATGTTTATGATCTTATAACCTTTCACAGGAGAACAAACTCGCCCCTGAGCATGCATGAGGAGAAAGCTCCAGAAAATATTACCACCCGGTGAGCTTTCGCTTGTAAGTTTCAAGTCCTGATCCTGCAGTACAGACTCAGACGAGGCACATGCTGAAGTCAAGGTCACTCTGGACCTGCACCTTTATTTCACAGCTCTCAAGTGCCACACTTGCCTGAGACCTGCCTTTATACACCTGTGTGGAACAGGTATGCAGTGTCTCCTGCAAGTGCACCCCTGGTGCTAACGTATGCTTGTGGTTACAGGTCATATCTAGTTACAGTCATGTATAGCATGGTAAGATACAGTTATATACAGTAGTGTGAGATACCTGACATCACCCTCCCCCTAGGTCTTATTGTCTTTATAGATTCAGACTCTCAGGTGGTCTATGCTCTCGCGTAGAGCGTCTTAGTTGTGGTTCAGTTGTTTGCCTTGGTGCCTGTTTTTCGTTCAGTGTGATTGCTGGTATCTCGCCTGGGCTGTCTGTTGAGACTGCCCTTTCCTCAGGTTGTTCCCTCTCTCTGTCCACCAGGTGTGGTGTGAGTTCCATACTGTAGTCTGCCTCTCGTCCTGCAGTATTGTTGGTGAATCTACTTTTTACTTGGACTGCATGCCTCCGACAGGTTTGGCGATTGTCCATTTGTACAACCAGTAGCCTGTTTTCTTCCTTGCCTGTTACTGTCCCTGCACGTCATTTGGGACCCCTGCCATAGTTTAGCACAAGCACTTTGTCCCCTATCTCATTCCACCTCCTCCTCAAATTTAGGTCATGGTACTCAGTTAGCTTCCGGCGCTTAGCCTCAACAATTTCATGCATGTCTGGGAGGATTAACAAGAGCCTGGTCTTTAAGGTTCATTTCATCAATATTTGCGCGGGGGGAACCCCAGTCAACGAATGTGGACGAGATGTGTATGCCAGCAGCAGTCGCGACAGGCGGCTCTGCAACGTGGGACCTTGGATTCTGAGCATGCCTTGTTCAATGATCTGCACTGCTTGCTCCGCCTGGCCATTGGAGGCCGGCTTGAACGGTGCCGTCTTAACGTGATTTATGCCGTGGTCAACTATAAAATCTTGAAATTTTGCGCGAGTGAAGCACGGACCATTATCACTGACCAATATGTCAGGAATTCCATGAATTGCAAACATGGTTCTCAGGCTCTCCACAGTGGTGGAGGTGATGCTCGAATTTAAAATGGTGAAATCGATCCATTTTGAAAATGCATCAACGGCTACAAGGGACATTTTACCAATGAATGGGCCCGCATAGTCTACATGCACCCGCGACCACGGTTTTTGTGGGCCAGGGCCAGGGGCTTAGGCGGGGCCTCCCTGGGGGCATTACTGAGTTGGGCACAAATGATGGACCGACGGATGCAGAGCTCCAAGTCCGCATCAATGCCAGGCCACCAGACGTGGGATCTGGCTATGGCCTTCGTTAGGACGATCCCCGGGTGCTCGCGGTGGAGCTCTCGGACAAACGCCTCTCAGCCTTGCAAGGGCATAACTACTCGGCTGCCCCATATCAGGCAGTCTGCCTGTAGTGATAGTTCATGCATGCGCCTATGGAAAGGTTTGATCTCCTCGGGGCAGGCATCGCGGGTCTCTGCCCAGTCACCAGTTAAAACGCATCTTTTGACGAAGGATAACGTGGAGTCGCTGGTCGTCCAGGCTCTGATTTGGTGAGACATCATGTGCGAACCTGTGGATTCAAAGGCACTGATTGCCATGACCATCTCACAGTCCTGTTCGTCCGAACCTTCCGTGGTCGCCAGGGGTAGCTTGCTAAGCGCGTCGGCACAGTTGTTTGTGCCTGGTCTGTGCATTATTGTGTAGTCGTAAGACACCAGCATGAGTGCCCACCGCTGAATGCGCGCCGAGGCTTTGGCGTTTATTGCCTTGCACTCAGATAGCAGGGACGTGAGGGGTTTGTGGTTGGTTTCTAACCCGAACTTGGCCACGAAAAGGTATTGGTGCATCTTTTTGACACTGTACACGCACGCGAGCGCCTCCTTCTCAACCATATCGTACCCGCACGCCGCCAGCGAAAGTGACCTGGAGGCATAAGCAATGGGTTGTAATTTACCCGCATCATTAACATGCTGTAAAATGCACCCGACCCTTTACACTGACGCATCAATGTAAGTATTAACTTTTTACCTGGGTCAAAAAAGGCTAAAACACTGTTGGAACATAGAAGATTGAGTTCTTTATTGAAGGCGCGTTCTTGGGCGTCCCCCCAAAACCATTCACACCCCTTTCTAAGTAGCACGTGGAGAGGCTCCAGCAGCGTGCTCAAGTTCTGCAGAAAGATCCCAAAGTAATTGAATAGCCCGAGAAAGGCGGGCAGTTCCGAGATATTCCAGGGCCTGGGTGCCAGACGAATTGCGTCAGTTTTTGATTCTGTTGGGCAGATTCCATCAGCGGCAATCCTTCTGCCCAAAATTTCTACCTCAGGCGCGAGAAACAGACACTTGGATTTCTTAACTCTTAGGCCTACTCGATCCAATCGACTTAGTACTTCCTGCAAATTGCGGAGATGGCAGTCGGTGTCCCTGCCCGTGATGAGTATGTCATCTTGAAACACAACCGTCCCCAGGATGGACTTGAGCAGACTCTCCATGTTGCGCTGGAATATAGCAGCTGCCGACCTGATGCCGAATGGGCATCGATTGTACATAAAAAGTCCTCGATGTGTGTTGATGGTGGTGAGTAGCTGAGACTCTTCGGTCAGTTCTTGCGTAATATACGCAGATGCAAGATCTAGTTTCGAGAAATGTTTTCCTCCAGCCAACGTGGCAAGTAGGTCCTCTGCTCTGGGCAGCGGGTATTGGTCCTGTCGGGAGACTCTGTTCATGGTAGACTTGTAATCCCCACAGAAGTGTACGGATCCATCAGGCTTCATGACGGGGATGATGGGACTTGACCAGTCGCTAAATTCCACGGATGAGATAATGCCTTCCCGCAGGTCCAGTTCGTGTTCAATCTTTTCCCTCATCACATAAGGCACAGCTCTAGCCTTGTGATGGACCGGTCTGGCATGCTGTGTGATGTAGATTTTAACATTAGCCCCTTTGAAGGTACCCACACCGAGCTGAAAGAGATGTTCAAAACGACTTAGAACTGCAGAGTAGTGTGAGATACATGACAGTAAGGTGAACGTGTGAACGGCCACACTGCGGAAACATCTCCACCTTCAGCACCAGGTCAGACGGAGATGCTGAGCGAGCAGGTGAACTGCAGAATCCCACTTTTTAGGAGCTGATCGTTGTGCCAAGCAAATGAGTTTTGCTTAATGACTAAAAATAAAAGGTGCTAGAAGTGGGATTCAAATCCACACTTTCAGAGCAGACTGAACACAACAGCTTAGACCGCTCGGCTGTCCTGACTATCCAGTGCTGTATATGGCCACCTGCAGGTTGATTTTGAACTTTTGTGTCTTGTCACAAGAAATAAATGAGGGCAACAGGTGTTTCTCTGACTGACACCGGGGAAACAGTGAGACAGACCTTGGAGCAAGGGTCTGGTTATTGCCAAACAGCAAAGAAAATATTAATTCCGGGATTTCCCAAAATGGCAGTGACCTCGACATGATTTGAACACGCAACCTTCTGATCTGGAGTCAGACGCGCTGCCGTTGCGCCACAAGGTCTACACAGGGAGATTGAGATGTTCCTCTATATGAAGATTCTGCAATACAAGGGGCTTTAAAATCCCTGCCCATTCCCACCAGGTATCAGAAGAAGCGCTCACCTGCCAGTCACCGTATGTTTTTTGTTTAACTTTTGTGTTGTTTTCACGGGAAAGCATCATTAATTAACCCGTCATCTTCTTTTGTACAATGAAAGAAATGCTGACTGAGGGACAGTCGATACTTCAATCATTTGTTCTGTGCTTTGCATGTTAACTGTTAAACCATATCCCTTTTTGCACACTGTGTTTTAGGAGTCTGGTTCAAAATCCTCATCGCTGGCGACACCAGGAATCTGGGGCAAATTTTGTCAAATTTAACAGCACCGGTTATTCCGACACGCCAAAGTTCCCCGGTGGATCCATTTTCTCTCGCTAAAAGTTATCTATTTATTGGTGAAATAAAGAGCAATTAAGGAATAAGGGAGTCCTTTTGCTAAGAGAATAAATAGAAAATAAAAACAGCAAATGCTGAAAGTCTCAGCAGGTCAGTTAGCATTTGCCAGGAGACGAGACTCGCCTCCGATTGTTCCCCGATAGGAAATTTATACATAATGTTCCCGCCCGGGATCAAACCGGTGATTTTTCACGTGGAAAGCAAACGTGATAAGCGATACACTACGGAAAGCTCTGGCACAGCACACCCAACAGAGGGGAGCTGACCAGTGAGCTCCCTCTGTGCTGATC
The DNA here is from genome assembly GCF_044704955.1 of Pristiophorus japonicus. Classification (NCBI taxonomy): domain Eukaryota; kingdom Metazoa; phylum Chordata; class Chondrichthyes; family Pristiophoridae; genus Pristiophorus; species Pristiophorus japonicus. Next base: position 2,422,085 of record NW_027254813.1, on the reverse strand, counting down.
ACCACTGATTTTTAATGTGGAAGCAAGTCATCCTCGACTCCGGGGATTACCTAAGAAGAGAGGAGGATCAGGAATGTATAGGCTCACCTTAAACAACTTCTGTCCCACACTGAAAGTTCTCAATCCTTCTCCTCCGCTGCCCTTTACAGAAATGTCACAAATCACCCAGCCACAGTGTTCACTTCCACATCCTCACAGTGGGGCCACAGAGGCTCCTACCGTCTCCCCGCGATCAGCGAACTCAAAATTAAACCCGGAACACGTGTCCGGCAAAGGGCAGGCGAAGCGGAAGAGTGTGTAAGCTCGTTCTGTAACAGATAGTAGTGGGGTTATTAACGGCGATTACAGCAATCATTAATCCTCTCACACACCTCAATTATGTTTCTGCGATGAACTGATTGAGAATGGAAAGGATTAATGCTCGGGATCTTAATCGCTCGACCACCAGGGAACAGCTTCGATAATTTGTATCAATATAAAAATATATATTTATTTATGAACCTGAATATCAACGGCTAGCTGTCTAGACCTCATGGCACAACGGTCGTGAATCTAACTTTGAGTGAGAGAAATTATTCCACAGTGACACCCATTTCATCTTTTAAACACTAGAAACTGAGACAGGGGGAATAAATAGAGAAATAAAAGCACAGGGATACAGACAAGAGGAAGAGAGAAGGGAAAATACTGTCCCCATACAGAACTAATGCAGAAACCCCTCTGCTGCGCTCGGGGTGGCCACCCGCAGCCTGGATACACTAACGTCCCAACAGTTCATTGACTGTCGGAGTGGGACCGTGCGGCGCTTCAGAAGACAGGTCGAAAAAGCCAAGTCACTGATTCGGTCTCATTTGTTTCTCTAATCAAGAGTAGCCACACACAAAAACTTGCTTTTATAATGGCTATACATTACCATTATGATTGTCAAGCAGTTGGTTTGTTGATCGAAAAGCGTGACTTCAGCTGAGTCGAAGTTAAATGAAATTTGCGAGAAGTCTTGGGTTCCAATCCTGGACGAGTCCATTATTGTCCCGGCGAGTTTTGAAATTGCATAGAAATTTTGCAAAGAAGGAATTGCATTTCTGCAGTGCTTTCAGGAACTCATGTCGTCCCAAAGCGCTTTACAGCCGTTGAGTTATGTTTGAAGTGTTGTAGTGTGGGGAAAGATGTGCCCAAATCACCCCACACAAACCTCAACTCTTTGCGAAGGAGTTTGGTGCAAATAATCAGGTGCCTCAGGGACTTGGGCTTTCTTTGAATGAGTTCGGCTTGTACCTGCATTCAAGCTTGAAACAGCAACTGGGCTTCCATCTCACGGGAGCAGCGTGTAGCGGTTAGCGAGAAGGTGACGAGGTTTGGGGTTGATGTGCGTCACTTTCAATCTTTGAAATTTCACCAAGCAAAGAAATGGTGAATCCAACTGTCCCTGCAAGCATTCAGTTCCTGTTTAATCACAGGAATATCCGCAGTCAGGAGCTGAAAAGGAATTAAAACCTAATACTGGCTTCGGGACAATCAGAATACTTCATCACAGACAAGGCACCGGAAGGCTGGAAGGTCGATCACACCGTTTGTGGGAGAGCTGGTTGGCGGTGACATGGAAGTGTCTGCAGTGTGCGGAACCAGACTGCTTCCACACATCCACAGTGAATGTCCCACCCTTTATTTGGGAAAAGTGCAACTGAGAGTGGACAAGTTCCAACTGGTCGGAGCAATCTGAAGTTTTAACTGACGGACACCCTGGATTGGGATGTCTTGCAGGGTACATTTGCGTCAGTCTCTGTGGCGCAATGGGTTAGCGTGTTCGGTTGTTAACCAAAAAATTGGTGGTTTCAGCCCCCTCAGGGACTTCAACTGTTTTCCCCGAGGATACTGTGCCGCACAGTTCCAGGTTGTCATTGTGTGCTTTGGTGTCACGAATATATTCAGCAAACATTGCCAGCTGTGCTGTTATCCAGTGAGTTCCCACTCCAATACTTTTATGAGCATTCAGTTCAAGTGTCGAGTTTGAGTGTATCCAGAACTGAACATAGATATCAGAAAATTTAACAAGGCTGTGGGACATTGTGCTTTGTTAATATTGAAACACTAATCTGAATAAATCCATTTTTTCTAATATTTAATTAAACGAGTTTTCAAAATGTTTCCGCCCAGTTTCGAACCAAAGATCATTTGCGAGTGAAGAAAATGTGACAACCACTACACTACGGAAGCACTGCAATTGAAGTGATGTTTGGAACATAACCAGAGCTTTAACCGACACAGCTGGCCTACACTTCAGGAGCTGGTTTTACGAGAATAGAAAGACGGTGCTATATTTAAGAAGTCTGTGAGTGTGGCAGGAACATAACCAGAGCTTTCACCTACACAGCTGGCCTACACTTCAGGAGCTGGTTTTATGAGAATAGAGTGATGGTGCTATATTTAGGAAGTCTGTGAGTGTGGCAGGAATTGATCTCGTGTTTCCCAGACTTTACACATAGGAACAGGAGATGACCATTTAGCAGCGAGTGGTTAGGATCTGGAATGCACGGATTGAAAGGGTGGTGGAGGCAGACTCAATCATATCTTTCAAACGGGAGTTGGATCAGTGTCTGAAGGAAAAACAATTGCAGGGCTACGTTAAAAGAGCGGGGGAGTGGGACTCGCTGAGAGTCGGCACGGGCTCGACGGGCCGAATGGCCTTCCGTGCTGTAACCATTCCATGATTCTATAAGTTAGCGGCACATTTCATAGTGTGGGTGGAAGCAGAACATTGCAAAGGGACATGGATTGAGTCGGCAAAACTAGAGGCATTTGATTCAGGAGATTCTGGTGAAGCGGAAATTCGGGAGTTTAATGACTTTGAAACGAACATTTTTGTTTTGTGCAGCTTCGGTCAGAGAAATGATTGTGAAAGGAATTTTTTGCAGAAAGGGATGCAGCATTTCATCTTCTGTCTTAACACTTCTTTCTGGGTGTCGGGTCACATTTCCTTTCGATGTTATTCTTCCAGAATGTATATTTTCTTTGGTGTTTCACAATAACCAGACCCTTGCTCTAAAGTCAGTCTCACTGTTTCCCCAGTCTCCTGTTGATGTTACCAGCAATGAAAATTTTGAACCAGACCCCGAAAGCAGTGTGTAAAATGGTTTATGGTTTAAGAGTTAACTTGCAGAGCATAGATAAATTATCCAATTATGGACTCTCCTTCAGTTAGAATTTCTTTATTTGTGCAAAAGAAGATCATCGGTTAATTAATGATGTATTCCCGTGAAAGCAACATAAAATGTAGTTAAAAAGTAATCAACAAACTTGGTGTTTGAACCCGAGAATCTGAGATTAAAAATCTCACGCTGTATCAACTGAGCTCGCTGTGCTTCTGCTAAAGCAAACGTTTTTGTCACTGATTGCAGCCAGGCGCCTGTTGGCTCTGCCCCAGATGTTTAAACTTGATGTCGAAGAACTGCCAGGATCTTCTTGAATGGTGGACCAGCTCGAGGGGCCGAATGGCCTACTCTGGCTCCTAATCCTCACATGTTTATGATCATATGACCTTTCACAGGAGAACAATCTCGCCCTGAGCATGCATGAGGAGAAAGCTACAGCAAATATTCCCACCCGGTGAGCTTTCGCGTGTGAGGCGAACGTGTTAACCGCTACACTGCGGAAACATCGCCACTTTCAGCACCAGGTCAGACGGAAATGTTAAGCGAGCAGGTGAACTGCTGAATCCCACTTTTAAGGAGCTGGCCGTGGTGCCAAGCAAATGAGTTTTGCTGAATGACTAAAAATAAGAAAAGGGATTTGAAACCGCGCTTTAAGAGCAGACTGCAAACTGAACGCAGCACCTTCGACGGCTCGGCCATCCAGACTGTAAGTTCATTTAAATTTTGAACTTTTGTGTCTTGTTACATGAAGTAAATGAGGGCATCTGGCATATCTGTGCCTGACACCGGGGAAACAGAGAGACAAACCTTGGAGCAAGTGTCAGTGCAAATTGTCCATGTTTGGAAACATGAAGGTTCCTGAAACACAGTTTCATTTACGCTGCATTGGTGCAATGAAAGGGCTTTAAAATCCCCGGCCACTCCCACCGTGGGTTAGACAGCATCAGAAGCAGTGCCCACCTGTCACTCACCCTCTCACACCCGCTTTCATCACCTGCTGCCCGCGGACTGCAGCAAATCCAGTTCATCATCATCATAGGCAGTCCCTCGAAGCGAGGATGACTTGCTTCCTCGCCAAAAAAGGATGAGTTCACAGGTTTTGCAATATTCCAGGTCCTGAACTGTATGTTGAAGGGTGGAAGATATCTGTGCGTGGATTTTTTTAACATGTGATGGCCGTTGCACCCCAGCCATCACAAGGGCTTGACAGAGCGAGGCCTTGGTCCAGTGGCAAGGGTTAAATAAGACGACTGGAGACCAGCTCTGCTGCACGGACCCAGTGTGCACACATATCTCAGTGTGGGCTGGCCCGTGCTGCCCCTGGACCCCTGGCCCTGAACTCATGTCTCCCCTGGGCCCCGATCACATCCCTCCACAGTCTCTTGCCGCTCCTTCGCCCCGATCTCGCCGCTCCTGCTGTATCTGCCCACGCTCCAATCACCGACCTGGACCTTGATGACGTCACTCTTCGCTGCCGCCGCCCTCCTGCACCAGCTCGCGCTTCTCCCTGGAGTAGTCTCCCGGGACCTCCAAGCTGCTCCCAGGGCCGCTCGCCGTTCCTTTTATGGCCCCGACCTGCCGCTGCTGTTCTCCCGTTAGTGTATCCAGGCTGTGGGTGGCCACCCCGAGCGCAGCAGAGGGGTTTCTGCATTAGTTCTTGGTGGGGGCAGGATCTTTCCCCTTCTTTCTTCCTCTTGTCGATATCCCTGTGCTTTTATTTCTCTATTTATTCCCCCTGTCTCAGTTTCTCGTGTTTAAAAGGGAACAAAAGATGAAATGGGTTTCATTGTGGAACAATTTACTTCACTCAACGTTAGATGCACTGCTGTTCGCCATGAGGTCGAGGTAGCTAGCCGTTAATATTCAGGTTCATATATAAATATATACAAATATATCTACATCTATCACAACTGTTCCCTGGTGGTCGAAGGGTTAAGATCCTGGTAACGATACTCGATCAATTCATCGCATAAAAATAATTGAGGTCTGTGAGACGATTAATAATTGCTGTAAGCACCATGAATACGAATACTTTCTGTGATAGACCGAGCTTACAGACTATCTGGCTTCTCTTGCCCTTTGCCGGGCACGTGTTCTGGGTTTAATTTTGTAAATTGAGCGAGTTCGCTGATCGCGGGGAGACGGTAGGAGCCTCTGTGGCACCACTGTGAGGATGTGGAAGTGAACACGGTGGCTGGGTGATCCGTGACATTTCTGTAAAGGGCAGCGGAGGAGAAGGATTGAGAACTTTCAGTGTGGGTCAGAAGTTGTTTCAGGTGAGCCAACACATTCCCGATCAGCGCAGAGGGAGCTCACTGGTCAGCTCCCCTCTGTTGGGTCTGGTATACCAGTGGTTTCTGTAGTGTAGTGGTTATCATGTTTGCTTTACACGCAAAAGGTCCCTGGTTCGATCCCAGGCAGAAACATTTTGTTGAAACTTGCCAAATGGGAACAATCGGAGGCGAGTTTAGTCTCCTGGCAAATGCTGCCTGATTTGCTGAGATTTCCAGAATTTGCTGTTTTTATTTGCTATTTATTCTCCTGGCAAAAGGGCTCCCTTATTCCTGAATTGCTCTTTATTTAACCAATAAATAGATAACTTTCAGTGAGAGAAAACGGATCCACTGGGGACCTTTCGCGTGTGAGGCCAACGTGATATCCGCTACACTGCAGCCCATCAAAGGGGAGAAACCACTGAATAGAAAGGATGAGCTCACAAATATCAGGGGCAGTGCAGTCTGGTCAACGTCAAACCCTCCTTTCTTATTCAGCAGAGGCATGAACGGGAGTCAGACGCCACAAAGTTTAATTAAAGGCACAAATACAAGCAACACTTCCAAATCTTTTCACTGTAAAATTATTTTACTTTATTTGAAATCCTACGGCGCTGAATCTGAAAATGAGCACCGTAGGATTTTATCTTCACTACTGATTCTATTTTCTGTGCATGGTAGGAATAACCGGTGCTGTTAAATTTGACAAAAGTTGCCCCAGATTCCTGGTGTCATCAGCAATGAAGATTTTGAACCAGACTCCTAAAATACAGTGAGCAAAATGGGTCATCATGCATAAGAACATAAGAAAAAAAGAAATAGGAGCAGTAGTCGACCATACGCCCCTCGAGCCTGCTCAGACATTTAATACGATCATGGCCGATGCAATCATGGACTCAGGTCCACTTCCCTGCCCGCTCCCCAAAGCACAGGACAAATGATTGAAGTGTCGACTCTCCCTCAGTCAGCATTTCTTTCATTGTGCAAAAGAAGGTGAGGGGTTAATTAATGATGCTTTCCCGTGAAAGCAACACAAAAGTTTAAGAAATAAACATAAGGTGACTGGCAGGTGAGCGCTGCTTCTGATACCTGGTGGGAATGGGCGGGGATTTTAAAGCCCCTTGTATTGTGAAACCTTCATATCGCCGAACATCTCAGACTTCATGTGTGGACCTTGTCAGGCAATGGTAGCACGCCTGACTCCAAATCGAAAGGTTGTGTGTTCTAATCATGTTGGGTTTGCAATTATTTTCATCATTGCTCTTCCAGAAAATATTTTCTTTGCTGTTTGGCAATAACCAGACCCTTGCTCCAAGATCTGTCTCACTGTTTCCCCGGTGTCAGGCAGAGATTCGCCTGCTGCCCTCATTTAATTCATGTCAGGACACAAAAGTTCAAAATCAACCTGCAGGTGGCCACATCTAGCATTGAATACTCAGGGTGGCGGAGTGGTTTAAAGTGCTGTGTTCAGATCGCAGTCTCCTCTGGAGATGCATGTTCGACTTTGTCATTATTATTTTTAATCATTTAGTGAAACTCTTTGTTTGACACGACGACCAACTCCTTAAAAGTGGGATTCTGCAGTCCACCTGCTCGCTTCACATTTCTGTCTGACCAGGTGCTGAAAGTGGACATGTTTCCGCAGTGTCGCGATTAACACGTTCACCTCACAAGGGAAAGCTCCCTGGCCGAGAATATTTTCTGGAGCTTTTTCCTCATACATGCTCAGGGGCGAGTTCTGTCCTGAACACTTTAGCTGAAGTGCTGAGTTCATTGCCCATGTTGTTAGCAGCCTGCCAGTGAATCTGTTTAAGGTGTTCAAACAGATTCCTGAGAAAGCTGTCCCGGCTCGCTTCCCGGAGACACCGTGGTCACCAGTGCCCCAGTTTCAGTGGGTCAGCCCCGGGAGGTTGGCCATCCATTAGAGAATACCCAAGATCAGGGATCAGTCTACGGACAGGGATCCCCAGCCGGCAGCCTTCGGCGGTGAGGGACTCACAGGAGAGGTCGTGGTGGACCAGCCACGAACTGAGAGTCCCCAGCCTACAGCCCCCGGCTGTGCAGAATCCTCAGTTAATGAAATGAACTCAGCAGCCACACCTAAAGGGATAGTGTGTTGTTGCCCCAGAGGGGCCATTCCCCCGATAATGTGGGACACAGGCACATCTCCAGTCAGAACACTCTGGGTCCTGTGGTACAGACCGCCTTACCGCCGGCACACAGGTAAACCAGAGGCTGAATAAGGGAAGGAAAAGGACAGGGATTAACTTGGCCAGTCGGACACAGGTGGCAGATGTTCAGAAGTAGATTGTAGGGTGGTTGTCAATTTGGTTGCTGACAACCTTCCGTTTCGTGGGCCTCGTGCTCGGTCAGTTCTTGATGAGTTCTGGTAGTTTCCTTCACTGTTCCATTTCTTCACTGTAGAGGAAGCAGGCTGCTTGTATCTGTGTCTGAGTTCCAGTCTGTGTCGTTGTTCGAGTCAGTGCGAGTTCCAGTCTGTGTTCTGTTAGTTTTTCCTTGTAAAACTGGGGGATAGATATATCCCCCAAAAAAGGCTTTGTTATCTCCCATCAAATCTCTTGGGCTCTGTTTAAACTGTTCTGTCCATTGATTTTCAAATGTCTCCTTTGTCGGCAGTAACTCGATTAGGGTGTGAGAATGTGCTATCACTGGTTTTGCATTGTTTTAGGATTGTCCAGTTTTCCTGTCCATCATTTCCATTGTGCTTGATTGGGTAATTCGATTATCTCTTATGGGGTGAATAGTTCCCCCCAGACAGTCTCGGATCCTTAATACACGAATGTGCTTCACAGAGTTTAGCCCCACCTTCTGTACTCGGTAACTCTTTTTCGCAGCCAAAATGTTGTAGAATCTTAAAATTGATCTGCTCCTTTCCATAGATGTTTAGGGGATCTCAGGCTTCTGAAATTTAGGTCCATTTTGAATTCTCTTTCCTATGAGTCCAAACACTGTGGGGGTGAGGGGGGGGGTCTCGATGAATGCATTCCCTTTTATCCCCTGCAGGCGTCCTCTGCCCCTTTAAACGCATTTTAAAAGCCCAGAAAGGAATTCTTCTCCTCTGCAGGGGAAAGGTACCAGGCATCTTTGCGAGATATTGGTAAATTCTACATTCCCCCCTGTGATACCATGTCATTTATGGTATCATCTTACAGGTGAGCAAAGTTCCTGGCTCTCAAGAAATAACCTTCCCTGTAAATTAACTAAACTAATACCAAAATATGCATTACACTTATGCAACATCACCACAGATACACACTTTTCCCTTTACAGGTACAAACTTTTTACGTTTACACCCTCCCAGCTTGGAGAGGGTTCCATCCCTACAATTGCATTTCAGCACAGTTACATTTCATTTCAATTACATTATATTCACCAGCATGTAGTCAACGTACAACCACATTACAGAAGGAAGAACATAGATTAAAATTAAACAACATCAATTGGTCTCCTGAGGTTTGTCCATCACCTGGTAATGTCTGGATCCTGCCCTTGAGAACTGCTCTCAGGCTGGCTGACACACAAGACAAACTCAAAACAATCACCTAAACATTACTGCAACATTACCCTCAATTCTAAACTAAACCTTAAAATGTAAAATGGTGCAGTCAGCGACCTAAGACTAAAAATTAGAGCTATGTACAGCCGCCACCCGTCTCCGGGTGGCCTGGTTAGTCCCTGTCAGGCCCATGCCTGGTGCGGTCTGATAGCCGTCTGGATGCTAGGGTTTCCCCGCAGCCGGTGAGCTGGAGACCCTTGTCTCTGGGACAGCTCGATGCTACTGCTCCTGTGAGACCCTCACCGCTGGAGGTGGCTGGCTGGGGATCCCTACTCTGAGTGGCCTCTGTACTTCTGACCTTCGGCCTTTCCTGTCAGGCTGCCCTTCTCCTAGGGTAGAATCGCTGAGGCTCAGATGCCGGTGACCACGGTATCTTTGGCCGTGGTATACGGAGGGTCCTTCTCAGGGCTTGGGTTACTGGGGGTGCGTCCGAATCCCAAACGATGGGTGGGATAGCCCCTCCATTACTGCAATTCACCGCCCCTACAGGCACGGTTTCTGAGCCTTCCACATTCCCTGCGGGCCCTTCCTACGTCGGGGGCGGCCAACGGAGGGTCCCTGTCCTGAGGACGGTTCACACATCCCGGCTGCCCTCTGTGCTTGGCTGACCCTGGGTTGTACAGCTTGCACTGGTTGATGTGGAACCACTTAGTACAGCGGGGCAGCTTTATGGCATAGACCATCGGGCTTGCCTTGTCGACAATGCTGTATGGCCCCATATATAATGCTTCACAAACCCCGACCCGAGCATGGTTCCTCACCATGACCTGGCCTCCTATCTCCCATTCGTGGTGTTTGCTGGGTTCTAGCAGCAATCGGTTACTCTGATGCTGTCTGCCCATGTTACTAGCAGCCTGCCAGTGAATCTGTTTGAGGTGTTCAAACAGGTTCCTGAGAAACCAGTCCCAGTTCACCTCTCTGAGCTGACCTTCTGTGAGCACCGGGGCTAGGACATGGGTGGGGGTCCGCATGATCCGGCCAGTCATGAGCTCGCATGGGGAATACACCATGCTCTTTGACTGGCTGGCTCGGATCCCCATTAGGACCAACGGTAAGACCTCCACCCACTTTTGGGGTGAGTCTCCTGTCTCCTTCCGCAGCCTTTCTTTAATGGTGTAGTTTAAAAGCTCCACATTACCCGATGACTGTAGATTGTGGGCAATGTGCCATTTCCCCTCAATGCCGAGCAGGTTAAGGGTTGCCTGCAATAACTGCCCGGTGAAATGGCTCCCCTGGTCCGACTCCACATACTGTGGGAGTCCCCACCGGGAGAACACTTCCCTCACTAGAATCTTAGCTGTCCCTAGTGCGGTGGCTGTTCGGTAGTTGAAGGCTTCAACCCATTTTGAGAACACGTCCACCAGGACTAGGCAGTATTTGTAACCTCCCTGGGCTGTGGGTAGGGGCCCGATGTTGTCAATTTGGATTGACTGCCATGGTCCCTCTACCCTCCTGACGTGTCCTAGGGACACCTTCCTTTTCTGGGGGTCAGGGTTTTTCGTAGCACACACTAGGCAGTTCGCACAGAACTCGCGGACGTCCTCCCTGAGTCCCGGCCACCATCCTGCCTGTTCCACCCGTTGCCAGGTGGTCTCAGGCCCGGGGTGTCCCACTCCTGGACCCTCATGGGCCAGTTTTAGGAATTCCCTCTGGTGCTGCTGTGGCACGACCCATTGTCACTCTTTAAACAGCAGGCCTTCCTTAACGGTAATGGCTGCTGTGCCGTACGGACCTTCTACTCTCTCTCCTCTAGCTAGCGCGTTCAGGAGAGCTTTCAGGACCGGGTCCTGTGCCTGAACTGTTTTTAAGTACGGGGCCAAAGCTATCCCTGTACTCTCTGCTGCCCTGTTCTTATTCTTGACCGCTGCTATGCGGCCAGTGTCATAGGGGTCCCAGAACTTTACCGTGCGGGCACGTTCTTTGGCCAGTTTGTCAGCCTGTTGGTTTCCCTCTGCACGGGGTTCGGTTTTTGAATGGTCCTTCACCTTATGTATGTAGACCTTTCCTTCTTCCCCCACCGCTGTCATGATTTTCTCCAGCAGTGGCTTGATTGCCAGGGGTCTCCCGTCAGCGGACGTGTATCCGCGACGGGACCATATAGCCAGGCACTCCGTACACGAATTGCAGGTGAACATACTGTCCGAGCAAATCGTGTACGGGGTAGGGAATTCCTCGGGGTGGGTCACCACGTACATTACGGCGGACAGTTCAGCATGCTGGGCGCTCATGGTTCTGCGGAGCTTGATTACCCGGGCAATACCTGACCTTGGGTCATACGCTCCGCACTCAGTGAGTCGTTTGCCAGCAGATACCATGCTGGACCCGTCCACGTCGATGTCCCGGCCTGTCGGGTGTAACCCAGCCCGAAGGCAAATGTTCACCTCCCATACCCCTTCTATGGAGCACCTGTGGGCTTTCCCTGGGTAGATTAGGTTGGCTGCGAGCCTTGGCTCGTGGGGGCCTTCTACTCTGAGGTCCATCTGTGAGAGGAGCAGGGTCCAGCGAGCAATGCGGGCACTGCTCACCGTCCCGTCCTTAATCATCCCATCTCGGAGCATCTGAATAGGTGTGTGGTGGGTTAGGAGTGTTAGAGGAGAACCTCCCGTGAAGATCAAGGATCTTTTCACTGCCCAATGTGTGGCGAGGAGGTGTCTCTCACAGTTGGAGTACCCCTTCTCCACATCTGTGAGGATGCTGGAGGACTAAACCACCGGTCTCAGCTGGCCGTGCCGCGCTTGAAGCAGGACAGAGCTCAAACTGTCCCCGCTGGCTGCCACCTCCAGGAAAAACTCCTTTCCTACATCTCTCGCTCCTAAAGCTGGCGCGGACTGCAAGTCCTTCTTGAGCTGATTAAATGCTGCCTCGCAACCCTCATCCCAGTCCCACTCTACCCCCTTGTGTAGGAGCCTGAGCAGAGGGGCTGCGGTGGCTGCATAATCCTCAATGAAGTCTCTGCAGTACCCAGTGAGCCCTAGAAAGGATCTCACCCCTGTCACTGTGTTGGGGGCTGGTAACTCCTGTACTGCCGTCCTTCTAGCCTTGTCTATGGCCCTTGCCCCAGCGCGCACAGTCAGCCCCAGGAATTTGACTTCCTTCTGGCCGATTTGTGCCTTATTCGGCTTTACTTTAAACCCTTCTTCTTTTAGCAGCTCCTGCAGCTCAGCCAGCAGTGGGCCATGCTCCTCCCTGATCGGTGAACAGGAGCAGGTCATCACATACTGCACCAACTACTGGGGTCTGCTAAAGCCCTTTAAACAGTTCGCCATGCATTGGTGAAAAATGCTGGGGCTGTTGTGGAAGCCCTGGGGAAGACAGTTCCACGTGGATTGTTGGCCCTTAAAGGTAAAGGCGAACTTGAACTGGTCCTCCCGATTTAAAAGAATGGACCAGAACCCATTTGAAATGTCCAACACCGTGAAAGTGGTCGCGGATGCTGGAATACTCCCTCTGAGGTCCGCTACGGCTCCTACAATGTGTGCACAGGCAGGGATATTCTTATTTAGCACTCGATAGTCCACGGTGGCCCTCCATGAGTTGTCCCATTTCTTAACCGGCCACAGTGGAGAGTTCACATGGGTTGCTATCGGTCTTAACACCCCTTGCTCTACCAGTGATCCCAGCGCCGTTGTCAGGACTACCTCTGCCTCCCTGGGGAAGTTATATTGCTTTTGTGGTTGGGTCATGGGGTCCCCTTCTATACTAACTTCCACCCCCGTTACCCTGCCACAGTCATGTTTGTGGGTGGCGAATGCTGCAAGGTGTGCCCGTACATATGCCTGGTACTCCACTGGGGTGTTACTGACCAGTAATTCCAAGTCATAACCCTCCTTTGGCTTCACGGTACACAACGTTTCCTTGGCCTCTTTTTCTGTGATCACTGCCACCTCACCTTCCCTGTCTGTCTCTATGGCTCCCCATCGACAGTGGTTCCTCAGATCCAAAATGATCTAGTGGCTAATGATAAAATCAGCCCCCAGGATACATTTTCCCTCCTGCTCCCATTTCATCAGGACACACTTCCATTTGGTTTTGAGTGTCCCTAACTGAATGGTGAGCGGGATGGGAAACGAACCAGTTTGCTCGTTGCCTGTGAACCCCACTAGACTGTACGGGACCCCGTTCGATAGAGGTGAGGTAGCCGGGTTATCTGCATGTACAAGGGTGCAGGAAGCACCAGTATCTAGCAGGTAGGTCCCGTTCACTTTCTCCACCTCCATTGTAACGCACGGTCTCTTCCGGGCATCGTACTATCGAGAACACAGGTACACAGGCTGCGCTGGCTCTAGTCATACACATGGGTGGGTTGGAGCAGAGGGATTTACCGTACCGGCTACTGTACCGGTTGCGGTAGCTACTGCTCCCAGTCCATTTATAAGTGTCTGTAGGGTGGCTACGAGTGTCTCATATGAGTCGGGTGTTCCTGCTGTGGCTGAAGTGGCCTTTCCCTTAGTCTCTTTCCATGGGTTCCTACAGTCCTTCCTCCAGTGCCCACTTTTCCCACACCCAAAACATTCACCCCCTTTGTGGGGAGGGTTCCCACCTTCCTGATGCCACTCTCTCTTGCATTGGCTGGGTTTAATCTCATGGACCTTCCCGTTCCGGTAAGCCACGGTCAACTGTCTGACCACTGTCTCCTCGGTGGTTCTGGGATCTCTTGGATCGAACCAGACCTGGGCTTTGGCCTTTACTCCAGGTAAGCTGTTTGCCACCAGGCTGCGGAGCCAGTGAGCCAACTCGTTAGGGGCCAGGTGAGCCCGGTCAAGAACCCCACTACAGGCCCTTTCGTAGACCGGCCACAACCTGTCGGCGAAAGCCTGTGGAGTCTCCCCATGGAGCTGCACTGTCTTCTCCACTCGGGAGAAAGGACTCCCGTCGTTCATACCCATGGCCTCTAGAACCTCCTCCTTAACCGTAGCGTACGTGTTTCGCCCCTTTCTGCTGTCTGCAGAGAGGGAATGGCACAGCTTGGTGTCTCGTGAGAGGAGCAACAGCTTAGCCTGCTCTGAATCATTGCACCCGTTAATATCCCCTGTGTGTTCCACTTCCAGGAAGTGTACCGACGGATCCCCCTGTTGGGTGAGCTTAATTAGGTGGCCTATCATAGCGCTCAGTTTTTGGGTGTCATGGGGGCTATGAAATTGCTTACTCGGGGTCCTGCTGCCCCATTTGCACCAGGTGGACCAAACGTCTGCTGCCGCACCGAGTGCATTGGCCCTGGTTCCAGCCCTTCTTGTATTGGCTTGCCTGCTTCCCCCTGCTACCAAACCGATTTAAAACTCGGGGCCGCCGTTGTTGGTAGTTCACAATCGTTACCTGCCCTGCACTCTGGTTGACACCCCCGCTGCTCTGGGCTGTTCCCGGGAGCTGCAGGCGGTGACTGCGGGGTTTCTCCTTGCTCTACCAGGTATTCCTGGGCTAAACCCGGGTTTATCAGGCACACAATGCCTTTAGCCCGGGATAGAGCAAGGTTCAAGCCTTGGATCAGCTGCTGGCGGGGGCCATGGTCACCAGCCTCAAATTCCCTGGTACTGGCTACCTTATAGGCTACCTGAATGTCTTTCACCCTCTCCCCATAATCTTTAACTTGCTTGGCGAAGCAGGAATTCTATTCCCACAATGCAAGTTCGCTATTCTTGGCTTCAATAATCTGACACTGTAAAAGGTCCAGTTGGGTTTTGTGCCTTTCTTTAGTGAGCTCTCTACTTTCCTTTCACGGTCCCACCTCAGTCCACAGCCTTTCCCCGACTGTGTCCCTTGCACTGGACCTCTCTTCTGCCTGCCTCAATACTCCCTTTAATTTCTCATTCTCCTCATCGAGAAGCCGGATCTGTCGCTGAAGGCAAATTAGCCAAATGGCCTTCTCTATTGACTTTTTATGGTCCTTGCTCTCGGTCCATTGAGCTGCAGCATCTTCTGGACGCTCAGCATACAATAGATCAAGTACCCACTCCTGAGCCACATTTACCCTCTTAAACACATACGAGGAAATTCCCTCTTCCTTTTTGCTTCTTTTCACGAAACCACTCTCTCTCTTATCACGTCCCTTGCCGCAGAGGCCCTTGGTTGTCACCATTATGTAAGGGGTGGTTTTCAGAGGGTCAGCTTTCCCTTCTGCCCTTAAATGAATCGCTCCCACACCCTTGGTTCTCGACACTTGAATTATAAAGGGGTTGTGACAGACTTGGGCAAACAATCGGTTTCAAGATAGGAAGCAGGTGTGGCTTTATTGTGTTTAAAAGGAAGTAAAAGGCACATCTTTAATAACACACACAGAATAGTAATAGCAATAGACACTAAGGGGTACAACACGTTGAATAAATTGTCAACATACAGCCTATGGGGAAAAGAATACAGCTTAAACTCTAAATGGGGTAAAGAGGAGAATGCAGATACATTTACACGAGTTATCCCAGCCTCCCCCGCTCTCAATTCCCCTGACTAACTAAGTTATAGCTCTGGGGGTTCAGGAGCTATGCTCACCAATAGCTTTTGACAGTTGCCGGTGAATCGCGGTTTCGGGATTCACTGCACTTGGCCTTCTAGGCAAGCCGTATCCCGGACGGAGGAGAGGCCTTCGGACTGCGTAGTCTTCGGTTGGGGTGCGTCCGTTGATATGCTAATTTGCGTTTTGGATGTATGGGGAAAGTACCCACTTTCTTTGGTTAGGAATAATTTTAGTTAGTCCTTTTTGGTAATTTCTCACCCGTTGGTTGTTCAGAAGTAGATTGTAGAGTGGAAATAAATGTCGATTCTTCGGTTTTTGCTGAGTTGGTTTCGGTTGGTCGTTTCGCTGGTTGTGGTGGCCCGGATTGTCAATTTGGTTCCTGACAACCTTCCGTTTCGTGGGCCTCGTGCTGTTTGCATGCTCGGTCAGTCCTTGATGATTTCTTGCAGTTTTCTCCACTACACCATTTCTTCACTCCCCACCTCCGGCTGCTTGTGTTCTTTTCCTTGTAAAACTGGGAATAGATATATCCCAAAAAGGCTTCCTTATCTCCCATCAAATCTGGCCCAGCTCTTTGTTTCAAGGGAGCTGCTCATTAGTTTTGAGCTCTCTTCTTTTTCAGAATTTGTCGGGCTTGTTCAGCAGTAATTTGATTGAGTTGTGTCATTTAGATAATGGTTGGTAATTTGATTATCTATTAGGGGGTGAATTGGTGTTGCATAGTTCCCCCAGACAGTCTGGGATCCTTAATACACGAATTTGCTTCACAGAGGTTAGCCCCATGTCATGTATTCGGTAGCTCTTTTTTCGCAGCCAAAATGTTGTAGAATCTTAAAATTGATATGCTGCTTCCCAGAGATGTTTAGGGGATCTCAGGCTTCTGTAATTTAGGTACAAATTAAATTCTCTTTCTTATGAGTTAAAACACTGTGGGGGCTCCATGAATGCATCCCCTTTTATCCCCTGCAGGCCTCGTCTTCCTCTTTAAACTCATTTGTGTCCCGAAGTTTGTCCTTCCATTTTCAAAGTCCAGAAAGGGATTTTTCTCCTCTGCAGGGGAACAGGTACAAGGAATCTTTGCGAAATATTGGTAAATTCTACATCTCCAAAGCAAGTAAAGCAGTATTAAATATGGAAACCAAAACTGCACGCATTATTCCAGGTCTTGCCTTACCAATCTCCTTTATAACTGCAACAAGACTTCTCTGCTTTTCTACTCCATCCCCTTTGCAATAAAGGCCAAGATTCCATTTGCCTTCTGATCAATTGCTGTACCGACATACTAACCTTTTGTGTTTCATGCACAAGTACCCGCAGGTCCCGCTGTTACTGCAGCACTATGCAATTTTTCTCCATTTAAATAATAACTTGTCTTTGATTTTTTTCTGCCAAAGTGCATAACCTTGCACTTTCCAACATTATACTCCATCTGCCAAATTTTTGCCCACTCACTAAGCCTGGCTATGTTGTTTTGCAGATTTGTTGTGTCCTCCTCACACATTGCTTTTCCTCCAATCTTTGACTACGTTACACTCGGTCCCTTCTTCCAAGTCGTTAATATAGAATATAAATAGTTGGGGTCCCAACACTGATCCCTGCAGCACCCCACTAGTTACTGTTTACCAACCAGAGAATGAACCATTTATCCCGACTTTCTGTTTTCTGTTAGTTAGCCAATCCTCTATCCATGCTAATATATTACCCCCAACCCCGTGAACTTTTATCTTGTGCAGTAATCTTTTATGTGGCACCTTGTCAAAATGCCTTCTGGAAGTCCAAATACACCACATCCCCTGGTTCCCCTTTATCCACCCAGTTCATTACATCCTCAAAGAATTCTAGCAAATTTGTCAAACATGACTTCCCTTTCATAAATCCATGCAGACTCTACCTGACTGAATTATTTTTTTTCCAAAAGTCGGAGGAGCAGTGACCGGAGGAGGTGTGAGCAACGGCCTATAAAGGCCCAGCGGGAGTCCGGGGATCGGCGGCAGTCGGTGGAGCAGCGGCTGGAGGAGCAGCGAGCAGCCAGCTACAGCTGGTGCAGGGTCAAAAGTAAGAAAGAAGTCACAAGTAATCAAAGGGTGACGTCACAGCCAAGAGGGTAAGTGATTGGCTGGTTGAGTGGTGAGTAGTTTTCTGTTTCTTTGTCTTTCTTCTTGTTCTTAGCAGCAAGTAATCTAATGGTTAAGTCATGGCAGGAGAGCTCGGACACGTGTCATGCTCCTCCTGTGCTATGTGGGAAGTCAGGGGCGCTTCCAGTGTTCCTGATGACGACATGTGCAGGAAGTGTATCCAGCTGCAGCACCTAACAGGCCGCATTGCGGCACTGGAGCTGCGCATGGTGTCACTCTGGAGCATCCGCGATGCTGAGAATGTCGTGAATAGCACGTTTAGTGAGTTGGTCACTCCGCGGGTAAAGGTTACTCAGGCAGATAGGGAATGGGTGACCATCAGGAAGAGCAGTGGATGGAAGGTTGTGCAGGAGTACCCTGGTGTCATCCCCCTGCAAAACAGATACACCATCTTGGGTACTGTTGGAGGAGATGACTCATCAGGGGAAGGCAGCAGCAGCCAAGTCCATGGCACCAGGGGTGGCTCTGCTGCACAGGAGGGCAGGAAAAAGAATGGGAGAACTATAGTGATAGGGGATTCTATTGTAAGGGGAAAAGATAGATGTTTCTGCGGCTGCAACCGAGACTCCAGAATGGTATGTTGCCTCCCTGGTGCAAAAGTCAAGGATGTCTCGGAGCGGCTGCAGTGTATTCTGGAGGGGAAGGGTGAACAGCCAGCTGTCGTGGTACATATTGGTACCAACGATATAGGAAAAAATGGGATGAGGTCCTACAAGCTGAGTTTAGGGAGCGAGGAGTTAATTTAAAAAGTACGATCTCAAAGGTAGTAATCTCAGGATTGCAACCAGTGCCACGTGCTAGTCGGAGTAGAAATTGCAGGACAGCTCAGATGACGATGTGGCTTGATGAGTAGTGCAGGGGGGAGGGATTCAAATTCCTGGGACATGGGAACCGGTTCTGGGGGAGGTGGGACCAGTACAAACCGGACGGTCTGCACCTGGTCAGAACCGGAACCAATGTCTAGGGGAGTGTTTGCTAGTGCTGTTAAGGAGGGGTTAAACTAATATGGCAGGGGGATGGGAAACTATGCAGGGAGATAGAAGGAAGTAAAATGGGTGCAGAAGCAAAAGATAGAAAGAAGAAAAATAAAAGTGGAGGGCAGAGAAACACAAGGCAAAAATCAAAAAGGACCACATTACAGCAAAATTCTAAAGGGAGAAAGTATATTAAAAAGACAAGCCTGATGGCTCTGTGCCTCAATGCGAGGAGTATTCGTAATAAGTTGGACGAATTAACTGCATCAACAGCAATTAACAAATATGATATAATTGGGATTACAGAGACATGGCTCCAGGGTCACCAAGGCTGGGAACTCAACATCCAGAGGTATTCAACATTCAAGAAGGATAGACAGAAAGGAAAAGGAGGTCGGGTAACGTTGCTGGTTAAAGAGGAAATTAACGCAATCGTAAGGAAGGACATTAGCTTGGATGGTGTGGAATCTGTATGGATAGAGCTGCGGAATACCATAGGGCAGAAAACACTCATGGGAGTTGTGCACAGACAACCAAACAGTAGTAGTGAGTTTGGGGACAGCATCAAACAAGAAATTACGGATGCGTAAAGGTACAGCAGTTATCATGGGCAACTTTAATCTGCATAGACATTGGGCTAACCAAACCGAGAGGCGGGAGTGCGTGGTTGGTGAGGCCTATAAAAGGCCCAGCGGCAGTGCTTGGTTGGTGAGGCCTATAAAAGGCCCAGCGGCAGCGAGAGGCGGCGGCAGTCCGAGAGGCGGGAGTGCATGGTTGTTGACGCCTATAACAGGCCCAGCGGCAGCGAGAGGCGGCGGCAGTCCGAGAGGCGGGAGTGCGTGGTTGGTGAGGCCTATAAAGGCCCAGCGGCAGCGAGAGGCGGCGGCAGTCCGAGAGGCGGGAGTGCATGGTTGTTGACGCCTATAACAGGCCCAGCGGCAGCGAGAGGCGGCGGCAGTCCGAGAGGCGGGAGTGCGTGGTTGGTGAGGCCTATAAAGGCCCAGCGGCAGCGAGAGGCGGCGGCAGTCCGAGAGGCGGGAGTGCATGGTTGGTGAGGCCTAAAAAGACCCTGCGGCAGCGAGAGGCGGCGGCAGTCCGAGAGGCGTACCTGTGCAGCTGCAGCGGGGAGAGAAGGCAAAAATGAAGTAGAAAGAAATCAAAAGGTGACGTCACAGCCAAGAGGGTAAGTGATTGGTGAGTAGTTTTTCTCTTTTCTTTTTTCTCTTCTATATCAGTGAGTAACTTTTAACATTGTTGTTGCCAATTTAAGTGTATCTAAGGGTTAAGTCATGGCAGGAGAGCTCGGTCGGGTGTTATGCTCCTCCTGTACCATGTGGGAACTCAGGGACGACTCCAGTGTCCCTGACGACTATATCTGCAGAAAGTGTATCCACCTCAAGCTCCTGACGGTCCACGTTGCGGAATTGGAGCTGAGGGTGGATTCACTCTGGAGCATCCACGATGCTGAGAATGACGTGTGTATCACGTGTAGCGAGTTGGTCTTACCGCAGGAGAAGGGTCCACAGCCAGCTAGGGTATGGAAGACCAGCAGGAAGAGTAGTGCAAGGAAGGTAGTGCAGGAGTCCCCTGTGGTCATCCCCCTGCAAAACAGATACACTGCTTTGGGTACTGTTGAGGGGGATGACTCATCAGGGGAGGGCAGCAGCAGCCAAGTTCATGGCACCGTGGCTGGCTCTGTTGCACAGGAGGGCAGGAAAAAGAGTGGGAGAGCGATAGTGATAGGGGTTTCGATGGTGAGGGGAATAGATATGCGTTTCTGCGGCCGCAACCGAGACTCCAGGATGGTATGTTGCCTCCCTGGTGCAAGGGTCAAGGATGTCTTGGAGCGGGTGCAGGACATTCTAAAAAGGGAGGGAGATCAGCCAGTTGTCGTGGTGCACATTGGTACCAACGACATAGGTAAAAAAAGGGATGAGGTCCTACAAAACGAATTTAAGGAGCTTGGAGCTAAATTAAAATGTAGGACCTCAAAAGTAGTCATCTCGGGATTGCTAACAGTGCCACGGGATAGTCAGAGTAGGAATCGCAGGATAGCACAGATGAATACGTGGCTTGAGCAGTGGTGCAGCAGGGAGGGATTCAAATTCCTGGGGCATTGGAACCGGTTCTGGGGGAGGTGGGACCAGTACAAACCGGACGGTCTGCACCTGGGCAGGACCGGAACCAATGTCCTCGGGCGAGTGTTTGCTAGTGCTGTTGGGGAGGATTTAAACTAATATGGCAGGGGGATGGGAACCAATGCAGGGAGACAGAGGGAAACAAAAAGGAGGCAACAGCAAAAGACAGAAAGGAGATGAGGAAAAGTGGAGGGCAGAGAAACCCAAGGCAAAGAACAAAAAGGGACACTGTACAGCAAAATTCCAAAAGGACAAAGGGTGTTAAAAAAACAAGCCTGAAGGTTTTGTGTCTTAATGCAAGGAGTATCTGCAATAAGGTGGATGAATTAACTGTGCAAATAGATGTTAACAAATATGCTGTGATTGGGATGACGGAGACGTGGCTCCAGGATGATCAGGGCTGGGAACTCAACGTCCAGGGGTATTCAACATTCAGGAAAGATAGAATAAAAGGAAAAGGAGGTGGGGTAGCATTGCTGGTTAAGGAGGAAATTAAGGCAATAGTTTGGAAGGACATTAGCTTGGATGATGTGGAATCTATATGGGTAGAGCTGCAGAATACCAAAGGGCAAAAAACATTAGTGGGAGTTGTGTACAGCCCTCCAAACGGTAGTAGTGATGTTGGTGAGGGCATCAAACATGAAATTAGGGGTGCGTGCAATAAAGGTGCAGCAGTTATAATGGGTGACTTTAATATGCACATAGATTGGGTTAACCAAACTGGAAGCAATACGGTGGAGGAGGATTTCCTTGAGTGCATAAGTGATGGTTTTTTTAGACCAATATGTCGAGGAACCATCTAGGGGGGAGGCCATTTTAGACTGGGTGTTGTGTAATGAGAGAGGATTAATTAGCAATCTCATTGTGCGAGACCCCTTGGGGAAGAGTGACCATAACATGGTGGAATTCTGCATTAGGATGGAGAATGAAACAGTTAATTCAGAGACCATGTCCCGGAACTTAAAGAAGGGTAACTTTGAAGGTATGAGGCGTGAATTGGCTAGGATAGATTGGCGAATGATACTGAAGGGGTTGACTGTGGATGGGCAATGGCAGACATTTAGAGACCGCATGGATGAACAACAACAATTGTACATGCCTGTCTGGCGTAAAAATAAAAAAGGGAAGGTGGCTCAACCGTGGCTATCAAGGGAAATCAGGGATAGTATTAAAGCCAAGGAAGTGGCATACAAATTGGCCAGAAATAGCAGCGAACCTGGGAACTGGGAGATATTTAGAACTCAGCAGAGGAGAACAAAGGGTTTGATTAGGGCAGGGAAAATGGAGTACGAGAAGAAGCTTGCAGGGAACATTAAGACAGATATGTAAAGAGAAAAAGGTTAGTAAAGACAAATGTAGGTCCCCTGCAGTCAGAATCAGGGGAAGTCATAACGGGGAACAAAGAAATGGCAGACCAATTGAACAAGTACTTTGGTTTGGTATTCACTGAGGAGGACACAAACAACCTTCCGGATATAAAAGGGGTCGGAGGGTCTAGTAAGGAGGAGAAACTGAGGGAAATCCTTATTAGCCGGGAAATTGTGTTGGGGAAATTGATGGGATTGAAGGCCGATAAATCCCCAGGGCCTGATGGACTGCATCCCAGAGTACTTAATAAGGTGGCGTTGGAAATAGTGGATGCATTAACAGTCATTTTCCAATATTCCATTGACTCTGGATCAGTTCCTATGGAGTGGAGGGTAGCCAATGCAACCCCACTTTTTAAAAAAGGAGGGAGAGATAACAGGGAGGTCAGCCTGACATCGGTAGTGGGTAAAATGATGGAATCAATTATTAAGGATGTCATAGCAGTGCATTTGGAAAGAGGTGATATGATAGGTCCAAGTCAGCATGGATTTGTGAAAGGGAAATCATGCTTGACAAATCTTCTGGAATTTTTTGAGGATGTTTCCAGTAGAGTGGACAAGGGAGAACCAGTTGATGTGGTATATTTTGACTTTCAGAAGGCTTTCGACAAGGTCCCACACAAGAGATTAATGTGCAAAGTTAAAGCAAATGGGATTGGGGGTAGTGTGCTGACATGAATTGAGAACTGGTTGTCAGACAGGAAGCAAAGAGTAGGAGTAAATGGGGACTTTTCAGAATGGCAGGCAGTGACTAGTGGGGTACCGCAAGGTTCTGTGCTGGGGCCCCAGCTGTTTACACTGTATATTAATGATGTAGACGAGGGGATTAAATGTAGTATCTCCAAATTTGCGGATGACACTAAGTTGGGTGGCAGTGTGAGCTGCGAGGAGGATGCTATGAGGCTGCAGAGCGACTTGGATAGGTTAGGTGAGTGGGCAAATGCATGGCAGAAGAAGCATAATATGGATAAATGTGAGGTTATCCACTTTAATGGTAAAAACAGAGAGACAGACTATTATCTGAATGGTGACAGATTAGGAAAAGGGGAGGTGCAACGAGACCTGGGTGTCATGGTACATCAGTCATTGAAGGTTGGCATGCAGGTACAGCAGGCGGTTAAGAAAGCAAATGGCATGTTGGCCTTCATAGCGAGGGGATTTGAGTACAGGGGCAGGGAGGTGTTGCCACAGTTGTACAGGGCCCTGGTGAGGCCACACCTGGAGTATTGTGTACAATTTTGGTCTCCTAACCTGAGGAAGGACATTCTTGCTATTGAGGGAGTGCAGCGAAGGTTCACCAGACTGATTCCCGGGATGGCGGGACTGACCTATCAAGAAAGACTGGATCAACTGGGCTTGTATTCACTGGAGTTCAGAAGAATGAGAGGGGACCTCAGAGAAACGTTTAAAATTCTGACGGGGTTAGACAGATTAGATGCAGGAAGAATGTTCCCAATGTTAGGGAAGTCCAGAACCAGGGGACAGAGTCTAACGATAAGGGGTAAGCCATTTAGGACCGAGATGAGGAGGAATTTCTTCACCCAGAGAGTGGGGAACCTGTGGAATTCTCTACCACAGAAAGTTGTTGAGGCCAATTCACTGAATATATTCAAAAAGGAGTTAGATGAAGTCCTTACTACTAGGGGAATGAAGGGGTATGGTGAGAAAGCAGGAATGGGGTACTGAAGTTACATGTTCAGCCATGAACTCATTGAATGGTGGTGCAGGCTAGAAGGTCCGAATTGCACATTTGGAAAGCAGTGACAAGATCTGTCCAAGTCAGCAAGGATTTATGAAAGGGAAATCATGCTTGACAAATCTTCGAGAATTTTTTTAGGATGTAACTAGCAGAGTGGTAAAGGGAAAACCAGTGGATGTAATGTGTTTGAACATTCAAAAGGCTTTTGACAAGGTCCCACACAAGAGATTAGTTTGCAAAATTAAAGCATATGGTATTGGGGGTAATGTATTGACGTGGGTAGAGAACTGGTTGGCAGACAGGTAGCAGGGAGCAGGGATAAATGGGTCCTTCTCAGTATCGCAGGCAGTGACTAGTGGGATGCCACTGGACTCAGTGTTGGAACCCCAGCTATTTACAATATACTTCAACGATTTAGATGGAATCAACGGAATTGATTGTAATATCTCCAAGTTTGCAGGTGACTCTAAGCTGGGTGGCGGTGTGAGCTGTGAGGAGGATGCTAATAGGCTGTAGGGTGACTTGCACAGGTTCGGTAAGTGGGCAAATACATGGCAGATGCAGTATAGTGTAGATAAATGTGAGGTTATCCACTTTGGTGGCAAAAACGTGAAGGCAGAATATTATCTGAATGGTGACAGATTAGAAAAAGGGGAGGTGCAACGTGACCTGGGTGTCATGGTACATCAATCATTGAAAGTTTGCATGCAGGTACAGCAGGCGGTGAAGAAGACACATGGCATGTTGGCCTTCATAGCTGGGGAATTTGAGTATTGGAGCAGGGAGGTCTTACTGCAGATTGAAAGGGCCTTGGTGAGGCGTCACCTGGAATATTGTGTTCAGTTTTGGTCTCCTAATCTGAGGAAGGATGTTCTTGCTATTGAGGGAGTGCGGCGAAGGTTCACCAGACTTATTCACGGGATGGCAGGACTGACATATGAGGAGAGACTGGATCGACTGGGCCTGCATTCACTGGAGTTTAGAAGAATGAGAGGGGATGTCATAGAAACATATAAAATTCTGACGGTGCTGGGCAGGTTAGAGGCAGGAAGAATATTCCCGATGTTTGGGGAAGTCCAGAACCAGGGGTCAGAGTCTAAGGGATAAGGGGGAAGCCATTTAGGACCGAGATGTGGAGAAACTTCTTCACTCAGAGAGTTGTTAACCTGTGGAATTCTTTGCCACAGAGAGTTGTTGATGCCAGTTCGTTAGATATATTCAAGAGGGAGTTAGATGTGGCCCTTAAGGCTAAAGGGATCAAGAGTTATGGATAGAAAGCAGGAAAGGGGTACTGAGCTGAATGATCAGCCATGATCTTATTGAATGGTGGTGCAAGCTCGAAGGGCAGAATGGCCTTCTCCTGCACCTATTTTCTACGTTTCTATGTTTCTATGTCCTGCTACTGCTTTTTTAATAACGGACGCAACATTTTCCCAACCACAGACGTTAGGCTAACTGGTCTACAGTTTCCTGCTTTTTGTCTTCCTCCTTTTTTAAATAGGGGCATTACATTTGCAGTTTTCCAATCTGCTGGGTCCTCCCCAGAATCCAGGCAGTGCATGTCCACAGATCCCTGAAAGTAGCAGGCCAGGTAGATAAGGTGGTTAAGAAGGAATATGGAATGCTTGCCTTTATTATCCTAGGATAGAATACAAGAGATGTGGTCGGTGGGGCAGGTTTGGCCACTGCTGGAGTACTGCGTGCAGTTCTGGTCGCCATATTACAGGAAGGACATGATTGCACTGAAGAGGATACAGAGGAGATTTACGAGTCTGTTGCCGGGAGTGGAGAATCTTAGCCATGAGGACAGATTGGATAGGCTGGGTTTGTTTTCCATGGAACAGAGCCTGAGGGGAGACTTCATTGAGGTGTATAAAATTATGAGGGGCCTAGATATAGTGGATAGAAAGGGCCTATTTCACTTAGCAGAGGGGTCATCAACAAGGATACATAAATTTAAAGTAATTGGTAGAAAGTTTAGAGGGGAAATTTCTTCACGCAGAGGGTTGTGGGGGTCTGGAACTCATTGACTGAAAGGGTGGTAGAGGCAGAAACCCTCACCACATTTTAAAAGTGCTTGGATGTGCACCTGAAGTGCCGTAACCTGCAGGGTTATGGACCTAGAGCTCGAAAGTGGGATTAGGCTGGATGGCCTCTTGTTGGCCGACGCAGACACGATGGGCCGTAATGGCCTCCTTCCGTGCTGTAAACTTCTATGATTCTATGATGTCCTTCACAAAGAGTTGAGGTGCGTGCGAGGTGACTTGGTCACATCTTTCCTCACGTGACAACATTTCAAAGGCAACTCAACGACTGTAAAGCACTTTGGGGCATCATGAGTTCCTGACAGACGCTGCAGAAATGCAAGTCCTTCTTTGCAAAATTTCGATGCAAATTCAAAATTCGCGGCAAAATGAGGGCTCGTCCGGGATTTGAACCCGGGACCTCACGCATATTTCAAACAACAACCCCGAAGCGAGAATTATACCTCTAGACCAACAAGCCAACTATGTAGTTTATTTGGAGATAAGGTGTAACCATTATTAAGCATTTATATTTTGTTGCTATTCCTGATTGGAGGAGCACATGAGACGGAATCAGTGACTTTGTCTTTTTGACATGTCTTCTGAAGCGCCACACGGTCCCACTCCTGCAGTCAATGAGCTGTCGGGACGTTGATGTATCCATCATCATCATCATCATAGGCGGTCCCTCGAAATGAGGATGACTTGCTTCCACGCCAAAAAAGGATGAGTTCATGGTGGTATGGTGTAACTCCTCCCTGTGCGATCCCCAAGTTTGGCCAGGGAGCGTACAGACTGACCTGACGGCCTCTGCGTTTCACTCAACAAGTGAGACACCATAAGTAAAGAATAATCGCGAGTTGACAGACAACCAAAAAGTGGGAAGCTATTCTGATCCCGGCAGGAACTTCTATATTTCTGAAAATGTCCCACCAAGGTGGAATTGTGATCTCTAGAATCTTTCTCCCGATCTCTATTGTTTTCTGTTCTCGAGAATCGAAATGTTTTTGTGAGATTACTACAGCTGCTAGCAGAGCAGTTAGTTGTTAGGGTAGTGGGGGAATTTCATCGCCAAATGTACAACATAATCCTGCAGTTTTTTGATGTTTTCTCTCACAGTGAGGTGAACAGTGGAGGGTTCAGGAATGGGGACAATCTGTTCCTGGGACACTTGAACTTCTGCCTCGGGTTTAAAGCAAATACTGCTGTCACTGACCGGACACCAGAAGTGTCCATGTTGGTAGTGGGGCGCACTGGTGGTGACACAATATGTCCCACCCCCGATGTATGCTCCCTGTGGAGGAACATGGTTTTGTGCCCTTACCTCCATGGTACAGTTGATAGACTGTGCACCAGCAGCTTTAAACCCACACTGTGGTTTAGAATAGGTGTTCAAGTGCTGGGGACACAGTATTATGTGTGCACCCGGAGAGGTCAGTACCTGTCACAGCGTGTTCCCACTTTATGACATAGGGTGGGACTGGTGTGAAATGAACATGTGCACCTCCTTGAATGACTCCAATGTTCTCCACCCTGTAAACAGTGTGGGAAGGGCTGTCCCACCCATGACCGACATCCTTAGTACTATCCCCATGATGGTGTGATTAGAACATCGCGATCGACTGGGACAGGGTAAGTTTCAGAAGCTAGGCCGAGCTGGCACGGGCTTCCTGAGTTACTGTATGGGTGGAGGGCTGCGAGGTGCTTGTTACTGATCCAGGAGGGGACTAAACCTTGTTTTAAATCCTCCAGGTTGTTGCGGCCCTCGCCCAACAACCATGCCCCGTACAGCACACACACCTCGTTCTGTGCAACCTGGTCAGAAGCATTCCTATCCTCCCGTATGAGTGCATTCCCTGTCTGTGCATGTTTTTCCAGCTCAGCCACGATTTCCTTTCAATGGATCATCATAGCCTGGTCCTCGTGTAGCTCTGAGCCTTCTCCTGTGTTTTCTTCTTTCATGATGTTTCTCAGTTGGTTCTTTTGACCATTTATCTGCATGTGTCGTTCTATATCGTCCAGGCTATTTATCACAGAGGATCCTGCATGATATGCAGTTAAAATGTCGTTCAAGGTGCCCCTTCCAGGTCTTCCCGTGCCCCTGGTGTCCCTAGCGTATACGATGTATATATCTGTTTTGTCTACATTCTCAAATTCTAACTCATAAAAATTCTTGAACATTTCTCTGAGTAGGGCCTGGCATAGCTGCTCTGTTCCCTTCGGGCACCAGTCAGGTATATGCACCTCGGTAAAGTTTAAAATAACTGAAGCTACTGCATAATGTAGCGCCTGGTATAACACCTTTTCGGTTGGTACCAATACTAATCCATTCCCGAGTCACTTGGTGGTGGTCGGACACCTTTCTATTATTGTTCTCACTGGTGGGGTCGTGGGCCGGGGTTTCTTAATGTGTGCTATAAGTTCGGTGGTGTTAATTGGGAGTGGGGCGTGTGGGACCACACACCCGTGTAGGCTGGAATCCCACCCCATCCCTTCCCCCTCATCTTGCCATTGCCTGGCAAAGGCGATTGATATGCCTGCAGGACAGATCTCCTCTGACCCCCACATGCAGACGTAAATTCCCTGTTCAGAATCCCACCACTTGTTCTAACACACCTTCACTCCTCCCCGTGTCCCCGTGATGGTACGTTACGTGTCATTCCCGAGTCTTTCCCAGTCAGAGTGCTGATCCCCCACATCCTTGCTCAGCTTCCTGAGCCAGCACCATCTACCCAGGAGAATCTTTCCTTTACAAGTCAAACACACGTTTTCCCTCCGTGACACTGACCCACGCAGCAACGACCCGTATCCTGGGGCATGGAACGGAGGCCTCCCCAGAGGTAAACCCTTCCTGGCTGGAGTAGTGGGTGGAATGAGACCCCATCCACCCTGGCCACCTTCCCTCGTGGGCGTACACGGCGAGCTCTTCCACACCCGGGGTGCCACCCCCTGCAGTCACGATCGGTGCTCTCTCTCCTGAGACCATAAATGGGGGATTCTTCCACGTCTCCTCAGCTGTCGCTGCTCATCCTTATCTGGGTGAGCAGGAACAGGACCCTGTTCATGTTGTTATCGATCTTGTAGTGCCTCTTTTGCTGCCGACAAGGTGGGGTATTTTCCTTTCCCCAATACATATGTCACTATTTAGTCACCGGCTGTCGGCTGAAACTCTTAACTTCTATATTCATATAAACATCCTTATCCTATTCTACTCGTTTCACACCTTCCATACGTGTGGTTTCTTTTCGGTTGTGGTGCCCTGAAATCATTACACGCATAATCTACACTGCGCTAGATTCTTACTAAACATACCTTAACACATATCGTATTATTTATGTACATCTGCCACCCATCTCCGGGTGGCCAGGTTAATTCCTGTCCTTCTCTTTTCTTCCCTGGTCTCAGTGTTTCCAGCGGGGCCGGTAGTAGTCGGACTGTACCGCAGGACCTGGAGTGTCCTGACCGGAGGTGGGTCTGAGTCTCACACTATTGGGGGAATGTCGCCTCCGGTGCTACAGCACACCGCTCCTTTGGGGGTGGCTGCCTGGTTCATTTTGTCCCCTGGGGGTTCTGCCTGGTTGAGGGCCGTGGGCTGGGGACCCCCAATTAGTGGCTGGTCCACCACTATCTCTTCTGGGGCTCCCTCGTCGCCCGAGGCTACCGGCTGGGTGTCCCTGCTCGCAGGCTGGTCCCTGATCTTAGGTACCCTTTCATGGCAGGTCCCTCTCCCGGGGCTGAACCATTTAAATTGGGGCGCTGGTGACCACGGTGCCTTAGGCCGTGGTGTGAGGAGAGTCCTTCTCAGGGTTTTGACCCCTGGGGGTGCGTCCAAGTCCCAAATGATTTGGGGGATAGCTCCTCCAGTAACTCAGTCCATCGCCCCTCTGGGTACAGTCTGTGGGTCTGCCACGTCCCCTGTGGGATTTCCACAGTCGGGGGCTGCTGGCTGAGGGTCCCTGCCTTTAGCACATTCCCTGTTCCTGGCTGTCCCTTACGTTTAGCTGCTGTCCCGGGGTTGAAAAGTTTGCACTGGTTTATGTGGAACCACTTTGTACGGCGGGGCATTTTCACGGCACAGACCATGGGGCTTGCCTTGTCGACAATGTGGTACGGCACCATGTACAGTGCCTCATAAACCCCTACTCGAGCGTAGTTCCATACCATAACCTGGTCCCCTATCTCCCATTCGTGGTGTTTGAGGGGCTCTAACAGCAGTCAGTTGCTCCGATGCTGTTTTCCCATATTGTCAGCAGCCTGCCAGTGAATCTGTTTAATGTGTTCAAACAGGTTCCTGACAAAGCTGTCCCAGCTCGCTTCCCGGAGCTGACCTTCCGTGAGTACCGGGGCTAACACATGGGTGGGGGTTCACCTGGCTCTGCCGGTCATGAGCTCATACGGGGAGTACCCCATGATATTTGACTGGCTGGCCCGGATCCCTATGAGGACCAGTGATAGGACCTCTACCCACCTCTTGGGTGAGTCCCCGGTCTCTTTGCGCAGCCTTTCTTTGATGTTACGGTTTAAACGCTCCACAGGCCCGGATGACTGCGGGTTGTGGGCGACATGCCATTTACCTTTAATGCTGAGCAACTTAAGGGTCTCCTGCATCACCTGCCTGGTGAAGTGGCTCCCCTAGTCGGACTTCACGTACTGGGGTAGTCCCCATCGGGAGAACACCTCCCTGACCAGGATCCTGGCTGTTCCCAGGGCAGTGGCTGTTCGGCATGGGAAGGCTTCCACCCATTTGGTGAATACATCCACCAACACGAGACAGTACTTGTAACCTCCATGGGCAGTGGGTAGGGGCCCAATGTAATCGACCTGGATCGACTGCCAGGATCCCTCTACCCTCCTGATATGTCCCATAGACACCTTCCTTTTCTGGGGGTCGGGGTTGTTGGCAGCGCACACCAGACAGCTGGCACAGAACTCGCGGACGTATTCCCTGAGTCCCGGCCACCACCCTGCCTGTTCCACCCGTTTCCAAGTGGTCTCAGGTCCAGGATGTCCTGCTCCTGGACCCTCGTGGGCCAGCTGGAGGAATTCTCTCCGCTGTTGTTGGGGTACTACCCATTGCTCCCCCCTGAACAGCATGCCTTCTGTACGGGCCGTCTACCCTATCCCCTTTTTCTAGCGTGTTCAGGACAGTTTTGGGGACGGGGTCTTGGATCTGAACCGTTTTTAGGTCCGGGGACAATGCTACCCCTGCCCTCCCTGTCATCCCAAAGCTGCCCCTGACTGCTGCGATGGGGCCTGGGTTGTACAGATCCTAGAGCTTGCCCGTGCGCGCACCTTGCTTGGCCAACATGTCAGCCTGCTGGTTTCCCTCGCTACGGGGTTCAGTGGTGGAATGTGCCTTCACTTTATGTATATAGATCTTCCATTCCTCCCCCACGGCTGTCATGATCTTTTCCAGTCGGGGCTTAATTGCCAGGGGTCTCCCGTCTGCAGATGTGTATCCGCGACGGGACCAGATAGCCAAGTACTCCAGACACGAATTGCATGTGAACATACTGTCCGTGAAAATCGTGTGTGGGCTGGGGGATTCTTCGGGGTGTGTGACTAAATACACCACCGCAGACAGTTCAGCGTGCTGGGCACTCATCGTACTGGGGAGTTTAATCACCAGGGCAATGCCTGCCTCTGGGTCATAAACTCCGCAGCCTGTGAGTCGTTCACCCGCAGATCCGTGCTTGAACCGTCCAGAAGGATCTCTCGGCCTCTGCGGTGTAACCCAGCCCGAAAACCTATGTTAATTTCCCACCGTACACCGGTGGGCAGTCCCTGGATAGATCATGTTGGCTGCGAGTCTTCGCTCGCAGAGACCCTTTACCCTCAGGTCCATCTGGGAGAGGAGTAGGGTCCAGCGAGCAATGCAGGCACTGCTCTCTGTCCCGTCCTAGATCCGACCGTCCAGGAGCATTTGGGTGGGCATATGGTGGGGAAGGAGTGTGATCGGGGACCCCCCTGTGAAGATCAGTGAACTTTTCACAGCCCAGTGAGTGGCTAGGAGATGCCGCTCACAGTTGGAGTGTCCCTTCTCCACATCCGTGAGTATCCTGGGGGAGTAGACCACTGGTCTCAGCCGGCCATGCCACTCTTGGAGCAGTACTGCACTCAGGCTGTCCCTTCACTGGCTGCTACCTCCAGGAAAAACTCTTTACCCCCATCAATAGCCCCGAGAGCTGGTGCGATCTGCAGGTCTTTCTTGAGTTGGATAAATGCTGCCTCGCAACCTTCGTCCCATTCCCACTCCACTCCCTTGTGTAGGATTCGGAGCAGAGGGGCTGCTGTGGCTGCATAATCCTCAATGAGATCTCTGCAGTACCTGGTTAGCCCGAGAAAAGGTCTTACTCCTGTCACTGTGTCGGGAGCTGGTAACTTCTGCACTGCTGCCCTTCTAGCTTTGTCAATGGCCCTTTCCCCAGCGCGCACAGCCAGTCCCAGGATTTTTACTTCCTTCAGGCCGATCTGTGCCTTTGTGGGATTCACTTTAAACCCTTCTTCTTTCAGCAGCTCCAGCAGTTCAGCCAGCAGTGGGCCATGTTCCTCCCCCTCATCGGTGAACAGGAGCAGGTCGTCCACATACTGTACCAGCTGCTGGGGTCTGCTGAAGCTCTTTAAAAAGTTGGCCATACATTGATGGAAAATATTGGGGCTGTTGTGGAAGCCCTGAAGGAGACAGTTCCAAGTGTATTGCTGTCCTTTAAAGGTCAAAGAAAAATTGGACTGATCGTTCCTTCTTAAAGATATGGACCAAACCCGTTGGAAATATCCAGCACTGTGAAGGTGGTCGCGGAGGCTGGGATATGTCCAATGAGGTCGATGACAGCAGCAACAGTGGGTGCACAGGCGGGGATGTTACGGTTCAGTACTCGATAGTCCACAGTGGCTCTCTAGGTGTTGTCCTGTTTCTTAACCGGCCACAACGGTGAGTTCACATGGGTAGCTATTGGTCTCAATACCCCTGTTTCACTAAAGAATCCAAGGCTGTTTCCATGTCTGCCTCCGCCTCCCTGGGGAAGTTATATTGTTTCTACGGTCGGGTCATGGGGTCCCCATCTATGCTAACCTGGACCCCGTTTATCCTCCCACAGTCGTGTTTGTGAGTGGCAAAAGCTGCAAGATTTGCCCTTACATACTCTTGGTACTCCATTGGAGTGTTACTGACCAGTGATTCACGGTCGTAACACTCCTTTGGCTTCATGGTGCACACTGTCCCCTTTCCCCGTTTTTCTGGGATAACCATTACCTCACTCTCCTGTCCCGTACAGACTGACCCCCAAAGACAGTCGTTTCTTAAATCCACTAGGATCCCGTGGCCTAGAATAAAGTCAGCCCCCAGGATCCCTCTCCCTTCCTGTTCCCACATCATCAGGACACAAGTCCACTTGGTGTGGAGTGTTCCTAAATGAACAGAGAGTGTAATGGAGAATGAGCCAACGTGCTCGGTGCCTGTGAAACCCACCAAGCTCTAGGGGACCCCGTTAGACAGAGGTGAGGCGGCGGGGTTATTTACATAGACAAGGGTGCTTGATGCACCGGTATCTAGCAGGTCAGTCCCTTTCACCTTCTCCACTTCCATCTGAACGGTCGGTCTCCCCCATGCATCGTACTCGAGGGAACACAGGTGAACAGGCTGTGTCTGTTCTAGTCACTGTTTTGGCTGGGATGGGGCAGATGGGATTTTGGTACCGGTGGCGGTGGCTACCCTCCCAGAGCCATCCAGCATTGTTCGCAGCGCAGTCAGAAAGGTATCAAACGTGTGGGGAGGGGCTGGCTTCTCGGTCTCGGTCTTTTGGGCAGGGGCAGGAGAACTCTTCCCTGCGCTACTCTTCCATGGGTTTCTACAATCCTTTCTCCAGTGCCCACTCTTTCCGCACCCAAAACAGGTACGTTTTGTACCGGAGGGATTGCCCCCCTCGTGGCACCATTCCCTCTTGTCCTGACTAGGTCTGATTTCGAGGACCATTCCCTTGGGTGGGTTCTCTTCCATCCCCCTGCCGTTCCAGTAGGCTCGGGTAAGTTCCCTGACCACTCCCTGTTCGGTGGCCTGGGGATCTCTCGGGTCAAACCAGGCCTCAGCCTTTGTCCTTATACGTGGTAAATTGTTTGCCATCAGGCTTCGTAGCCAGTGGGCTCTCTCATCCCGGCTTAGGTGATTCCTTTCGAGGTCCCCTCCACAGACGCTCTGGTACACAGGCCACAGCCTGTCTGCGAAAACCTGTCGGGTTTTCCCTGTGAGCTGCACTGTTGGGACTCCCATCATTACAGTCCATGGCTTCTAGAATATCTTCCTGGACAGCGGCACATGTCCTCTGCCCCCTCTTACTCTCGGCAGAGAGGGACTGGTACAGTTTGCCGTCCAGTGAGAGGAGGTGCATATTTGCAATCTCAGCATCATCACACGCGTTAATATCCCTTGCCTGTTCCACTTCCATAAAGTGGACTGAGGTGTCCCCCTTTGGGGTGAGCTTTCCCAGGTGACTTATCATAGCCCTAAGGTGTTGGTTCATGTGGGGAACCACAAACTGACTTTCCACGGGCCCCAGACACCCAGCACCGGTGGGCGGGCCAAACGTTTGTTGCCGGACCAGGCACATTGGCCCTGGTTCTGGCCCTTCCTGTTCTGGATCGCCTACCCCTCCTCCCTGCTGCCAAGCCAAGCTGAAACTCGGGGCCACAGGTGGTGGTGGTCCGCTATCCCTGTCCGCCCCACAACTCGTTCACCCTCCTGCTGCCGAACCGGTATAGTCACCGGCACCACAGGTGGTGGTTGAACAGTTTCCTCCTTCTCTTCCAGGTTTACCCGGGCCATACCCGGGTTTATTAGGAATACCTTGCCTTTTTCCTTGCACAGAGCAAGGGTTAAACTTTTGATTGTTGCTGGCAGGGACCGTGGTCTCCTGACTCAAACCCATTAGTGCTGGCTACTTTATAAGCTGCTGTACGTCTCTTAACTTATCCTCCAGCTCTTTTACTTGAAGGGTGAGGCGAGTGTTTTCCTCCCACAGTATCTTTTCATTATTCTTCGCCTCGGTAACCTGCCACTGAAAATAGTCCTGGCTGTTTTTGAACCTTTCCATTCGCTGTGTCTTTCCATGTTTTAGTTTACGGAGTTCCCCCCACACCTTTCTTCTGCCATAGCCCTGTCATGTGATGTTTCTGCACATTCACATCGTTCTGCCTGCAGTGACTCGATGTTCTTATCTCGGGGTTGGACCTTTTGCTGTCGTCAGGACAACCAAATTGCCTTTTCTACTGATTCCTTATGGTACTTGCTGGCTGTCCACTGGGCCGCAGCGTCTCCTGAACACTCAGCGCGCAAAAGACCAAGCACCCATTCCTTAGTGACATTCACTTTCTTGTACACATAGGAGGAAATCCTCTCTTCCATCTTTGTTCTTTCCTCCAAAACAGCAATCTCTGCATCACATCCTTTACACCAAAGTACTGCCATGGTCGCCATTCTGTCGGGCGTGGTGTGTGGGGTGAGGTTCACCTCTGACCTTCTGAGCGGTTTGAATCGCTCGCACTATCTGGGTTTTAGACTTTGGATTTATTTGGGAATGTGACAAAGTGCAAGAAACAACTGGTTTTGGTGCAAAGAACCTCAATTTTATTCAGAGCACGAACGTAAAATGTCAAGCTTGTAATTACTAGAATAAAAAAACACTTATCACACTTTAAAGGGGTTACAGAAAAATAATACACCTCCCACCTCCCAATGCCTAACTCTGACTCGGTGAAACTCGAGGGCAAACAGGGATTATGCTCACCAATCCTCTTATTGTTAGTTGGCGGTGGTTTGCAGTTTCGAGGTTCGCTGGACTCTGTAAGTTCTGCTTGCCGTACCCCGAACGTCGTGGAAGACGTCTTACTGCGTGGTCTTCAGTTGGGTGGTGTCCGCTGATGCGGTAGGGTGCGTATTGGATTTATGGGGTGAGTACCCACTTTCTTCCGTCAGCAGTAGGTTTTAAAGTTCTTTTGGGTAATGTTTCACCTGTTGGTATCGTGGAACAGATTGTAGAGGGGAAACTTTCGAAGCTTCGGTTTATTCTTGAGGACTTTTGTTCTTCGAATTTGTCGATCGCGGTGTTTTCGATGTTACCACATTGGCTGTGGTCAGTTGCTGCCACGATGATGATGTCCGAAGTTACTGGGAACTGCTTTCTCTGCTGTGATGATGTTCTTCCTTCTCCTGGAGTGTGGTCCAGGAGTGTCGTCGAGGCTGAAGATGTCGGAGCTCAGAAGAGCTGTATAGGAGGCTGTGTAGCAAGCTCTCTGGAAGGCTTGTTACAAAAAGCTGCAGCGATCTCTCTCCTTTTTCCCTCCTTCCCGTTCTCCTTCTTTTGTTAAAAAACAGGGACCCAGTTATACTTTGGGAGCCGTTCTAATCTGCGTGACAAATGAGCCCCGATTCTTTGTTTTAATTTTGGCGTGCTTGATATCTCTTTGTTATATTTTGGCGGGCCATTAATGGTAACCTGTCTCGGATGTGTCGATCTTTTGAATTTGTTAATTGATCGGGAAAATTAGATTTTTGGTATTTGCAATGTCTGCCGAGGCCTGGGTTTTCCATGCGGGCTGGATGGGCCATTGTCATTATGTATACGCTGGATGGGTTTCCTGCTCAGAGTGATGGCTGGCTATCTCTGGGTTGATTGTTGCTATGTCAATGTCCCCCAGGGAGATGGGTTTTCGAGTTTACACAATTCCCCAGATAATTTGTTCAGCTTCAATATCCCAGACAGCTTCAATACCCAAACTGCTTTCTTTGAACGATCCTTTAGTTCTCAGCCCTTTCCACACGGAACCAATCTGCCTTGTAAAATCCCAAATTTGATTAAAACTCGTAGTTTCTTCCATGTGCACTTTAAGATCCCAAACTTTCTGGTTGATTGTTCCAAATTAAATTTCCTTTCCAATGAGTCCACACACTGCGGGGTTGTCCAACGAATTTTTGCAATCCTACTCCGGCACCTATTTTCTATGTTTCTATGTTTCGATGTTTCTATGTTTCAAAAACTTTGGCATGATTGGTTCCATGGTGTAATGGTGAGCATTCTGGACTCAGTAAACCAGTGATCTGAGTTCACATTGTGGTGGAACCTCAATTCTTGCTGTCCCAGCTGCTGAAAATTTGGGACAAACAAGTGAAAGACACCTGGTGTTGGTGGGCAGTTGTGTTGCCTTTGTCAGTGAAGCCTGATCTGCGAGTCTAGTTGTCAAATCGTGTGTTCAACCATCAGTTACCTGTTCCAAATCAGCGGAGGATAAACCAGTTTTTTATCTTATGCTGCCTTTACCTGCACAATGTGTGCTGAGATTATCTGTGCAATATGCTTTCAGCAGGATGAATAAAAGCAACGCTTTTTGAAATACAGGCACTGCATGTTTTGTACTCGAAAAAAATTGTATTTTCTTTTCATGCCAAGCATTTACATTAATGCATTGCAATGCCAATGCACTTTTTATCTGTCAAGACTGAAGTACAAGCTGTGATGAACAGTGTGAAACAAAAACAGGCACTTGAGAACCCAAAGCCTCGACGGCATCTGTGTGAATTGGTCTGCATCGATAATTAGCAGAACGTAAAGAGGGGAACGCTATGGAAGAGAAAAGTCTCAGCCAAAGTGTAATGTTGGAGATGATTTTATTGTTTTTGAGAAATGTTTCAAATAATTTTTGCATTGTTGGTTCCATGGTGTAATGGTAAGGACTCTGAATTCAGCGATCTGAGTTCAAATCTTGGGGGACCCTGCATGCTTGTTGTCCCAGCTGCTGAAAATTTGGGACAAACAGATGAAAGACACCTGGTGGGCAGTTTTGTTGCCTTTGTCATTGATGCTTGAGCGACAAGTCTCGTTGCCAAATCGTGTGTTCATTCACTGGAGTTGAGAAGGATGAGAGGGGATCTCATAGAAACGTATAGGATTCTGACGGGACTGGACAGGTTAGATACAGGAAGAATGTTCCCGATGTTGGGGAAGTCCAGAACCAGGGGTTATAGTCTTAGGATAAGGGGTAGGCCATTTAGGACCAAGATGAGGAGAAACTTCTTCACTCAGAGAGTTCTTAACCTGTGGAATTTCCTGCCGCAGAGAGTTGTTGATGCCAGTTCATTGGATATATTCAAGAGGGAGTTAGATATGGCTCTTAAGGTTAAGGGGATCAAGGGGTATGGAGAGAAAGCAGGATGGGGGTACTGAAGGAATGGTCAGCCATGATCTTATAGAATGGCGGGGAAGGCTCGAAGGGCCGAATGGCCTAATCCTGCACCTGTTTTTTTCTATGTTTCTATGTTGCTAACCATCAGTTACCTGTTACAAATCAGCGGAGGAGAAATCAGTTTATTGTCTATAATACTGCCTTTACCTGCACAATGTGTGCTGAGTTTATCTGTGTAATATGTATTCAGCAAGATGAACAAAAATAACGCTTTTTGAAATGCAGGCACTGCCACGAGAGATAAAAAAAGGCCGAACCAAAGTGTAATGTTGGAGATGATTTTGCTGTTTTTGAGAAATGTTTCAAAGATTTTGGTGTAGTTGGTTCCATGGTGTAATGGTGAGCACTCTGGACTTTAAATCCAATTATCTGAGTTCAAATCTCAGTAGAGCCTGAATGCTTGTTGTCCCAACTGCTGAAATTTAGGGACAAACAAGTGAAAGATACCTGGTGCTGGAGGGAAGTTTTGTTGCCTTTGTCATTGATGCTTGATCCACAAGTCTAGTTGTCAAATCGTCTGCTCAACAATCAGTTACCTTTTACAAATCAGCGGAGGAGAAATCAGTTTGTTGTCGAATGCTGCCTTTGCCTGCACAATGTGTGCTGAGATTATCTGTGCAATATGCATTCCGCAGGATGAATAAAAGCAACGCTTTTTGAAATGCAGGCACTTCATAGAAACATCGAAACATAGAAAATACTTGCAGGAGTAGGCCATTCAGCCCTTCGAGCCTGCACCATCACACAATAAGATCATGGCTGATCATTCACCTCAGTACCCAATTCCTGCTTTGTCTCCAT
This sequence comes from Pristiophorus japonicus, assembly GCF_044704955.1. Classification (NCBI taxonomy): domain Eukaryota; kingdom Metazoa; phylum Chordata; class Chondrichthyes; family Pristiophoridae; genus Pristiophorus; species Pristiophorus japonicus. The sequence goes on along the minus strand of NW_027254813.1, from coordinate 2,383,272 downwards.
ACCTCTTGATCCCTATAGCCGTCAGGGCCACATCTAACTCCCTCTTGAATATAGCCAATGAACTGTTATCAAAAACTCTCTGCAGTAGTGAATTGCACAGGTTAACAACTTTCTGAGTGAAGAAGGTTCTCCTCATCTCGGTCCTAAATGGCTTTCCCATTATTCCGAGACTGTGTTCCATGGTTCTGGACTTCCCCAATATTGGGAACATTCTTCCTGCATCTAACCTGTCCAGTCCCATCAAAATTTTATATGTTTCTATGAGATCCCCTCTCATTCTTCTAAACTCCAGTGAATAAAGGCACAGTCGATCCAGTCTCTCCTCATATGTCGGTCCTGCCATCACGCGAATCAGTCTGGTGAACCTTTGCACTCGACAAAACGTTGCATTTTCTTTTCATGCCAAGCATTTTACATCAATGCATTGCAATGCCAACGCACTTTTTACCTGGCAAGACTGAAGTACAAGCTGTGATGAACAGTGTGAAACAAAAACAGGCACTTGAGAACCCATAGCCTCGACGGCATCTGTGTAAATTGCTTTTGTGTTGCTTTCACGGGAAATTAACCCCTCACCTTCTTTTGCACAATAAAAGAAATGCTAACTGAGGGACAGTCGATACTTCAATCATTGTCCTGTATTTGAGGAGCGGGCAGGGAAGTTGACCTGAGTCCATGATCGGATCGGCCATGATCGTATTAAATGATGGAACAGGCGCGAGGGGCGTATGGCCGACTCCTGCTCCTATTCCTTATGTTCTTATGTTCTTGCGCATGTTCGCCTAATTTGTAATCTGCGCCTGATTTTTTAATGTGGAGAACAGGTTTTTTCAGTTCGACAAAAATCTTCACTTGCTACATTCTAACTTAGTATGGAGGACGTTTTCACTGTGGAAACTTTGAAATCAGGCGTCAGTGGCCGGACATGCCCCCTTTTGAAGAAAAAATTCTGTTCCAAAGTGGAACTGTTCTACCTGACTAGAACTGCAGAAAATATAACGTGGAGAATTGTGATTTCTAACATAGTCTGTTCTCCACCAGTTGCTCCTAAAAATCAGGCGCAAATCATGTGGAAACCTGGGCCCCATATATGTATCAATAGAATCAATTTCCACCAGTTTCTTTAAACCCAATCACATAATTTATTTCTAGTGGGCTGGATGGAGGAACATGATCCATGTAAAAAATTGTTATCGTTTTACTTGAACTGAATGCTCATAAAATATTGGAGTGGGAACAAACTGGATAATAGCACTGCTGGCAACATTTGCGGAATATAGTCGTGCAGCCAAAACGCACAATGACAACCTGGGACTGTGCGGCACCGAAAACTCGGGGAAAAACAGTTGAACACTTTGCACCTGGGTGGGCTTGAACCACCAAACTTTTGGTTAACAGCGAAAAGCACTAACCCATTGCGCTACAGGGACTGATGGAAGTATAAGGTGCAACACATCCACAACCAGGGTGTCAGTCAGTTAAAGCTTCAGATTGCTCTGACTGGTATGGAACTTGTCCACTCTCAGTTGTACTTTTCCCAAATAAATGAAGGGACATTCATTGTGGATGCGTGGAAGCAGTCTGGTTCCGCACACTGCAGCTACTTCCATGTCACCACCAACCAGCTCTCCCACAACCGGTGTGATCTACCTTCCAGCCTTCCGGTGCCTTGTCTGTGACGAAGTATTCTGACTGTCCCGAAGCCGGTATTAAGTTTTAATTCCTTTTCAGCTCCTGGCTGAGGATATTCCTGTGATTAAATGGGAACTAAATGCTTACAGGGACAGTTGGATTCACCGTTTCTTTGCATGGTGAAATTTCAAAGATTGAAAGCGACGCACATCAACCCCAAACGTCCCGTGAGATGGAAGCCCAGTTGCTGTTTCAAGCTTGAATGCAGGTACAAGCAAAACTTATTCAAAGAAAGTCCAAGTCCCTGAGACGCCTGATTGTTTGCACCAAACTCTTTGCAAAGAGTTGAGGTTCATATTTGGTGATCTGGGCACATCTTTCCCCAAACTACAACACTTCAAACATAACTCAATGGCTGTAAAGCGCTTTGGGGCATCATGAGTTCCTGAAAGGCGCTGCAGATATGCAAGTCCTTCTTTGCAAAAGTTCGATGCAATTTCAAAATATGCGAGCAATATCAGGGCTCCTCTGGGACCCCTCGTAAATTTCAATGAACAACTCCGAAGGGAAATCACAGCCCGAGACCAATGAGCCAACTGTTTGACAAACGTGAAGATAAGGTGTAACCATGATCAAAGCATTTTTTTGTGTGTCGCTATTCAGAACATAAGAACTTAAGAACTAGGAGCAGGAGGAGGCCATATGGCCCCTCGAGCCTGCTGCGCCATTTAATATGGTCATGGCTGATCCGATCATGTACTCAAGTCCACATCCCTGCCCATTCCCCATAAGCCTTATTCCATTTTCAGTTAAGAAGCTATCTCTGTCTTTAATTTATCAAATGTCGTGGCTTTCTCAGCTCTCTGAGGCAGTGAGTTCGACAGATTTACAACCCTCTGAGAGAAGAAATTCCTTTCATCACAGATTTAAATGGGAGGCCCCTTATTCTGAGATTATGTCCCCAAGTTCTAGTCTCCCCTATCAGTGGAACTATCCTCTCTGCATCCACCTTATCAAGCTCCCTCATTACCTTATACGTTTCGATAAGATCACCTCTCATTCTTCTTCATTCTAATGAGTAGAGGCCCAACCTACTCAACCTTTTCTCATAAGTCAACCCCTCATCTCCGGAGTCAACCCAGTGTACCTTCTCTGAACTGCCTCCAAAGCAAGTATATCCTTTCGTAAATATTGTAAGTGTTTGTGATCCTAGCCCAATTGCCAGACGGACGGTTTGAATCGCCCCCACATTACGAAAGTTCTAGACCCGCGAATTATTATTCAGAGTGTAAATTAAATGAGTCACGGAAAGGGATGCTTCGGTGATAAATCGTAGTATATTTATTTGGTCTAACATACAATGGCTAAAACATGCACTGCTAAACTAAATCACTGTCTCTGTGGAGAATTAAATCCAGGTTACAAACAATATACATACAGTACAGAAATGAACCTAGTAACACGCAGTAATTCCCTGGTGGATTCTAACCCCACCCCTACCAATGAATTACCCTCCCCAGAATAGCCCTGAAAAGCTTCACTTCTGAGAAAACCCTGAGCCCTTACCCAGCTGGCCTGGGATATCTGGTTACTGGCTTGGGACACTCGCGACCATGTTCACCACCACACGCAGCCGGTTTCCTTGCTCAGCTCAGTGCCTGGTCTTCAGTCTCGGTGGCTTCTTCTGCAGTACTGCGGCACCTTCCTCTGGTACATCGATCGGTAGAGCGAGAGCGAGATGGAGAGGGGGCTCTCTCTAGACACAAGCGGCAAGCTGCAAGCTCCAAGCTTCACACCAAGCTCCAAGCTAAAAATAAAGTGGAAAGGACCCTGTCTTTCTGGGAGTCTTGCTACCCCTATCTTTCCCGCCAATCTTTAAAACCCCTTTGCTTCTAAGCACGGGTACTTAGTCAGTGATGGGCCATCCCACCCATGCATTGGGCTGATGGCCCTTAGTCTGGGCATCTCTCTGAGCCTTTGTGTTGGGAAAGACCCAGCTCCTCCTTGGCTGGCCAGGCTGGTGGGTTCATTGTTCTGTGTCTCCTTCTGAGATGGAAGTGAGAAGTGCTTTTACAAATTAGAGTGGCTTTGTCAGTGGCCCCCCTTCCTGGACGACAGCTCTTTTGTCAATGGATGACTGACAGGTCTTTTGTCCCAGCTAACTGCCATGCGGTCTCTGGAGTTTTAACAAAACCAGCTTTTTCACATATCTGCGCAGGGTGTCCCCAGCACAGGGAAAATAGCCTCAGAAAAATAAAAACCACAAAATATTCTCGACTGAGTCCACTCTTTAAACAGAAACTTAGCGATCTTTTCATTCTGCTCTGCTAATTATCGATCTTGCCACGTAAAAAGTGCGTTGGCATTGCAATGCATTAATGTAAAATGAATGAAAAGAAAATGCAACGTTTTGTCGAGTGCAAAACATGCAGTGCCTGCATTTCAAAAAGCATTGCTTTTAATCATCCTGCGGAATGCATATTGCACAGATAATCTCAGCACACATTGTGCAGGCAAAGGCAGCATTAGACAACAAAGTGATTTGTCCTCCGCTGATTTGTAGAAGATAACTGACGGTTGAGCAAACAATTTGACAACTAGACTTGTAGATCAAGCATCAATGACAAAGGCAACAAAACTGCCCACCAGCACCAGGTGTCTTTCACTTGTTTGTCCCAAATTTTCAGCAGCTGGGACAACAAGAATTTAGGTTTCACCGAGATTTAAACTCAGATCGCTAGATTTAAAATCAAGAGGGCTCACCATTACACCATGGAACCAACTATGGCAAAACTTTTGAAACATACTTCGTCACAGACAAGGCACCGGAAGGCTGGAAAGTAGATCACACCGCTTGTGGGAGAGCTGGTTGGTGGTGACATGGAAGTGTCTGCAGTGTGCGGGGCCAGACTGCTTCCACACATCCACAATGAATGTCCCACCATTTACTTGGGAATAGTACAACTGAGAGTGGATAAGTTCCATCCGGGTCGGAGCAATCTGAAGCTTTAACTGACTGACACCCTGGTTTTGCATGTCTTGCAGTGTGTATCTGTGGCGCAATGGTTTAGTGCATTCGGCTGGTAACTGAAAGGTGGGTAATCCAAACCCATCTCCGGGCGAAGCCTTTTAATGTTTTTCCCCGAGGATTCGGTGCCGCACAGTTCCGGGTTGTCATCGTGCATTTTGGCTGCAGGAATATATTCCGCAAACATTGCAAGCAGTGCTGTTATCCAGTGAGTTCCCACTCCAATACTTTTATGAGCATTCAGCACAAGTAAAACGATAACAATTTTTTACATGGATCATGTTCCTCCATCCAGCCCACTCAAAATAAATTATGTTATTGGGTTTAAAGGAACTGGTGAAAATTGATTCTATTGATACATATATAGAACTGGAACTTCGGTCTCAAGTGCTCCTCCTATCAAGAATAGACACACACACAATCAATGGTTTTACAACTGAGTCATAAACACTTACAATTTCTCATACAGCATGTAAATGAGATAGGGATAAAAATTCATCACATGTAAAGAGAAAATGAATGATTAAAGATACTACTGTCCCTCAGTAACTATATTATTATTTATTTCATCCTGAAAAAGGTTATCGGTTATTTAACGGTGATTAAATTAATTCTTATTTTTTCATATTTGCTGCATGTCGTCAATTTTATAAGGTTTTGAATTGAAAAAAGCTGTTACAGAAGTTACCGCCCTGACCTGGAATCGAAGCTGTTTTTCGGTGGTATAAGTAGTGGTTTTACCCAATCATTGAAAGGTGACTTCAAAGAATCACGTGGCGTTAAATTCAGATCACTGTTACAATATGTTTCGGTGTGAAACAAGTGGATTGAAAAGGACAATAATGACACCAAGCATTACGATGCAGCGATGCAGCAATGCAGCGTTCCCTGGTGGTCCAGTGATTAGGATTCGGCGCTCTCACCACCGCGGCCCTGGGTAGATTTCCGCCCAGATAAATTGCACTTCCATCAAAATTAAAACCTTAAAAGAAAGAGTTACATGCATCTCATGTGAAAAAAAGATTCATTGATTTAAACATCATTAATTAATCCATTGTAGAACTTCAATCATTTATTTTGCCCTGAGTATGTGAGGAACTTTTATCCCGATCTCATTGTATTTTAGGAGCATGGTCCAGCCCCGGTATCTCCACCTGTGAAAGCAGTAAACTGCTGGAAATACACAACAGGACGGGTAGCCTTTGACAAACAATTAAACCCAGGTTACAGACTCTCTCCCTTCACCTGCCCTTTGCGGGACACTTGTTCCCCTTTAATTTTACAGACTGACTGAGTTCACTCACTGCGGGGAGAGAGTAGGTGTCTCCGCGGCCCCACTGTGCTAACATGGAAGATAACACGATGGGGATGTGGGGTGGTGGGTGGGGATCAGTGACATGTTTGTGTAAAGGGCAGCGGAGGAGAAGGATTGACAGCTGTCAGTGAGGGACAGAAGTTGTTTAAGGTGAGCCAACACATTCCCGATCAGCACAGAAGGCATTCACTGGTCAGCTGCCCTCTGCTGTACTTCTGGTCAGAGCGGTTTCCGCAGTGGAGCCCTTATCACGTTTGCTTTCCACGTGAAAGGATCCCGTGCAGGAAGATGAAGTTTAAACTTGCTGTGGATGAACAGTCATGGGCGAGTTTATTCTCCTGTCAAAAGGGCGACAGTGGCTTCTCCCTTATTCTTTAATTGCTCTTTATTTCACTTCACTAAATAGATATATTTGAGTGAGAGAAATTGTTCCAGAGTGTCGCCCACTTCATCGTTTGTTCCCTTTTAAACACATAAAATGAGGCCGGGGGAATAAATACAGAAAACAAAGCAGAGGGATATAGACAAGAGGAAGAGAGAAGGGGAAATACTGTCCCCACCCAGAACTAATGCAGAAACCCCTCTGCTGCGCTCGGTGTGGCCACCACAGCCTGGATACACTAACGTCCCAACAGCTCATTGATTGTCGGAGTGGGACCGTGCGGCGCTTCAGAAGACAGGACGAAAAAGCAAAGTCACTGATTCAGTCCCATGTGCTTCTCTGACTGACACCGGGGAAACGGTGAGACAGATTTTGGAGCATCGGTCTGGTTATTGTGAAACAGCAAAGAAAATATTACGTCTGGAATTAAATTATTTACTGTGTATCCTGCTCGTTTCGTGGTTAGGCATTCACAGAGGGAGCCCGAGTTCGGAAAGTAACTTTTTAATTCAAACTTTTTTCATATAATTACATACAATTAATTAAACTCTGTGGGAGGTGGGGTGATTAAAACATCACCGATCAGAAAGGAATTGTCCGCAAGAAGCCTCCAACCGGAATTTTTGGGCTAATATTCCCACCCGGATTGTTTTACAGACTTATAGTCAATACTTCAATAACTGAACTGTAATAATTTCAGGAGCTTTCATCATAGATTATATTTTACACCCTATCTGACTTAACACACTCTGAATTTTTGAAATTGGTTTAAAATGTTCATTGCTCAGAAGACAAGGAAACTGGGGTACTTTTTTCAATTTATTTCACAGCAAATATATTCTAAAATGATGTTTCGGCCCGAGCTCAAACCGGGGCCGTTTCGTGCGTGAGACGAACGTGATAACCACTACACGACAGAAACCACTGCTGAACTTATTGCCCAGACAGAAGTGTTAAGCAAGAAGGTGTAATTCTGAATCCCTTTCTGTGAAAAAATCTTTTCACAAACATTTCTCTGACCGAAGCTGCACAAGTCAAAAATGTTCCTTTCAAAGTCGTCAAACTCCCAAATTAACGCACCCCGCGAATCTTCTGGATCAGAAAGCTCGAGTTGTGCCGACTCAATCCATAAATCTGACTTTACTCACCCTGTATTTTAGGAGATTGGTTTAAAATGTTCATTGCTCATAAGACACGGAACCTGGGGCTAATTTTGTTCAATGTATTTCACAGCAAATATATTCTAAAATAAAGCACGCGCCCAGGCTCAAACCAGGGACATTTCATGTGGGAGGTGAACATGATAACGGCTACACTACGTAAATCTTTCCTTAACCCAGCCCCCGGTTCGTCATTTGTACCACAATTTAACCCAATGAGATCGGGATAAAAGTTCCTCACATGCTCATGGCAAAATAAATGGTGAAAGATTTACAAAATAATTTATGTATTAATTAATGATGTTCAAGTCAATGATTCTTATTTTTTATACATGATTTGCATATAGATCTGTAAAATAAATGAACTCTTTTTTTTATAAGGTTTTGAATTAAAAGTACAACTTCCCAGGGTGGGAATTGAATCCAGGACACAAGGTTGAGAGTATTGAATCCTTACCACTCGACAACCAGGGACCAATAGACCGTTTCACTGCTGCATCATTATAGTTCATGACATTATTGTCATTTTCAGTTCACTTGATTCACACCGAAAAAGATTGTAACTGTTGTGTATGCATGCCTGTTTACTGTGTGATGTCTGTAACACTGCTATGCAACACTGAATATTCTCCTACACTCTACACACCTTACTTACACCAGAGGATGCTGCTGCTTGAGACTGAAAGGTTACCTGCAACCCAGTATATAAAGGAGCTCACAGCTTGGTGTCCTCACTCGAGGAGCTTCAAATAAATGACTACAGGTCTACACAGTTTAAGTATCATACCCTGCCTCGTGGAGTCATTACTCAAGGTGCCTGCATACACTACAGTCAACGCCACTTGAAATCACATTCAAATGATTCACTGAATCCACCCCTTGTACCACCGCAACATAGGTTCGATTCTTGGTCAGGGAGATAATATTTACAACACAGTTTTCAAACTAATAGCCCTATATAAATGTCAACATGCAGCTAATGTGAAAAAATTAATTCATTTAATCATGTTCAATGAACCGATAACTTTCTTTTGCAGAATTAAAGAAATGATAATATGGTTACTGAGGGATAGTGGTACATAAAAACATAAGAACATAAAAATTAGGAACAGGAGTCGGCCATCTAGCCCCTCGAGTCTGCTCCGCCATTCAACAAGATCATGGTTGATCTGGCCGTGGAATCAGCTCCACTTATCCGCCCGCTCCTCACAACCCTTAATTCTCTTATTGGTTCAAAATCTATCAATCTGTGACTTGAATACATTCAATGCGCGAGCCTCAACTGCTTCCTTGGCCAGAGAATTCCACAGATTCACAACACTCTGGAAGAAGGAATTCCTTCTCAACTCGGTTTTAAATTGGCTCCCCCGTATTTTGAGGATGTGCCCCCTAGTTCTCGTCTCCCCGACCAGTGGAAACAACCTCTCTGCCTTTATCTTGTCTATCCCTTTCATTATTTTAAATGTTTCTATAAGATCACCGCTCATCCTTCTGAACTCCAACGAGTAAAGACCCAGTCTACTCAATCTATCATCATAAGGTAACCCCCTCATCTCCGGAATCAGCCTAGTGAATCGTCTCTGTACCCCCTCCAAAGCTAGTATATCCTTCCTGAAGTAAGGTGACCAAAATTGCATGCAGTACTCCAGGTGCGGCCTCACCAATACCCTCTACAGTTGCAGCAGGACCTCCCTGCTTTTGTACTCCATGCCTCTCGCAATGAAGGCCAACACTCCATTCGGCTTCCTGATTACCTGTTGCACCTGCAAACTAACTTTTTGGGATTCATGCACAAGCAAGGGCCCCCAGGTCCCTCTGCACCGCAGCATGTTGCAATTTCTCCCCATTCAAATAATATTCCCTTTTTCCTGTTTTTTTTCCCAAGGTGGATGACATCACACTTTCTGACATTGTATTCCATCTGCCAAACCTTAGCCCACTCATTTAACCTATCTAAATCTATTTGCAGCCTCTCTGTGTCCTATACACAACCCGCTTTCCCACTAATCTTTGTGTCATCTGCAAATTTTGTTGCACTACACTCTGTCCCCTCTTCCTAGGTCATCAATGTATATTGTAAACAGTTGTGGTCCCAGCACCGATCCCAGTGGCACATCACTAACCACCGATTTCCAACCCGAAAAGGGCCCATTTATCCCGACTTTCTGCTTTCTGTTAGCCAGCCAATTCTCTCTCCATGCTAATACATTTCCACTGACTTCGCGTACCTTTATCTTCTGCAGTAACCTTTTGTGTAATACCTTATCGATTGCCTTTTGAAAATCTAAATACACCACATCCATCGGTATACCTCTATCCACCATGCTCGTTATATCCTCAAAGAATTCCAGTAAATGAGTTAAACATGATTTCCCCTTCATGAATCCATGCTGCGTTTGCTTGATTGCACTATTCCTACCTAGATGTCCCGCTGTTTCTTCCTTCATGATAGTTTCAAGGATTTTCCCTACTACAGATGTTAAACTAACCAGCCTAAAGTTACCTGCCTTTTGTCTGCCCCCTTTTTTAAACAGAGGCGTTACATTAGCTGCTTTCCAATCCGCTGGTACCTCCCCAGAGTCCAGAGAATTTTGGTAGATTATAACGAATGCATCTGCTATAACTTCCGCCATCTCTTTTAATACCCTGGCGTTTCATCAGGACCAGGGGACTTGTCTACCTTGAGTCCCATTAGCCTGTCCAGCACTAACCCCCTAGTGATAGTGATTGTTTCAAGGTCCTCCCTTCCCACAATCCTGTGACCAGCAATTTCTGGCATGGTTTCTGTGTCTTCCATTGTGAAGACCGAAGCAAAAAAATTGTTTAATATCTCAGCCATTTCCATATTTCCCATTATGAAATCCCCTTTTCATCTTCTAAGGGACCAACATTTACTTTAGTCACTCTTTTCCGTTTTATATATCGGTAAAAGCTTTAACTATCCGTTTTTATGCTTTGCACAAGCTTACCTTCGTAATCTATCTTTCCTTTCTTTATTGCTTTCTTAGTCATTCTTTGCTGTCGTTTAAAATTTTCCCAATCTTCTATTTTCCCACTAACCTTGGCCACCTTATACGCATTGGTTTTTAATTTGATATTCTCCTTTATTTCCTTGGTTATCCACGGCTGGTTATCCCTTCTCTTACCGCCCTTCTTTTTCACTGGAATATATTTTTATTGAGCACTATGAAAGAGCTCCTTAAAAGTCCTCCACTGTTCCTCAATTATGCCACCGTTTAGTCTGTGTTTCCAGTCTACTTTAGCCAACTCTGCCCTCATCCCACTGTAGACCCCTTTGTTTAAGCATAGTATGCTCGTTTGAGACACTACTTCCTCACCCCCAATCTGTATTACAAATTCAACCATACTCTGATCACTTATTCCGAGAGGATCTTTTACGAGCTTCAATCATTAATTTTCTCTTTACATGTGATGAACTTTTATCCCTATCTCGTTTACACGCTGTATTTTAGGAGAATGGTTTAAAATTTTAAGTGCTTATTGTCATGTATTCAACCAACATTGTAACCCATATATAATCTGAACTCAGTTGTACACTGTGAGAACAATGACCACGAGGTGGTGAACTTATGGGAGACACTGCTAACCTGGACCTTCAGGTATAAAAGGGGAAGCTCCACCCAATTTCATCACTTGAATGCAAAGGAATAAAGGACAGGTCACAGACTGACCTTCTCTCAAGCATGGGCCTCGTGTGAATTTATACTGTACTGCAAGGACGTATCACTTATGACTCCAGGAACCCGGTGCAACTTTTGTTAAAATTAACAGGACCAACTATTTCACAGAAAAAATCTTCTCTGACATAATGTTTTTAGATCATGCACTGGTCGATCATTCTTCGGTGCAAAGTGGATGAACTGACCCTTCCCCACATTGAACCCCAGTAATCACAGTTAAGGGGAGATTTAATAGAGATTTTCAGAATTATGGGGAAACTGTTTCCACGGGCAGGAGTGTCGGTAACCAGAGGACAAAGACATAAGATAATTGGTAAACGGAAAAATCCGGGTCGGGGGATGTGGGGTGAGGAGATGTATTTTTACCTGCTCCTGATCCTTACATGTTTATGATCTTATGACCTTTCACAGGAGAACAATCTCGCCCCTGAGCATGTATGAGGAGAAAGCTCCAGAAAATATTCAATATTCCCACCCGGTGAGCTTTCGCGTGTGAGGCGAACGTGTTAACCGCTGCACTGCGGAAACATCTCCACTTTCAGCACCTGGTCAGACGGAAATGTTAAGCGAGCAGGTGAACTGCTGAATCCCACTTTTAAGGAGTTGGTCGAGGTGCCGAACAAATGGGTTTTGCTCAATGACGATAATAAAGAAGTGGGACTCGAACCCACACTTCCAGAAAAAACTGCAAACTGAACACAGCACCTGAGACCGCTCGGCCATCCTGACTATTTAATGCTGTATGTGGCTACCTGCAGGTTGATTTTGAACTTTTGTATCCTGTCACATGAAATAAATGAGGGCAGCAGGCGGATCTCTGCCTGACACCGGGGAAGCAGTGAGACAGACCTTGGAGCAAGGGTCTGGTTATTGTTAAACAGCAAAGAAAATATTAATTCTGGAATTATCCAAAAGCAATGTGACCCCGACGTAAAATAATCAGGGGCTCAGTTTTGCCAGTATTTTCACAACTTAATGTTGCAATGTGAAACAATGCAGGAAATCAGTGGTGAAGATAAAATCCCACGGTGCTCATTTTCAAATTCAACTCAGTACGATTTGAAATAAAGTGAAAGAATTTTACAGTGAAAAGATTTGGAAGTGTTACTTGTATTTGTGTCTTTAATTGAACTTTGTGGCGTCTGACTCCCGTTCATGCCTCTGCTGAATAAGAAAGGAGAGTTTGACGTTGATCAGACTGCACTGCCCCTGATATTTGTGAGCTCATCCTTTATATTCAGTGGTTTCTCGCCCTTTGATGGGCTGCAGTGTAGGAGATATCACGTTGGCCTCACACGCGAAAGGTCCCCGGTGGATCCGTTTTCTCTCACTGAAAGTTATCTATTTATTGAAGTGAAAAAAGAGCAATTAAGGAATAAGGGAGCCCTTTTACCAGGAGAATAAATAGCAAATAAAAACAGCAAATGCTGGAAATCTCAGCAGGTCAGGCAGCATTTGCCAGGAGACTAAACTTGCCTCCGATTCTTCATCCACAGTAAGTTTAGGGAAATTCCAACGTCCTGGGCCCATACAAAGTTTCTACGGATTGCGGGATTTACGCATATCTTGCCCAGCAAATATCCTCAAAAACCTTGCAGCTAAAAAAGCAAGCGCATTGCGTAATTTTGCAGGTGCAAGTGTTTAAAAACACTCATAACCACAATAAAATAAAATAAACACAAATAAAAAAAAACTCTGCCAACTAAGGCAAGTTTATTTTTAACCCGAATTACAAAGCTTAAAAAAAATTGGAACTATCTTGTTTTTTTCTAATGCGTTTATTAACTTTAATTTCAATTAATTTTAATTATGTGAGGTCTGTTTTTTATTATTTCTCAGTGTGTGTGTGTTTTTTGTTCTCATGAATAGCACTGAGAACCCGCAGGTACGCGAGTCTCATTGCTATTAATGGGAAAGCTGTGGAATACGTACCTGATTGGCTGAGCAGTCACACGTGGGATCACTCCGGACGGGAGCGTGCTTCGCAGCGCGGGAAGAGAAGGCCTCCCCAGTGGAATCCACGGTGCCTCCTAGACCACCAGGTAGGTTCGTAAAACATCTCCGGTCGGAAGGGAATTGTCCGCGGGAAGCCTCCAACCGGAATTTTTGGGCCAATATTCCCACCCGGATTGTTTTGCAGACTGACAGTCGAGACTTCAAACACTGAACTGGAATAATTTCAGGAGCTTTAATCATAGATGACATTTTACACCCTATCTGACTTAACACACTCTGTATTTTATCAGATTGGTTTAAAATGTTCATTGCTCAAAAGACAAGGAACCTGGGGCACTTATGTTCAATTTATTTCACAGCAAATATATTCTAAAATGATATTTCTGCCTGTGCTTGAACTGGGGACCTTTTGTGTGTGAAAAACTAACATGATAACTGCTACACTACTGAAACCCCTGCTTAACTGCCTGCCCAGAGAGAAGTGTCAAACCAGAAGGTGTAATTCTGAATCCCTTTCTGTGAAAAAATCATGACACAAACATTTCTCTGACCGAAGCTGCACAAGTCAAAAATGTTCCTTTCAAAGTCGTTAAACTCCCAAATATCCGTGCCCCCCGAATCTTCTGAATCAGAAAGCTCTAGGTGTACCGACTTAATCCATAAATAACAAATAAAAACAGAATTGCTAGAAATCTCAGCTGGTCAGACAGCATCAGCGTTTTTACCAGGAGACTAAGCTCGCCTCCGATTGTTCATCCACAGCAAGTTTAAACATAATATAGAATCATGGAACGGTTACAGCACGGAAGTAGGCCGTTCGGCCTGTCGAGCCTGTGCCGACTCTTAGCTAGTCCCACTCCTCTGGCCTTTACCCGTACCCCTGAGATATTTTTTCTTCAGATACTTATCCAAATCCATTTTGAAAGATAAGATTAATTCTGCCTCTGCCAACCTTTCAGGCAGCACATTCCGGATCCTAACCACTCGCTGCCAAATGGCCTCCTCCTGTTCCTATGTTCCTGTGTATAAAGTCTGGGAAATACGAGTTCAATTCCTGCCACTCTCACAGCCTTCCTAAATATAGCACCGTCATTCTATTCTCGTAAAACCAGCTCCTGAAGTATCGGCCAGCTGTGTTGGTTGGACCTCTGGTTATGTTCCTTAGACAACATCTACCACCGTGTGTCTGTAGTGTAGTGGTTATCATCTTCACCAAACACACCAAAGGTCTCCGGGCGAAATCATTTTGAAAACATTAAAATGGGCCGAATGGCCGACTCCTGTTCCTAATTCTTACGTTCTTATGATCTTATGTCCTTTCACTGGAGAACAATCTCTCCCCTGAACATGCATGAGGAGTAAGTTCCAACAAAATATTTCCACCCGGTGAGCTTTCCCGCGTGTGAGGCGAACGTTTTAAATGCTACACTGTGGACACATCTCTACTTGCAGCACCAGGTCAGACGGAAATGTTAAGCGAGCAGCTGAACTGCTGAATCCCACTGTTAAGGACTTTGTCGTGGTGTCAGAACAAATTCTGGGTGAGCCTCCATTTGCCGGCGAAGTTTGAACTTGCGGTTAGAACTTTTGCAAAGAATGACTGCATTTTTACGTGGCCTTTCAACAACTCAGGATATCCCCAAGTGATTTAAAGTCAATGAAGTACCAATGGAGCCTTGTAATGTGGGGAAAGATGTGCCCCAATCACCCCACACGCATCTGAACTCTTTCCGAAGCAATGGAGTGTGTAACCTGGGTCCATAACATAAAGTAATGGGCTCATCAACGATTAAAGCCCATTATTAATCCTCTCACACACCTCAATTATGTTTATGCAATGCATCGATGGAAACTTCAATTACTGAAGTTTACTGAGTTAAGAAACTTTAATCATTGATGAATTTTTATCCCCTATCTGATTTTACACACACTGTATTTTAGGAGAGTGAGTTAAAATGCCCATCGCTCATGATACAAGGAACCTGGGGCGACTATTTAAAAGGTATCCCACAGAAAAATATTTGCTAAAATAATGTTTCTGTCTGAGCTCAAACCGAGGATATTTCACATGTGCGGCGAAGGTGATAACCGTTACACGACGGAAACCTCTGCTTGCACCTCGAAAAAAAGCATCCTGCAGCGCTGCCTCACTTCCCAGCAACAGATCAAAGCGACAAACAAACCCATCGATTATTCCCACTACCCCACCTCCACAGATACTGCCCGACCTGCTGAGTGTTTCCAGCATTTTCTGTTTTTACTGATTACAGGTATTCGTTCAAAATCAAACTGGAGGTAGCCACACACAGATTGAACAGAGCCAGAGAGACAGACAGGATCGGGAAACACCGGGAAAGGGGGCGAAACCAACAGGCGCCTGGCTGCAATCACCGACAGAGACATGTGATTTACATAATCCTGGCGAGCTCAGTAGATACAGCATGAGGCTCTTATTCTCAGGGTTGTGGGTTTGAGCCCCACGTTGGGTGAATCATTATCGTTAAATTTTATGTCGCTTTCCCGGCAAACTTCATGAATTAACCGATCAGCTTCTTTTGCACAGTGAAAGTAATGTTAACTGAGGAGAGTCGATAATTGAACAATTGGTTCTGGGCTTTGCATGTTAACTGTTAAACCATATCCCATTTTACACACTGTACTTGAGGCATCTGATTCAGAATGTTTATTGTAACATGAACGTGCCCCTGGGGAAACAGTGAGACAGGTTTTAGAGCAAGGGTCTGGTTATTGTGAAACAGCAAACACAATATCAATTCCGGAAGAACAACACTAAATTAACTGATTTGAACACGCAGCCTCCTGATCGGGAGTTAGACCCGTAACCGTTGCACCACGATGTCCAGATTCTACAACAGTCCCAGCGGATCGGAAGGTAGAAAATGTAACATCGCTATTCAAAAAAGGAGGGAGAGAGAAAACCGGGAACTACAGGACAGTTAGTCTGACATCAGTCATCGGGAAAATGCTGTCATCCATTGTTAAGGAAGTGGTATCAGGGCACTTTGAAAATTACAACATGATTTGACAGAGTCAACATGGTTTTATGTAAATGTCATGGGCAGGTACAGAAAATAATCAAATAAGACTAATGTTCAGCTGGCCTTCATATCTCGCGAACTCGATCACCAGCAAGTGAGCAGGAAGGCCAATGGAATCTTGGCCTTTAGAGCAAAGGGGATGGAGTATAAAAGCAGGGAAATCTTGCTCCAGTTATACAGGTATTGGTGAGGCAACACCTGGAATACTGCGTGCAGTTTTGTTTTCCATATTTACGAAAGGATATACTTGCTCTGGAGGCAGTTCAGAGAAGGTTCACTGGTCGATTCCGGAGTTGAGGGGGTTGACTTATGAGGAAAGGTTGTTTCGATTGGGCCTCTACTCATTGGAATTCAGAAGAATGGGTGATGATCTTATCCAAATGTATAAGATTATGAGGGGGCTTGACAAGGTGGATGCAGAGAGGATGTTTCCATTGGTGGGGGAGACAAGAACGAGATCTTAGAATAAGGGGCCGCCCATTTAAAACTGAGGTGGGGAGAAATTTCTTCACTCAGAGGGTTGTAAATCTGTGGAATTCGCTGCCTCAGAGAGCTGTGGAAGCTGGGACATTGAATATATTTAAGTCAGAAATCGATAATTTCTTAAATGATAAGGGGATAAGGGGTTATGGGGAGCGGGCGGGGAAGTGGAGCTGAGTCAATGATCAGATCAGCCATGATCTTATTAAATGGTGGAGCAGGCTCGAGGGACGGTGTGGCCGACTCCTGCTCCTATTTCTTATGTTCGTATAACTGGAACACAAGGGGACAGATGTTGTGTGCAGCTATACAAAGTCCTGGTTAGACCTTACTTGGGGGACCGTGTTCAGTTCTGGTACCGCACAAGCAGCATCAGCTTTTTTGCCAGGAGACTAAACTCGCCTCCGATTGTTCATCCACAGCAAGTTTAAATATAATGTTCCCGCCTGGGATAGAACCAGGAAATTTTCACATGGAAAGCAAACGTGATAACCGCCACACTACAGAAACCTCTGTTACAGGAAGCACAACAGAGGGGTGCTGAACAGTGAGCTCCCTCGGTGCTGATCGGGACCGATGCTGATGTGGAAGCAAGTCATCCTCGACTCCGGGGGACTGCCTCAGAAGAAGAGAGGAGGATCAGGAATGTGTTGGCTCACCTTAAACAACTTCTGTCCTTCACTGAAAGCTCTCGATCCTTCTCCTCCGCTGCCCTTTACAGAAATGTCACGTAATTACCACCCACCATGTTCACTTCCACATCCTCACAGTGGGCCACAGAGACTCCTGCCGTCTCCCCGCAATCAGCGAACTCACTCATTTTTTAAAGTTACACCCGGAACAAGTGTCCCGCAAAGGGCAGGAGAAGCCAGAGAGTCTGTAAACTCAGTGTGTAACAGAAAGTAACGGGGTTATTAACGGTGATTACAGCAATTCATCATCACCATAGGCAGTCCCTCGAAATCGAGGAAGACTTGCTTCCATTCAATAAGTGAGTTCTCAGGTGACTGAACCGTCCAATACAGGAATTACAGTCTCTGTCACAGGTTGGACAGACCGTGGTTGAAGGAAATGTTGGGTGGGACTGGTTTGCCACACGCTACTTCCGCTGCCTGTGCATGTGTTATACATGCTCTCGACGATGAGACTCGAGGTGCTCAGCGCCCTCCAGATGCTCTTCCTCCACTGAGGGTGGTCTTTATCCAGGGACTCCCAGCTGTTGTTGGGGATGTTGCATTTTATGAAGTGGCTTTGAGGATCCTTGAAACGTTTCCCCTGATCACCTGGTGCTCGCTTGCCGTGCAGGAGCTCCGAGCAGAGCGCTTGCTTTTGGAGTCTTGTGTCAGGCATGCAAACAATGAGGCCCGTCCAACGGAGCTGGTCGAGTGTGGTCAGTGCTTTGATGCTGGGGATGTTGGCCTGATCGAGGACGCTAACGTTGGTGCATCTGTTCTCCGAGGGGATTTGCTGGATTTTGCAGAAACATCATTGGTGGTATTTCTCCAGTGACTTGAGGTGCCCACTGTATAAGGTCCATATCTCTGAACCATACAGGAGGACGGGTATCACTACAGCCCTGTAGACCATGAGCTGAGTGGCAGATTTGAGGGCCTGATCTTCGAACACTCTCTTCCTCAGGCAGCCGAAGGCTGCACTGGCGCACTGGAGGCAGTGTTGAACCTCGTCGTCGATGCCTGCCCTCGCTGATAATAGGCTCCCGAGGTATGCAATTATTCATCCTCTCACAGACCTCAATTATTTTCATGCGATAAACTGATTGAGAATAGAAAGAGGGTTAGTATCTGGGTCTTAACCACCCGACCACCAAGGAAAAATTACGATAATGGTATGTATTATATCTATATTAATAGAATCATAGAATCAGAAAGTTTCAGCAC
This sequence comes from Pristiophorus japonicus, assembly GCF_044704955.1. NCBI lineage: Eukaryota > Metazoa > Chordata > Chondrichthyes > Pristiophoridae > Pristiophorus > Pristiophorus japonicus. The sequence continues at coordinate 2,364,661 of NW_027254813.1, read as the reverse complement.
AGAGTGAGGCCATTTCAGCCCATCGTGTCCCCGCCGGCCGACCAAGAGCTATCCAGCCTAATCCCACTTTCCAGCTCTCGGTCCAGAGCTCTGTAGGTTGTGCAACTTTAAGTGCACATCCACGTATCTTTTAAATGTAGTGAGGGTCCCTCCCTCTACCACCCTTTCAGGCATTGAGTTCCAGACCCCCACCACCCTCTGGGTGATGAAATGTCCCCTCATATCTCCTCTAAACCTCCCCAATTACTTTAATTCTTCTCCCCCTGGTTGTTGACCCCTCTGCCAAGGGAAACAGGATCTTCCGATCCATTCTATCCAGGCCCCTCAATTTTATACACCTCAATCAGGTCTCCGCTCAGATGCCTCTGTTACAAAGAAAACAGATTCAGCATCTCCAAACTATCCTCATTGACAAAATTCTCCAGACCAGGCAACATTCTAGTAAATCTCCTCTGCACCCTTTCCAGGGAAATCACATCTTTCCTGTAATGTGGTGACCAGAACTGCACGCAGTACTCCAGCTGTGGTGTAGCCAGTGTTTTGTACAGTTCAAGCATAACCTCCTTGCTCTTGTATTCCATGCCTTGACTAACAAAGGCAAGTATTCCATATGCCTTCTTAACCACATTAACTACCTGGCCTGCTACCTTCATGGATCTGTGGACCTGCACTCCAAGGTCCCTTTGTTCCTCTAAACTTTTCAGTGTCGTACCATTTAATGTATATTCCCTTGCCTTGTTAAACCTCCCCAAATGCATTACCTCACACTTATCCGGATTGAATTCCATTTGCCACAGTTCTGCCCAACTGACCAGTACATTGATCATCATCATCATAGGCGGTCCCTCGATCGAGGATGATTTGCTTCCATGAGTTCACAGGAGTTTCGATGAAGGACCCGATGTTCCAGTCCTGAATCCAATTGAGGGGATGGAAGATCCCTTTGTGTGGATTTTTTTAACGTGGGGCGACCGTTGCACACCTGCCACCACATGGGCTTGACAGAGCTGGGTCTTGGTCCAGTGGAAAGGGTTAACCAAGACGACAGGAGACCAGCTCTGCTGCACGGACCCAGTGCCCACAAATATCGCAGTGTGGGCTGGGCCCGTGCTGCCCCTGGGCCCTCGGCTCTGCTGGGCCCCGTCCCCTCATCTGGCGCACCTCCTCCACGATCTGTCGCCGCTCCTCCACCATAAAAATTCAACGCATCTCGCCACATACACTCACCGCTCATCCGTCCCGACCTTCCCACTCCTCTGTACCTGGGCCCTGCCGATGTTCCTGCTCACGCTCCAAAATGACGACCAGGGTTTTGATGACGTCACCCAGACGCCCATTTCAAAAACATCGGCATTTGTTTAAATACCTTAAAACTGTTAACATATATGTGATAAAGCTTGAAGCACCTCCCGGAATTCCTTCTAAGATGTGATTATGGTTTGTTGATCCAGATTCCAGAATCCATGGAGAGATGTTACCCATGGTATAAGGTGGTGTGGATGGATTCCGATGGACTGCATGGATAGCTTACCAACTTCGCTTGTTTTTTAGTATCATCGCGCTGGTCCCTCGGAGAACAGTGTGAAGTGGTGGGAGGATCAATGTGGCCAGGATTCGTGTCCTGGTCAATACTTGTCCCTCAATCAACATCACAAAGACAGATGATCAGGTCATCATCACACTGCTGCCTATAGGAGCCTGCCGTGTGCAAATTGGCGGCTGTGTCTCCCACACTGCAAGAGTGACCGCACTTCAAAAAGTACTTCATTGGCTGCAAAGCGCCTTGAGACATCCATTGATATCTTCCTGTAGTCCGCCACTTTCTTCTTCATTATCAACCACTCAGCCTATTTTAGTGTCATCTTAAAACTTCTTACTCATACCCTCAACATTTCAGTCCAAGTCATTGATGCATACCACAAAAAGCAAGGGACCCAGCACTGAGCCCTGCGGAACCCTACTGGATCACAAAATCAACCATTACGCTTTGATTCCTGCCTCTGAACAAATTTTGGACCCAACTTCCACTTTGCTCTTGAATCCCATGGGCTTTTACATTCGTAAGCAGTCTGCCAAGTGCGACCTTATCAAAAGCTTTGCTAAAGTGCATATACATTATATCATACCACTGCCCTCATCAACCCTCCTGGTTACCTCCTCGAAAAATGCAATGAACTTAGTCAGACACGACCTTTCCTTGACAAATTCATGTTGACTATCCTTGATTAATCCATTTCTTTCCAAATGAAGATTTATCCTGTCCCTCAGGATTTTTACAAATAATTGTAAAAGGTTCGGCTGGCCAGCCTGTATTTACTCAATCCCTTTCTCCCTTTTTAAACAAAGGTACAACGTTAGCAGTGCTCCAATCCTCTGGCCCCGCACCTGTAGCCAGTGAGGATTGGACAATGGTGGTCAGAGCCTCTGCTATTTCCTCTTTTGCTGCTCTTATCAGCCTGGGATACATTTCATCCGGGCCTGGGGATTTATCCACTTTCAAAGCTGCTAAGCCACCACTACTTCCTCTCTCACTCTCTTTATTTCATCTAATATTTCACACTTCTCCACCCTCATTGCAAAGTCCACATTGCCCCTCTCTTTTGTGAAATCAGATGCAAAGTATTCATAAAGAATCCTACCCACGTCTTCCGCCTCTGCGTACAGATTCCCTTTATGGACTCTAATAGGCCCCACTCTTTATCTTGTTATCAGCGTGCTCTTAATGTATTTGTAAAACATCTTTGGGTTTTCCCAGATTTAATTGCCAACATTCTCTCATGCTCTCTCTTTGCTTTCCTGATATATTTTTTAATTGCACCTCTGCACCTCTAGAGTTTCTGCAGTATTGAGTTATCCGTATCTGTCATAAGCTTTCCTTTTTTTCGTTAACTTTCCCTGTATGTCCCCTGACATCCCAGGAGCTCTAGATTTGTTAGTCCCACCTTTGTTTTAAGGGAACATACTTGCTCTGTACCCTCAGGATCTCCTCCTTGAATGCCTCCCACTGCTCTGACACTGATTTAACAGCAAGTAGCCGTTCTCAGTCCACTTTGGCCAAATTCCATCTCAGCTCAGCAAAATTGGCTTTACCCCAATTGAGAACTTTTATTCCTGGTCCCCTTTGTCCTTTTCTATAACTACCCTAAACCTTACTGAGTATGATCACTCGCACCAAAATGCTCTCCCTCTGATACCCCTTCTACCTGCCCCTCTTCGATCACAAGACCCAGTCCAGAACCGCTCCTCCCTTGATGGGCTTGTTACATACTGGATAAAGAAGTTCTCCTGAATGCATTTTAGGAATTCTCCACCATCTGTACCATTCACACTATCATTTTCACAGTTCATATTCGGGTAGTTAAAATCCTCCACTTTTACAGCTCGATAGGTTTTGCACTTCTCAACATTCTGCCCATATACTTGTTCTTCTATCTCCCTCTAACTTCCTGGGGGTCTACAGTGCACTCCCAGTAGTGTGACCGCCCCTTTTTTGTTCTTCAATTCAACCCACATGGCCTCGTTTGATGACCCCTCTCACACATCATTCCTTTTGACAGCTGCAGGATCCGTCAATAATCTCTCACAACTCAACTGAAAGCAGCTGGAATGTGCAGATTTGAGAGGGGTTTTCTGCACGGTCAGGGCTGGAAACTGTCGAGTTTGAATGTGTACCGAACTGTACAGAGTATTCAACAAATATAGCAGGACTGGGAGACATTGTGCTTTGTCAATACTGAACCAGAAATGCACATTATTCAATGCTTCTCATATTTAATTGAGCACGTTTTCAGCTGGTTTTGAAACAGGAACCTTTTGCGTGTTAAGCGAATGTGATGACCATTACACTACGGAACCCACACTTTCAAAGCAGACTGCAACCTGAATTCAGCAACTTAGACCGCTCGGCCATCCTGACTGCTCAATATTATGTGTGGCCACCTGCAGTTTGATTTTGAACTTTTGTGTCCTGTCACATGAAGTAAATGAGGACAGCAGGCGTATCTCTGCCTGACACCGGGGAAACGGTGAGACAGACCTTGGAGCAAGGGTCTGGTTATTGCGAAACAGCAAAGAAAATATTAATTCTGGAATTACCCAAAAGGACAGGGACCTCAGCATGATTTAAACATGCAACTTTCTGATCAAGAGGCAGACACACCACCGCTGCACCACGAGACCTAAACACTGAGTCTGAGATGTTCGTCAATATGAAGGTTCTGCAATAAAAGGGGCTTTAAATTCCCCTTTAAAATCGCCTGTCAGAAGCTGCGCTCACCTGCCAGTCACCATATGTTTATTTGTTAAACTTTTGTGTTGCTTTCACGGGATAGCATCATTAGTAAACCCATCACCTTCTTTTGCACAATGAAAGAAATGCTAACTGAGGGAGAGTTGATACTTTAATCAATAAATACAGCAAATGCTGCAAATCTCAGCAGGTCAGGCAGCATTTGCCAGGAGATTAACCTCGCCTCCCATTGTTCTTCCACAGCAAGTTTAAACATAATGCTCCCACTTGGGATCGAACCAGGGACCTTACACGTATAGAGCAAACGTGACAACCACTACACTACGGAAACCTCTGGCAAAGCAGTCCCAACAGAGGGGAGCTGACCAGTGAACTCCCTCTGTGCTGATCGGGAATGTGCTGGCTCACCTTAAACAACTTCTGTCCCACACTCAAAGCTCTCAATCCTTCTCCTCCGCTGCCTTCACAGAAATGTCATGGATCACCCAGCCACAGTGTTCACTTCCACATCCTCACAGTGGGGCCACAGAGGCTCCTACCGTCTCCCCGCGATTCGCGAACTCGCCCAGTTTGTAAAATTAAACCCGGAACACGTGCCCGGCAAAGGGTAGGAGAAGCGGGAGAGTGTGTAAGCTCGTTCTGTAACAGATAGTAGTGAGGTTATTAACGGCGATTACAGCAATCATTAATCCTCTCACACACCTTAATTATTTTTCTGCGATGAACTGATTGAGAATGGAAAGAAGTTTAATGCTCGAGATCTTCACCACTTGACCAGAGAACAGCTTCGATAATTTGTATAAATATAAAAATATATATTTATTTATGGACCTGAATATCAACGGCTCGCTGCCAAGACCTCATGGCGCGACGGTCGTGCATCTAACTTTGAGCGAGAGAAATTGTTCCACAGTGACACCCATTTCATCTTTTGTTCCCTTTTAAACACTAGAAACTGAGACAGGGGAATAAATAGAGAAACCAAAGCTCAACGATACAGACAAGAGGAAGAGAGAAGGGGAAATACTGTCCCCACCCAGAACTGATGCAGAAACCCCTCTGCTGCGCTCGGGGTGGCCACCCACAGACTGGATACACTAACGTCCCAACAGCTCATTGACTGTCGGAGTGGGACCGTGCGGCGCTTCGGAAGACAGGTCGAAAAAGCAAAGTCACTGAATCGATCTCATGTGCTCCTTCTGCCAAGAATAGCTACACACAAAAAATGCTTTTATAAAAGTTACACCTTATCTCAACGTTTGTCAAAAAGTTAGCTTGTTGGTCAAGGGGTATGATTCTCGTTTCTGGCTTGTTGATTGAAATTTGCGAGAGATCCCGGCCGAGCCCATTATTCTGCCGCGAATTTTGAAATTACATCGAACTTTTGCAAAGAAGGACTTGCATTTCTGCAACACCTTTCAGGAACTCATGATGCCTTAAAGTGCTTTACAGTCGTTGAGTTATGTTTGAAGTGTTGTAGTGTGGGGAAAGATGTGCCCAAATCACCCCACACGAACCTCAACTCTTTGCGAAGGAGTTCGGTGCAAATAATCAGGGACTTGGACTATCTTTGAATGAGTTCTGCTTGTACCTGTATTCAAGCTTAAAACAGCAACTGGGCTTCCATCTCACGGGAGCAGCGTGTCGCAGTTCGCGAGTAGGTGACGAGGTTTGGGGTTGATGTACGTCACTTTCAATCTTTGAAATTTCACCAAGCAAAGAAATGATGAATCCAACTGTCCCTGTAATCCTTTTGTTCAGGTTTAATCACAGGAATATCTGCAGTCAGGAGGTGAAAAGTAATTAAAACCGACGACTGGCTTTGGGACAATCAGTATACTTTGTCACAGACAAGGCACCGGAAGGCTGGAAGGTGGATCACACCAGTTGTGGGAGAGCTGGTTGGTGGTGACATGGAAGTGTCTGCAGTGTGCGGGACCAGACTGCTTCCATGCATCCACAATGAATGTCCCTCCCTTTATTTGGGAAAAGTACAACTGAGAGTAGACAAGTTCCATCCCGGTCGGAGCAATCTGAAGCTTTTTCTGACTGACACCCTGGTTTGGGATGTCTTGCAGTTTACATTTAAGTTAGTCTCTGTGGCGCAATGGGTTAGCGCATTCAGCTGTTAACCGAACGGTTGGTGGTTTGAGCCCACCCAGGAACGAAGCTTTTAAATGTTTTCCCCGAGGATTCAGTGCCGCACAGTTCCAGGTTGTCATTGTGCGTTTTGGCTGCACGAATATATTCCGCAAACATTGCCAGCTGTGCTGTTATCCAGTGAGTTCCCACTCCAATACTTTTATGAACATTTAGTTAATGGAAAACGATAACAATTTTTTACATGGACCATGGTCCTCCATCCAGTCCACGAGAAATAAATTACGTTACTGGGTTTAAAGGAATTGGTGGAAATTGTCTGACCGATCGTTATGGCTTTGCTCAGATTCTGAGAGTCAACAGTTTGCGAAGAATTATCTCATGGCCAATGCCTAGTATGAAAATGTCTCTCAGCATTTGTTCTAGGAATCCCTCAAATTCGCAATGTCCTGCGAGGCACCTTAATTTGGCGACATAGCTCGCCACTTCCTGGCCCTCCGACCGTTGGCACGTGTAGAACCGATACCTCGCCATCAGATCGCTTTCTTTAGGATTTAGATGCTCGCAGACCAGCTTACACAATTCTTCATAGGATTTAGTTGTTGGTGTCACCAGAGCTAGAAGATTCTTCATGTGGCCATAGGTTGGTGCCCCACAGACGGTAAAGATGATCGCCCTTCATTTGGCAGCGTTCTCGTCGCCTTCCAGCTCGTTGGCCACGAAGTATTTGTCGAGTATCTCCACAAAGGCTTCGCAATCGTCCACTTCTGAGAACTTCTCCAGGATACCAACTGTTCCTTGCATTTTTGCGTGGTTGTTCATTGTCTCGTCGCCAATTGATATGCTCATAATAAAGGATGAAACTTAGTATTGTGAACACTGAGTAAGTGTGACCTTTGCTCCTTTAATAAGACTGCAGAGTGCAGGTACCTGATGGGTGGCCTGCTGACAGACCGTGCTCCCAAGGGATACTGGGATCCCTTGGGACTCCGACAGGTAGGCCCTCTGGTGGTGGTGTGCACAGGTTGTCAAGGGTTAAATACATAACACAAGATGTGAACAGAAATCAACCATCAAAAGCCCTGTCATTAACCGCAAAGGGTTTCCTGCAATTTTCTGATCGCAAAGCGCTTTCAGTCCTTGTCCTTAAAATTGAAGACTTGGAAATTGGGGATTTTAATGACTTTGAAAGGAGGACATTGTTGTTTGGTGCCGTTCTGGTCAGAGAAATGTTTGTGAAAGGAACTTTTTGCAGAGAGAGGGATTGAGCATTTCAGCTTGTTCCTGAACACTTCTCTCTGGGCACTGAGCGAAGCAGCAATTTCTGTCGTGTGGAGGTTATCACATTTCCTTCACACTTGAAAAGTTCCCGGTTCAAGCCTGTGCAGAAACCTTATTTATCAAACAAAAACTTGTCTGCAATAAAAACTGTTTTGGATACATTGTTGAATGAGCAATGCACATTTAAAACCAATCTCCTCCAATACAGATTGTGTAAAATCAGATCGGGGATAAAACTTCATCAAGGATTAAAGTTTCATGAGTTATTAAAGTTCACTTTTTGAAGTTTTGACTGTCCCTGTCAGCATTTCATTCATTCTGTGAAACAATGCGATCGGTTTACACCAGCAGATCTAAGCTGCATTTGAAACCACAAACAACTCATTAATTATTCGCTTTTCCCTAGTTCCAGAGCTCAGAGGGTTATTGTCCATCCCTGGGATACAAGCTACCTCGGACCCAGGCCAAAGCTCCCCGTACACCGAGCACAGGCTCAGGAAAACCCCGGGGGAGAGGTTATCCCGGTCACTGGGCCTTCCAGCAGCCCTGAACAAGCGCCCGGTCTGAAACTTTCCAGAGTAATAACTTGTATCTGGAACATCTAACAGTAAGGACGGCCGAGCGGTCTGAGGCGCTGCTTTCAATATTTGATTAAATTATCAATTCTCCCTCAGTTCGCATTTTTATCATTGTGCAAAAGAAGATCATGGGTTCATTAATGATATTTACCCGCGAAAGCAACATAAAAGTTTAATGAAAAGTAATCGCCCAACGTGGGGCTCGAACCCACGACCCTGAGATTAAGAGTCTCATGCTCTACCGACTGAGCTAGTCGGGCTTCTCAACATTTACTCTGTCAATCCCCTTCAGAATATTGTCCGTTTCAATGAGATCACCTCTCATTCTTCTGAACTCCAGAGAGTATCGGCATATTCTACACAATCTCTCACCATAGGACAGTCCTCTCATCCCAGGAATCAATCTGTTGAACCTCCGTTGTACCACCCCCAAGGCAAGTGTATCCTTCCTCAGATAAGGAGACCAAAACTGTGCGCAGTACTCCAGGTGTGGTCTCACCAGGGCCCTGCACAATTGGAGCAAGATTTCCTTACTCTTGCACTATGGGCGGAATATTAGGTGCTATGGTCCGAATATCCTGATTTTCTTCTGATTCTACGGTTGTATAAAAAGTTATTAAAATTCGACAGTCACTCGGCAAACATATTTGTATTTCCTTCAGTGTGCAACACTGATGGATGGATTAATGATGATTGAAACAATTATTCAGTATTTCACAGACTTGAATTATATTTGTCAGCTTGCTCTGTAAAAATGCTTTCCCTAACCAGGAATCAAACCCAGACCATGGCAGTGAGAACACCAAATACTAACCACTAGACTACCAGGGAACACTGCTTGCAGCCTCTGCGATAGCTTTAAATATAGTCAGCTTACAATCACAGCTGTGAATTGTGCGGTGACACGGGGTGTAACTGGATTTGCTGGGAGCAGCGTGGAGGCCCCGACCTGCGTGAGAACACCAGCGGCAGGTCGGGGCCATAAAAGGAGCGGTGAGCGGCGGCCTGGGAGCAGCGTGGTGGTGTACCACGGCAAGGTAGAGTGCGAGCTGGTGAATGAGGGCGACGGCAGCGAAGAGTGACGTCATCAAAGTCCAGGTCGGTGATTGGAGCGTTGGCAGGTCCAGCATGAGCAGCGAGAGACTGTGGAGGGATGTGATCGGGGCCCAGGGGTGGTGTGCGTTCAGGGCCAGGGGCCCAGGGGCAGCACGGGCCAGCCCACACTGCGATATGTGTGGGCACTGGGTCCGTGCAGCAGAGCTGGTCTCCAGCCGTCTTGGATAACCCTTGCCACTGGACCAAGAACTCGCTCTGTCAAGCCCGTGTGATGGCTGGTGTGCAACGGCCACTACACGTTAAAAAAATCCACGCACAGGCATCTTCCACCCTTCAACATGCAGTTCGGGACTTGGAATATTAGGTCCATCATTGAAACACCTGTGAACTCATCCTTTTTTGGCGTGGAAGCAAGTCATCCTCGCTTCGAGGGACTGCCTATGATGATGACGAACTGGATTTGCTGCAGTCCGCGGGCAGCAGGTGATGAAAACGGGCGTGAGAGGGTGAGTGACAGGTGGGCACTACTTCTGATGCTGTCTGACCCACGGTGGGAGTGGCCGGGGATTTTAAAGCCCTTTCATTGCACCAATGCAGGGTAAATGAAACTGTGTTTCAGGAACCTTCATGTATACAAACATGGGCACTCTGCACTGTAGACCTCGTGGTGTAACGGTCGTGTGTCTGACTCCAGATCAGAAGGCTGCGTGTTTATATCACGTCGGGATCACTGTACTTTTCCATATTGTTCTTCCGGAATTGAGATTTTCTTTGCTGCATCACAATTTACGTTCCCACCCATCTTTGTACCATCAGCAAACTTGGCTCCATTACACTGGGTCCCTGTATCCCTGGGATAGGGGAGGGACGACACACCGGAGAAGTGTGAGCTTGTGGACCGGAGAAGTTGCAGCTGCTGGAGCTGTGCGTTTTATCGGGGAGGGACGGGGGGAGAGCCCGCCGAGCGACCGGAGAAGCTGAGAAGCTGCTGTGCTTTTCATCGGGTTTGACACTGTTTAAAAATTGCAGAGTGCCAAGTTTTCTCTCCCTACTGCCCATGCGCGAAGGTGCCGGCAGTGTTTTCGGCGCAGGCATTTGGCTCCACCCCCCACTTCACCATCGACACCATGCCAGCACTCTGGGGACTGTACACAGCGGCCAGGATGGGGCGAGTTTTTCCCCGAGCCATTTCCAGCGCGCAAAGTCGGTGCGCTTGAGGTCAGTGCGCCGACAAAACTGCTTGGGGAAAATCTAGCTCTTAAAGAGTAAGGAGTACACTGTAGGAAATACAAATATGTTTGCCAAGCAACTGTCAAATTTTAATAACATTTTATACAACCATCGAATCAGCAAAAAACAGGGCACTTGCCCCATAGTACTTAATATATAGACCACAGTACAAGAGTAAGGAAGTCTTGCTACAATTGTACAGGGCCCTGGTGAGAGGAGGAGAAACATCTTCACTCAGAGAGTTGTTTACCTGTGGAATTCTCTGTCGCAGAGTTGTTGATGCCAGTTTGTTAGATATATTCAAGAGGGAGTTGGATGTGGCCCTTATAGCTAAAGGGATCAAGGGGTATGGAGAGAAAGCAGGAAAGGGGTACTGAGCTGAATCATCATCCATGATCTTATTGAATGGTGATGCAGGCTCGAAGGGCCGAATGGCCTACTCCTGCATCAATTTTCTATGTTTCGATGTTTCTCTGTCCTGCTACTGCTTCTTTAATAATGGATTCCAACATTTGCCCAACCACAGAGGTTCGGCGAACTGGTCTATAGTTTCCTGCTTTTTGTCTGCCTCCTTTTTTAAATAGGGGCATTACATTTGCAGTTTTCCAACCTGCTGGGTCCTCCCTAGACTCCAGCGAGTGCATGTCCACAGATCCCTGAAAGTAGCAGGCCAGGTAGCTAAGATGGTTGAGAAGAAATATGGAATGATTGCCTTTATTAACCGAGGCATCAAATACAAGAGATGGGGTCGGTGGGGCAGGTTAGGTCACAGCTAGAGTACTGCGTGCAGTTCTGGTCGCCATATTACAGGAAGGACATGATTGCACTGAAGATGGTGCAGAGGAGATTTACGAGGATGTTGCCGGGAGTGGAGAATCTTCGCCATGAGGACAGATTAGAAAGGCTGGATTTGTTTTCCATGGTACAGAGACTGAGGGGAGACCTCATTGAGGTGTATAAAATAATGAGGGTCCAAGATTTAGTGGATAGAAAGGACCTATTTCAGTTAGCAGAGGGGTCAGCAACAAGGAGGCATAAATTTAAAGTAATTGGTCGAAAGTTTAGAGGGGATATTTCTTCACGCAGAGGGTTGTGGGGGTCTGGAACTCACTGCCTGAAAGGGTGGTAGAGGCAGAAACCCTCACCACATTTAAAAAGTGCTTGGATATGCACCTGAAGTGCTGTAACCTACAGGGTTATGGACCTAGAGCTGGAAAGTGGGATTAGGCTGGAGAGCCTCTAGTTGGCCGGCGCAGACACGATGGACCGAAATGGCCTCCTTCTGTGCTGCAAACTTCTTTGATTCTATGAACTCATTTGCAAAGAGTTGAGGTGCGTGTGAAGTGATTTGGGCACATCTTTCCTCACATGGCAACATTTCAAAGGTACTGAACGGCTGCACAGCGCTTTGAGGCGTCATGAGTTACTGACAGACGCTGCAGAAATCCAAGTCCTTCTTTGCAAAATTTCAATGCAATCTCAAGGCTGGTTTGGGATTTAAAGCCAGGATCTTTCTGCAAATTTCAAGTAACAACCACAAAGCAAGAATCATACCCCTAGACCAACAAACCACCTGCTTAGCAAATGTGGAGATAAGATGTAACCATTATTGAAGCATTTTTAGTGTGTGTTGCTGTTCTTGATCGGAGGAGCACATGAGACGGAATCAGTGACTTTGCCTTTTCGACATGTCTTCTGAAGCGCCGCACGGTCCCACTCCTGCAGTCAATGAGCTGTTGGGACGTTAATGTATCCATCATCATCATCATCATAGGCGGTCCCTCGAAACGAGGATGACTTGCTTCCACGCCGAAAAAGGATGAGTTCACAGGCGTTTCAATGAATGACCCGAACGACATCCCAAAGCGTGAAAGATGCCTGTGCGTGGATTTTTTAAACGTGTGGTGGCCGTTGCACCCCAGCCATCACACGGGCTTGACAGAGCTCGGTCTTGGTCCAGTGACAAGGGTTGAGGAAGACGACAGGCGACCAGCTCTGCTGCACGGACCTAGTGCACACATATCGCAGTGTGGGCTGGCCCGTGCTAACCCTGGGCCCCTGGACCCAAACTCATGCCTCCGCTGGGCCCCGATCACATCCCTCCACAGTCTCTCACCGCTCCTTCGCCCCGATCTCGCCGCTCCTGCTGTATCTGCCCACGCTCCAATCACCGACCTGGACCTTGATGACGTCACACTTCGCTGCCGCCACCCTCCTGCACCAGCTCACGCTGCTCCCTGGATTAGTCTCCCGGGACCTCCAAGCTGCTCCCAGGGCCGCTCGCCGTTCCTTTTATGGCCCCGACCTGCCGCTGGTGTTCTCCCGTTAGTGTATCCAGGCTGTGGGTGGCCACCCCGAGCGCAGTAGAGGGGTTTCTGCATTCGTTCTGGGTGGGGACAGTATCTTTCCCCTTCTCTCTTCCTCTTGTCTGTATCCCTGTGCTTTGATTTCTCTATTTATTCCCCCTGTCTCAGTTTCTAGTGTTTTAAAGGGAACAAAAGATGAAATGGGTGTCACTGTGGAACAATTTCTCTCACTCAAAGATAGACGCATTACCGTTGCGCCATTAGGTCGAGGCAGCTAGCCGTTGATATTCAGGTTCATATATAAATATATATAAATATATCTATATGTCTCATAACTGTTCCCTGGTGGTCGAGGGATTAAGATCCGGCGCACTAAACTGGTTTCAATTCTCGATCAATTCATCGCATAAAAATAATTGAGGTCTGTAAGACGATTAATGATTGCTGTAATCACCATGAATACCAATACTTTCTGCGATAGACCGAGCTTACAGACTATCTGGCTTCTCCTGCCCTTTGCTGGGCACGTGTTCGGGGTTTAATTTAGTAAACTGGGCGAGTTCGCTGATCGTGGGGAGACGGTAGGAGCCTCTGTGGCCCCACTGTGAGGATGTGGAAGTGAACACGGTGGCTGGGTGATCCGTGACATTTCTGTAAAGGGCAGCGGAGGAGAAGGATTGAGAACTTTCAGTGTGGGACAGAAGTTGTTTAAGGTGAGCCAACACATTCCCGATCAGCACAGAGGGAGCTCACTGGTCAGCTCCCCTCTGTTGGAGCTGTTGTGCCAGAGGTTTCTGTAGTGTAGTGATTATCACATTTGCTTTATACGTGAAAAGTACCCGGTTTGATTCTGGGTAGAAACATTATGTTTAAACTTGCTACAAGGGAACAAGCGGAGGAGAGTTTAGTCTCCTGGAAAATGCTGCCTGACCTGCTGAGATTTCCAGCATTTGCTGTTTTTATTTGCTATTTATTCTCCTGGTAGAAAGGCTCCCTTATTCCTGAATTGCTCTTTATTTAACCAATAAATAGATAACTTTCAGTGAGAGAAAACGGATCCACCGGGGACCTTTCGTGTGTGAGGCCAGCGTGATATCCGCCACACTGCAGCCCATCAAAGGGCGAGAAACCACTGAATATAAAGGATGAGCTCACAAATATCAGGGTCAATGCAGTCTGGTCAACGTCAAACCCTCCTTTCTTATTCAGCAGAGGCATGAACGGGACTCAGACGCCACAAAGTTTAATTAAAGACACAAATACAAGTAACACTTCCAAATCTTTTCACTGTAAAATTCTTTCACTTTATTTGAAATCCTACTGCGTTGAATCTGAAAATGATCACCATGGGATTTTATCATCGCTGCTGATTCTAATTTCTCTGCACGGAAGGAATAACCGGTGCTGTTAAATTTGACAAAAGTTGCCACAGATTCCTGGTGACATCTGCAATACAGTGTGTAAAATGGGTTAACATGCTGAAGAACAGAAGAACAAAACAAATAGGAGCAGGAGTCGATCATACGCCCCTCGAGCCTGCTCCGCCATTTAATACGATCATGGCCGATGTGATCATGGACTCAGGTCCACTTCCCTGCCCGCTCCGCAAAGCACAGGACAAATGATTGAAGTATCGACTGTCCCTCAGTTAGCATTTCTTTCATTGTGCAAAAGAAGGTGACGTGTTAATTAATGATGCTTTTCCATGAACGCAATACAAAAGTTGAAGAAAAATACATACGGTGACTGGCAGGTGAGCGTTGCTTCTGACACCCGGTGGGAATGGGCGGGGATTTTGAAGCCCCTTGTGTTGTGAAAGCTTCATATAGAGGAACATCTCACAATCATTGTGTAGGCCTCGTGGCACAACGGCAGCGCGTCTGACTCCAGATCAGAAGGTTGCGTGTTCAAATCACGTCGGGGTCACTGTTCTTTCAGAATTAATATTTTCTTTGCTGTTTGGCAATAACCAGACCCTTGTTCCAAGGTCTGTCTCATTGTTTCCCCAGTGTCATGCAGAGATACGCCTGCTGCCCTCATTTAATTCATGTGCCAGGACACAAAAGTTCAAAATCAACTTGCAGGTGGCCACACACACCACCGAGCGGTCTCAGGTGCTGTGATTAGATCGCAGTTTTTTCTGGAGGTGTGGGTTTGAATTCAACTTCTGACATTTCTTGTTTTTAATCATAAAGCGAAACTCATTGTTTGACAGCACGACCAACTCCTTAAAACTGGGATTCAGCAGTTCACCTGCTCGCTTAACATTTCCGTCTGACCTGGTGCTGAAATTGGAGATGTTTCCGCAGTGTCGCGGTTAACACGTTCGCCTCACACGCGAAAGCTCACCAGGCGGGAATATTTTCTGTAGCTTTCTCCTCATGCATGCTCAGGGGCGAGTTTGTTCTCCTGTGAAAAGTTCATAAGATGATAAGCATGTAAGAATTAGGGGCCGGAATAGGCCATTCGGCCTCTCGAGCCTGGTCCACCATTCAAGAAGATCCTGGCAGTTCCTCGACAGCAAGTTTAAACATTTGGGGCAGAGCCAACAGGCACCTGCCTGCAATCAGTGAGAGAACGGTATGTTTGGCAGAAGCCTGGCGAGCTCAGTCAGTGAAATATAAGACTTTTAATCTCAGGGTCGTCGTTTCGACACCAACATTGGACATTTACATTTTTCATAGAATTATAGAATGATAGAAGTTTGCAGCACATAAGGAGGGCATTTTGGCCCATCACTTCCACCCCGGCCAACAAGAGTCAATCCAGCTTCATCCCACTTTCCAGCTCTGGGTCCATAACCCTGCAGGTTACGGCACTTCAGGTGCACATCCAAATACTTTTTACATGTGGTATCTGCCTCCGCCATTCTTTCAGGCAGCGAGTTCCTGACCGTCACAAACCTCTGCATGAAGAATTTTACCTTCAAATCCTCTTTAAACCTTCTACCAATTACTTTAAATATATGCCCCCTGGTTGTTGACCCCTCTGCTATCCACTATATCTCGGCCCCTCATAATTTTATACATCTCAATGTTGTCTCCCCTCAGCCTCCTCTGTTCCAATGAAAACAAACCCAGCCGATCCAAACTGTCCTCATAGCTAAAATTCTCCACGCCTGGCAACATCCTCGTAAATCTCCTCTGTACCCTCTCGTACAATCACATAATTCCTGTAATAAAGTAACCAGAACTACATGCAATACTCCAGCTGTGGCCGAACCAGTGTTTTATACATTTCAAGCATAACCAACCTGCTCTTCTATCCCATGCCTCAGCCAATAAAGGTAAGCATTCCGTGCGCCTTCTTACCCACCTTATCCAACTGGCCTGCTACCTTCAGGGATCTGTGGACATGCACTCCAAGGTCCCTTTGTTCTTCCACACTTCTCAATGTCCAACCATTTAATGTGTGTTTCTTTCCTTGTTTTCCCTCCCCAAATGCACAGCCTCACACTTCTCTGGATTAAATTAGTATCACCTGAAAACGTTTTAATCATACCTCCTATATTTAAGTTTAGATCATTGATGTTGCCACTAAAAGACAGGGACCTAGCACTGAGCCCTGTGGAACCCCACTGGAAACATCCTTCCAGTCCCAAACACTCCCTTCAAACATTACCCTTTGCTTCCTTCCTCTGAGCCAATTTTGGATCCAACTTGCCACTTTGCCCTGGATCCCATGGGCTTTTACTTTCGTGACCAGTCTTCCATGTGGGAACTTGGCGAAAGCTTTGCTAAAATCCTTATACACTACAGCAAACGCACTGCCCTCATCGATCCTGTTGGTTACCTCCTCAAAAAATTCAATCAAGTGAGTCAGACAAGACCTTCCCTGAACAAACCCATGCTGACTATCCGTGATTAACCCATGTCTTTCTAAATGCAGAAATTAAATCATTGATAAATTGTATCCTGCTTTCACGGGAAAGCACCATTAATTAACTGATGATCTTTGTTGTGTATGTATAAAATAAGTATACATACTGTACACTCAATGTACAGTTACATAAGACCACTGGATGTATCTTCACACTGTACACACACTATGCATGTACCACCAGAGGGTGCAACTGGTGGAGAACTCGGGGTCACCTGCACACAACAGGTTACCAGGTATAAAAGGGAGCTCACAGTACTGTACCCTCACTCAGGAGCTGCAATAAGTGGACGAAGGTCACCACAGTTCAAGTGCAATACCTGACTTCGTGGAGTCATTACTAGAGTGCTTACAAACACACTAACTGGTGACGAGAATACGAATTTCCATGTGACAATGGCTAACCTTGGCACGCTTGAACAATTCGCCGATGGGGAAGATTGGGAGGCCTTTGTGGAAAGGCTCGAACACTTCTTTATTGCGAATGACGTGGGGGGAGACGACCCGACATCGCTGGCTGATAAGTGCTGAGCTGTCCTGCTCAGCAGTTGTGGGCCCACCGTCTATGGCCTTGTCAGGGACCTGCTAGTCCCAGAGAAGACAATAATATATGTGGAGCTCGTAACGCTGATACAGGAACAGCTCAAACCTATAGAGAGCATCCTCACAGCCAGACACCGGTTCTCTCCCCACCGGTGGATCCGAAGGCCAGGAAATCGCAAAATATGCTGCAGACCTGAGACGATTGGCTGCAGCATGTGATTTTAGTGATCACCTCACCTCACCACTAAGGGACATCTTTGTTACTGGAATCGGTCACGAGGGCCTTCTCCACAGACTGCGCCCTGCGGACACCACGGTCACCCTGCAGAAGGCAATTAACGTGAGCCAGGCGTTCATGATCTCGGCCTGCGATTCCAAGTGGATGTCTCACCCCCAGGACTCTAACCCAGCAAGTACTGTGAACGGAAAGGTGCCTTTTAGAGGCAGGGCTGCTGCTAGCAGTCTCTCTCAGGGAAGAGAGAACAGAACACCGAGTCCCACAATCCTGAATCCGCCACATGGGGCCAACCGGCCAACCCCATGCTGGCGCTGTGGAGGAAATCACAGGGCCCACCAGTGCCACTATAAAGACTATACTTGCAAAGGCTGTAACATGAAGGGCCACCTCCAGCGAATAAGCAAGAGAAATCGTACTCACCGAGTCGATGAAGAGTTGGCCGATCATCCGGACTCCAGCGACGATGAGGTGTACGGAGTGTTTACCAGCACCACCGGGAGTTCCCCGGTGAAAATGGAAGTTAAAATCAATGATGTTCCAGTCACGATGGAGGTGGACATAGGGGCGAGCCAGTCACTGATGAATCAGGCGGCATTTGAGAAACTCTGGGACAATCCAATCGAACGACCTAAAATGATCCCGATCGAAGTGAAACTGCTCACCTGCACAAACGATACATCCCAGTCGTTGGCAGCGTGGATGTCCAGGTGTCCCATGGCGGCGAGATGCACAGGATACCTTTGTGGATCATTGCTGGTGATGGTCCAAAGCTATTAGGAAGAAGGTGGATGAAAAAGATCAATTGGAGCTGGGAAAAGCTCCAACCTCCAGCGATCGACATCCCTCATGGCCCCGAAGTTGGATCCAGCACAACACCTGAAAAACCAACCGCCCAACTCGACTGTGAGGCGACGACACAGACCGGTCAACCCAACGGCGAGATGATCCAGCCCAAACGACTCGACCTCACCTTCCAGGCTCCAGTGGCAGGACTCCAGAGGAAGAAAATTCACGCAGAAGATAACTTCCCGGCTTCCGTGGCAGAACCTGGGGAGAAAAGGATCACCGCAGCCTACCTCATGGAGAGAAAGAAGATTGCGTCCGAACCACGAGGTGAAGGGCCTGAAGTCAAGATGGCGGCAGCCAGACCACAAGGGAGCAACACGTGATGCCGAGCGGCGAACAGGATTGGGGTAAAGATTGCAAGACCCTCTTAAAGGAGACCGGCAACCCATCACAATTAAAGGGACAGTTCCACTCTTTATACAGCGATGATGGTGATAAATATGTAAAAGATGTAACTGACAATTTCAAGTTTTTAAATGTAACTAATCATGATAAGTCAGGCGATTGCGGTCAGAACCAAAGTATTGTGAGTGTCAACGAAGTGATGACGTGCGATGCTGGGATTTACAAGCATGCCGACAAAACCAAGGGCAACCTCCCGTCAGCACCCAGGTCCAGCGATCATGTAGCCTGCCCCTCCGGGACCAATGTGATACCCCAGGGAGTGTGGCCACACACAGAGGGTGCATACCAGCTGCAGGGCCAGTGATCAGCGGACGGCAAAGGCACCACGACCAGTACCCTGCCCCCGATCGGCTCTAACTCTCTGGCCACCAGGGCCAGTACTGGGAGCGAGCGGATAGCAACCTCCTGCCCTCCCAACGGGACCTGGGATGACCAGGCTCCCACTATCGCTGAAGAGTAGCAGGGAGACACTGCAGCCTTCAAAGGAGGACAGGGAGGCCACACACTCCTGTGGCTCTGCCCATCACGAGGCAACGGCAAAGGCTCTGAGACTCAGCCAGGTGAGCGATCTGAGCCCACCCAGCTGGCAGGGGACGCAGTTCCGTAATCAGACAACCTGGACACAGTCTGGTCACTCTGGAACTAGTGTCCTCACCCACCTGCACATACACAACCCAGGGGCAAGGCTGTGATACCACGTATGTACCTTACCTGTAAAATGTACTTGTTCCACTACTGTAGAACCCAAACAGTGATGTAACTAATCCGATGTTTTTTTGTTCTTTCTGTCTGTACAGGTCTGCACTTGCAGGTGTTGAGCCACACACATGGTCTATGTATGGGGGGCTGAATGGATGTATGTAGCCATGGACACACATGGATCACACCCAGAACCCACTCAACCCCCACTGCAACCTCCAACCATCCACTGCTGAACATTTCCCAATGTCGTGGCAATAAGGACTTGGGGGTCCACAGGGAGAGAACCAAGCCAAAGCATAGTCAAGGTGCAAGAGCTTTGGGTCTCGGGCCAGAGCACACAATGCAAAGGCCAGTGGCACAAGACTAAGGGGAGAGTGATGTTGTGTATATATAATATAAGTCTACTCCCTGTACATTCAATGTACAGTTACATAGGACTACTGGATGTACCTCCACACTGTATAAACTATGCCTGTACCATCAGAGAGTGCAACTGGTGGAGACCTAGGGGTCACCTGTACACGACAGGTAACCAGTTATAAAACGGAGCTCACCATACTGTACCCTTCTCAGGAACTACAATAAATGGACTAAGGTCACCACAGTTCAAGTAAAATACCTTGCCTCATGGAGTCATTACTTGAGTGCTTACAGACACAATAGAAAGAGATTGAACATTAAATGGTAGGACATTGAGAATTGTAGACGAACAAAGCGACCTGGGAGTGCATGTCCACAGATCCCTGAAGGTAGCAGGCAAGGTGGATTAGCTGGTTAAGAAGACATGCAGAATGCTGGCCTTTTTTAGCCGAGGCCTAGAATAAGAGAGCAGGTGGATTATGCTTGAATATAAAACACTGGTTAGGCCACAGCTGGAGTACTGCGTGCAGTTCTCGTCTCCACTTTACAGGAAGAAGACTGTGATTGCACTGGAGACTTACAGAGGAGATTTCGAGGATGTTATCGGGAGTGGAGAATCTCAGCTATGAGGACAGATTGGATAGGCTGGAGTTGTTTTTCTTGGAACAAAGTGGGCTGAGGGGAGGCATCATTGAAGTGTATACAATTATGAGGGGCCTTAATATAATGGATAGAATGGGCCCATTTCCCTTAGCAGAGAGGTCAACAAACATGGGGCATAAATTTTAAGTCATTGGTAGAAAGTGTAGGGGGGATTTGAGGGAAACTTTCTTCACGCAGAGGTTTGTGTGGGTCTGGAACTCACTGCCTGAAAGGGTGGGAGAGGCCGAAACGCTCACCACATTTAAAAAGTGCTTGGATGTGCACCTGAAGTGCCGTAAACTGCAGGGTTGTGGACCGAGAGCTGGAAAGTGGGATTAGGCTGGAGAGCCTGTTATTGGCCGGCACGGTCACGATGGGCCGAAATGGCCTCCTTCCATGCTGTAAACTTCTGATTATATAATTCTATGAAAAATAATCACCAAACGTGGGGCTCGCACCTCTGACCCTGAGATTTAGAATCTCATGATCTACTGACTGAGTTAGCTGGGCTTCTGCAAAATGCACCTTTTTGTCGTTGATTACAGCTCCGCCCCAGATGTTTAAACTTGCTGTCGAGGAACTGCCAGGATCTTCTTGAATGGTGGACCAGGCTCGAGGGGCCGAATGGCGTACTCCGGCCCCTAATCCTGACATGCTTATGATCTTATGACATTTCACAGGAGAACAAACTCGCCCCTGAGCATGCATGAGGAGAAAGCTCCAGAAAATAATCCCGCCTGGTGAGCTTTCGCGTGTGAGGCGAACGTGTTCACCGCTACACTGCGGAAACATCTCCACTTTCAGCACCAGGTCAGACGGATGTGTTAAGCGAGCAGGTGGACTGCAAATCCCACTTTTAAGGCGTTGGTCGTGGTGTCAAACAATGAGTTTCACTTCATGATTAAAAACAGGAAGTGTCAGAAGTGTGATGTGAACCCACACCTCCAGAGGATACTGCGACCTAAACACAGAACCTTGGACCGCTCTGCCATCCTGACTATTTAATGCTGTATGTGGCCAACTGCAGGTTTATTTTGAACTTTTGTGTCCTTTCACATGAAATAAATGAGGGCAGCAGGAGTATCTCTGCCTGACACCGGGGAAACAGTGAGACAGACCTTGGAGCAAGGGTCTGGTTATTGCCAAACAGCAAAGAAAATATTAATTCCCGAATTATCCTGAAGAACAGTGACCTCGACGTGATCTGGGGTCAGACGCGCAACCGTTGCGCCACGAGGTCGATATAGCACATCGAAAATGTTTGACTATATGAAAGTTTCACAATACAAGGGGCATTAAAATCCCCGCCCATTCCCACCGGGTGTCAGAAGCAGCGCTCACCTGCCAGTCACCGTATGTTTTTTCGTTCAACTTTTGTGTTGCTTTCACGGGGTTGCATCATTAATTAACCCGTCACCTTCTTTTGCACAATGAAAGAAATGCTAACTGAGGCAGAGTCGATACTTCAACCATTTTTTTTCTGGGCTTTGCATAGAAACATAGAAACATAAAAACATAGAAAACAGGTGCAGGAGTAGGCCATCCGGCCCTTCGAGCCTGCACCACCATTCAATATGATCATGACTGATCATTCACCTCAGTACACCTTTCCTGCTTTCTCTCCATACCCTTGATACCTTTAGCCGTAATGACCACATTTAACTCTCTTTTGAATATATCAAACGAATTGGACTCAACAAATTTCTGTGCTCGAGAATTCCACAGGTTCAGAATTCTCTGAGTGAAGAAGTATCTCCTCATCTCGGTCCTAAATGGCTTACCCCTTGTCCTGAGACTATGACCTCTGGTGCTCGACTTCCCCAACATCGGGAACATATTTCCTGCCTCTAACCTATCCAATCCCATCAGACCTGTATATGTTCTATGCGATCCCTTCTCATTCTTCTAAATTCCAGTGAAGAAAAGTCTAGTTGGTCCAGTCTTTCTTTACATGTCAGTCCTGCCCTCCCGGGAATCAGTCTGGTGAACCTTCGCTGCACTCCCTCAATAGCAAGAATGTCCTTCTTCAGATTAGGAGACCAAAACTGTACACAATATTCCAGGTGTGGCCTCACCAAGGCCTGCGTCCGCGCACATACAGAGGCTGAATTCCAGGACATAGTCGACGTATTTACTGAGGCGTATGAAAGCATGGGCCTTACGCTAAACATCCGTAAGACAAAGGTCCTCCACCAGCCTGTCCTCACCGCACAGCACTACCCCCCAGTCATCAAGATCCACGGCGCGGCCCTGGACACCATGGACCACTTCCCATATCTCGGGAGCCTCCTATCAACAAGAGCAGGCATCGATGACGAGATTCAACACGGCCTCCATGCGCCAGTGCAGCCTTTGGCCGCCTGAGGAAAAGAGTGTTTGAAGACCAGGCCCTCAAAACTGCCACCAGGCTCATGTTCTACAGAGCTGTAGTAATACCTGCCCTCCAGTAAGGCTCAGAGACATGGACCATGTACAGTCGACACCTCAAGTTGCTGAAGAAATATCACCAACGATGTCTCCGCAAGATCCTACAAATCCCCTGGGAGGACAGACGCACCAACATCAACAGCCTTATTCAGGCTAACATCCCCAGCTTTGAAGCACTGACCTCACTCGATCAGCTCCGCTGGGCAGGCCACATAGTCCGCATGCCAGACACGAGACTCCCAAAGCAAGTGAACTACTCGGAGCTCCTTCATGGCAAACGAGCCAAAGTTGGCAGCAGAAACTCTACAAGGACACACTCAAAGTCTCCCTGATAAAGTGCAACATCCCCACTGACACCCAGGAGTCCCTGACTCAAGACCACCCGAAGTGGAGAATGTGCATCCGAGAGGGTGCTGAGCACCTCGATCTAAACGCCGAGTGCATGCAGAAATCAAGTGTAGACAGCAGAAAGAGCGTTCGGCAAACCTGTCCCACCCATCCCTTCCCTCAACAACTATCTGTCCCACCTGTGATAGGGTCTGTGGCTCTAGTATTGGACTGTTCAGCCACCAAAGAACTCACTTTAGGAGTGGAAGCATGTCTTCCTCGATTCCGAGGGACTGCCAATGTAGATTCCAAAATTCATGGAAACCCCCCAGTGTTTGGACGCACTGAAAAGGAAATTCGATTTAGGACTATTAAACATAAAGTTTGGGATTCTAAAAAGCATATGGAAGAAATCTACAATTCGTAACCAAGTTTGGGATTTTAAAAGGCATGTTTGGGCCTGTGGGGAAAAGCTGCAGTGACAGAGGGGTGGGATTTAGAGTTTGGATATTGTCGCTCATCAGTTTGTCTGGGGGAGCTGTTTAACCATAGTCAGGCTCCCAGAAAACATTAGCATTTAAACAATCGATCACGGAATAAACATTATCCACCCCACCCACAGGACCCAAATATCACATCCATATTCCAACACCTTTTCAACATGTATAGAAATATCTGGCTCAGCTCAGACATCCCGAAGCCAAAGCAGTGCTATTACAATGGACAAGAGTTCATCAGTTCATAAAGAAGGAGTGTCGCCGTCCCAAAGTCAATCAACACCAGATTAAAACATTTAATCAAGTCTCAGTTAGCTAGTCCGCCAAAACTTACACAAAGAAGACCACTTAAATCAATGGGCAGCAAAACTTAAACAAAAGAAACGTTAGATTTGGCACGAAGATTAAGCAGCCTCTCAGAGTATAACTGGGGGCCGATCGTACCAAGAGCAACATATTTTTCTGACCATTACTTTGGAACAACAAGATCAAGATCGAGAGCAAACGGCGAGATAACACAGGAAGAGACATCACGACATCGGAGAAAAGAACTTCAAAAAACCAATCAGTGGAACATCAATACCAACTGACTTGGTAACAGGCATCAACCGGACCACCGCGACCGACGGACCCAACCAGGAAAATCAACCACTAGAAAACCGGGGTCCACGCAAGTTTTCCACTCTACAATTTGTGCCTCGACTGTCCAGCAGGTAAAAATTACCGAAACAACTTAAAACCCTATTGATGACAAAGGATACCGGCTTCGGGACAATCAGAATACTTCTTCACAGACAAGGCACCGGAAGGCTGGAAGGTCGATCACACCGGTTGTGGGAGAGCTGGTTGGCGGTGACATGGAAGTGTCTGCAGTGTGCGGGACCAGACTGCTTCCACACATCCACAATGAATGTCCCACCCTTTATTTGGGAAGAGTACAATTGAGAGTGGACAAGTTCCATCCCGGTCAGAGCAATCTGAAGCTTTAACTGACTGACACCCGAGTTTGGGATTGTAATGTCTGTCAGCATGTAATGCTTGTAGCTCCACACTGTGGATGTGGACGTATTGTGTACTGCAACTGTACAGTTAATCATTAAACAGAACAGGCTCTTTCCGGAGAGTTCCGAGAGAGCAGCCTGCATGTTAGGAAGCTGTGTGTGCTGTGCTCTGTGAAGATGTCACAGGGATGTCTTGCAACATGTGCATCTATCAGTCTCTGTGGTGCAATGGATTAGTGCGTTCAGCTATTAACTGCAAGCTTGGTGGATCGTAGCCCATTCAGGGACGAAGCCTTTAATTGTTTTTCCCCGAAGATTCGGTGCCGTGCAGTTCCAGGTTGTCATTGTGCATTTTGGCTGCACGAATATATTCCGCAACCATTGCCAGCTGTGCTGTTATCAAGTTATACCAACTGTTACTTGCATTTTCGCGTGGTTGTTCGTTGTCTCGTCGCCAATTGATACGCTCATAATAAAGAATGAACTGAGTACTGTGAACAATGAGTAAGTATGACATTAGCTCCTTTAATAAGACTCCAGAGTGCTTCTATACCGTGCTGCCAAGGGATGCTGGAATCCCTTGGGACTTCAACAGGTCGGCCCTCAGGTGGTGGTATGATACAGATCGCCAAGGGTTAAATACATGACAAAGGTGTGTACGGAAATCAATCATCAAAAGCCCTTTCATTAATCACAGGGGTTTCCGGCAATTTTCTGATCTAAAGCGCTTTCCGTCCTTGTCCTTAAAATTGCAGATGTGGGAATTGATGAGTTTAATGACTTTGAAAGGAGAACATTGTTGTTTGGTGCAGTTCCGTTCAGAGAAAAGTTTGTGAAAGGAACTTTTTGCAGAGAGAGGGATTGAGCATTTCAGCTTGTTGCTGAACACTTCTCTCTGGGCACTGAGCTAAGCAGCAGTTTCCGTAGTGTAGCGGTTATCATGTTTGCCTCACACGCGAAAGGTCTCTGTTTCGAGCCTGTGCGGAAACATTATTTGTCAAGCAAAAACGTGTCTGCAATAAAATTGAACAAAAGCTGTCCGGGATACATTGTCGCATGAGCAATGAACATTTTAAAACTAGTATACTCAAATACAGAGTGTGTAAAATCAGATCGGGGATAAAACTTCATCAAGGGTTAAAGTTTCACTAATTATTAAAGTTCAGTTTTTGAAATTTCGATTGTCCCTGTTCGCATTTCTTTCATTCTGTGAAACAACACTATCGGTTTATACCATCAGATCTAAGTTGCATTTGAAACGCACAAACAACTCATTAATTATTCGCTCTTCCACAGTTCCAGAGCTCAGAGGGTTATTGTCCATCCCTGGGATGCAAACTACCTCCGACTCGGGCCAAAGCTCCCCGTGCACCGATCACAGGCTCAGGAAAACCCTGGGGGAGAGGATATCCCAAATACTGGGCCTTCCAGCAGCCCTGAACAAGCGCCCGGTCTGAAACTTTCCTGAGTAATAACGTGTAATTGAAGGACCCAACAGTCAGGATTGCCGAGCGGTCTAAGGCGCTGCGTTCAGGTCTGGAGGCGTGGGTTCGAATCCCACTTCTGACATTCAGTGTTTTTAATTACAAACTCATTTGTTTTGACACCACTCTGAAGTGCTTTGGGACATCCATCTGACTTCATAAAATTACTCCATCTCAATTATAAACGGTGATATCAAAGTTACTTCCCAAACCAGGAAATGATCCCGGGTGGCTGTAGCGAAAGGAATGGTTTTGTGAAGCATTGAAAGGTGCCCTCTAAATATCTCTAAATAATAGAAGATTATGGGTTCATTAATGATGTTTTCCCGTGAAAGCAACATAAATTTTAAGAAACAGTAATCGACGAACATGGGGCTCAAACCCACGACCTTGAGATTAAGAGTCTCATGCTTTACCGACTGAGCTAGCCAGGCTTGTCAACATCTACCCTGTCAATCCCCTTCAGAATATTGTCCGTTTCAACGAGATCACCTCCAATTCTTCGAAACTCCAGAGAGAATCGGCATATTCGACACAATCTCTCATCATAGGACAGCCCTCTCATCCCAGGAATCAATCTGTTGAACCTCTGTTGCACCATCTCCAAGGCAAGTATATCCTTCCTTAGATAAGTACTATGGGCGAATATCCTGTTTTTCTGCTGATTCTACGGTTGTATAAAAAGTTATTCAATTCAACAGTCGCTGGGCAAATATATTTGTATTTTTTTCAGTGTGCAATACATGTAGGTGCATTAATGTTGATTGAAACAATTATTCAGTATTTCACCGACTTGAATTATTTTTAATCAACTTGCTCTGTAACAATGCTTTCCCTGACCGAAAATCAAACCCTGACTGACCACAGCAATGAGAGCACCAAACCCTAACCACTAGACTACCAGGGAGCACTGTTTGCAGTTGCCCCATCGTACCGAAAATATAGCCCACAGTACAAGAGTGAGGAAGTCTTGCTACAATTGTACAGGGCCCTGGTGAGACCACACCTGGAGTACTGCACACAGTTTTGGTCTCCTTATCTGTGGAAGGATTCACTTGCCTGGGAGGTGGTACAACAGAGGTTCACCAGATTGATTCCTGGGATGAGAGGATTGTATTAAGTTGAGAGATTGTGTAGAATGGGACTATACTCTCTGGTAGTTTAGAAGAATGAGAGGTGATCTCATTGAAACACACAATATTCTGAAGGGGATTGACAGGGTAGATGCTGAGAGGTTTTATCCTCCGGTCTGGAGTGTCTAGAACCAGGGGGCACAGTCTCAGGTGAAGGGGTCGGCCATTTAAGACAGAGATGAGGAGGAATTTCTTCACTCAGAGGGTTATGAATCTGTGGAATTCTCTGCTCCACAGGCCTGTGGATGCTGAGTCTCTGAATATATTCAAGGCTGCGTTAGATAGATATTTGGAGTCTCAGGGAATCAAGGGATCGGGAGATCGAGCGGGAAAGTGGAGTTGAGATCGACGATCAGTCATGATCACATTGAATGGTGGAGCAGGCTTGAGGGGCCGTATGGCCTACTACTGCTCCGATTTCTTATGTTGTTACCTGTGCTGGCTCTGTGAAAGAAGGTTCCAATTAGTCCCATTCCCCAGCACCCTGCAAATGTTTCTTTTTCAACTATATTTCCCTTTGGAAAGTTAATATTAAATCTGCTTCCAAAACCCTGTCAGGCAGAAAAATATTCACATTAATTTTATACAGCCCCATGTTAGACAGTACTTTCCCTGCTTTGCATGTCATGCGTCGGCAAATGTATGGCAGATGAAGTATAATGTGGATAAATGTGAAGTTATCCACTTTGGTGGTAAAAACAGAGAGACAGACTATTATCTGAATGGTGACAGATTAGGAAAAGGGGAGGTGCAACGAGACCTGGGTATCATGGTACATCAGTCATTGAAGGTTTGCATGCAGGTACAGCAGGCAGTTAAGAAAGCAAATGGCATGTTGGCCTTCAGAGCGAGGGGATTTGAGTACAGGAGCAAGGAAGTGTTCCTACAGTTGTACAGGGCATTGGTGAGGCCGAGCCTGGATTATTGTGTACGGTTTTGGTCTCCTAACTTGAGGAAGGACATTCTTGCTATTGAGGGAGTGCAGTGAAGGTTCACCAGACTGATTCCCGGGATGGCGGGACTGACATATCAAGAAAGACTGGATCAACTGGGCTTGTATTCACTGGAGTTCAGAAAAATGAGAGGGGATCTCATAGAAACGTTTAAAATTCTGACGGAGTTAGACAGGTTAGATGCAGGAAGAATGTTCCCAATGTTGAGGAAGTCCAGAACCAGGGGTCACAGTCTAAGGATAAGGGGTAAGCCATTTAGGACCGAGATGAGGAGAAACTTCTTCACCCAGACAGTGGTGAACCTGTTGAATTCTCTACCACAGAAAGTTGTTGAGGCCAATTCACTAAATATATTCAAAAACGAGTTAGATGTAGTCCATACTACTCGGGGGATCAAGGGGTATGGCGAGAAAGCAGAAATGGGGTTCTGAAGTTGTATGTTCAGTCATGAACTCATTGAATGGCGGTGCAGGCTAAAAGGGCCGAATGGCCTACTCCTGCACATGTTTCTATGTTTCTATGAATTATTATCTTGTCTCATTTTACACACTGCATTTTTGACATTGCTTTAAAATGTTTGGTGCCTGTGACACCAGCCATTGTTAGATTTAGTCACACACCATCCTGACTTGGAAATATATTGTTCGTTCCTTCATCGTCAATGGGTTAAAAGTCTCGAACTCCCTCCCGAACAGCTCTGTGGGAGCACCTTCTCCACACGGACTGCAGCGGTTCAAGATGGTGGCTCACCACCACCTTCTCAAGGGCAATTAGGGTTGGGCAATAAATTCTGGCCTTGCCAGTGACACCCAGATCCTGTGAACTAATATAATAAAACACTATTTTAGGAATCTGGTTCTAAATATTCTTTCCTGATGACACCAGGAATCTGGGGCAACTTTTGTCAAATTGGGCTCAAAACTGGAGCGGTAATTACTACCGTGCACAGAAAATAGAATCAGTATTAAAGATAAAATCACATGGTGCTCATTATCAGAATCAACGTAGTAAGATTTGAAATAAAGTGAAAGAATTGCACAGTGAAAGGATTTGGAAATTAAATTTGACTTGTATTTCGCTCTTTAATTAAACTTTGTGGCATCTGTCTGCCATTCATGTCTCTGTTGAATAAGGAAGGAGGGGTTTGACATTGACCAGACTGCACTGTTCCTGATATTTGTGGCTCATCGTTTACAATGAGATGTTACTTAACTATTGGTCAGTGCCCACTTTAGCTCAGCCGTTGCTTCGTAGTACCAACTTTGTGAAAAGTTTGAATTTGTCTTAATGCACTTGCTGCCTGGTGTTTTTGTTGTCATTTTCAATCCCCTTCTTTCGCACTGAAACAAATTGTAACCGTGTTTTTAAATTCGCCGTGCGAGAGTTTTGCAGTGCATATTTAAATGCTTCACATAAACCTTTCCAATCACTTCAGTTATCAGGGTTCGATTCCCAGTTAGGGAAGTAATTTTGCTACCACAAAGTGAAGTAATTTAATTAAATTACACAGATGACTCAAAGCACTTCAGACTGGTGTCAAAACAAATGCGTTGATAATTAGAAATAAGGAATGTCAGAAGTTGGACTTGAGTTTCTGGGATGGAGTATAAATAATCCTCTGTGCACTGGAGCTGGGAAGGGTGAATAATTAATGAGCTATTTCCGTGTTTGAAATGCGGCTTCGATCTGCTGGTATTAACCGATAGCATTGTTGAGCAGAATGAAAGAAATGCTAACATGATCACTGAGGGTCAGTCGAAACTTCAACAACTTCATTTTAATAATTTGTGAAACTTGAATCATTAAGGAAGTTTTATTCCCTTTCTGATTTTACACACTCTGTATTTTAGGAGACTGGTTTTAAATGTTCATTGTTCATCATGGAATCAGAGAAGTTTACAGGACGGAAGGAGGCCATTGTCGCATGAGCAATGGACTTTGAAAAACAGTTTTTGTTACAAAAATAACATTTTCATTTGGGCTCAAACCAAGGTGTGAGGCGAATATGATAACCGCTTCACTAAAGAAACTGCTGCTTAGTGCAGTACCCAGAGAGAAGTGATCAGCTACAAGATGAAATGCTGAATCTGTTTCTGCAAAAAATTCCTTTCACAAACATTTCTCTGACCGAAACTGCACAAAATAAAAATGCTCCTTTAAAATGTGCGAATTATTTTCGTTATACTTTTATTTTGCTTTCATGAGGTAACATAATTAATGAATCGATAATCTTCTTTTGCACAATGAAAGAAATGCTAACTGAGAGAACGTCAATCCATCAATAATTTGTTCTGTGCTCTGCATGTTTGTAATGTCGCCAAGTTTGCTGATGATACAAAGATAGGTGGGAAAGCAAGTTATGAGGAGGACACAAACAATCTGCAAAGCGATATTGATAGGCTCAGTGGGTGGGCAGAAATTTGTCAGATGGAGTATAATGTGGGAAATATGAGGTTATCCACTGTGGTAGCAAAAAAAATAATAAAAAATCAAATAATTATTTAAAGGGGGAGAGATTACGAAATGCTGCGGTGCAGAGGGACCTGGGGGTCCTTGTACATGAAACACAAAAGGTTAGTATTCAGGTACAGCAAGTAATTAGGAAGGCAAATGGAATGTTAGTCTTAATTACAAGGGGG
The DNA here is from genome assembly GCF_044704955.1 of Pristiophorus japonicus. Classification (NCBI taxonomy): domain Eukaryota; kingdom Metazoa; phylum Chordata; class Chondrichthyes; family Pristiophoridae; genus Pristiophorus; species Pristiophorus japonicus. The sequence continues at coordinate 2,333,785 of NW_027254813.1, read as the reverse complement.
ATGGAGTATAAAAGCAGGGAAATCCTGCTACAACTGTACAATTGTGAGACCACCAAGTGCAGAAGCTCGAAAGGAATATAAGAAGTGCAGGGGTGCAATTCAAAAATATATCAGGAAAGCAAAGAGAGAGCATGAAAGAATGTTGACAAGTAAAATCAGGAAAAACACAAACACAAAGACATTAAGTGTAAGAGTATAATGCGAGAAAGTGTTGAGCCTATTAGAGACCACAAAGGAAATCTGTGTGTGGAGGCAGAAGAGGTGGCTATGATTCTTAATCGATACTTTGCCTCTTTTTCACAAAAGAGAGGGGCTGTTGATGTAGCACTTCAAAGACCGGACCTTGTCCGGGTGAAATGTGCCCGCACTGTCTCAGTTGCTTTTCTACCGAGACTACCTCTGGTTCTTCCAATGTGTCGAGTCGAGTAGGTCTCAATTCAACATCAGCTCTTTATTTCTCCAGCATATGCACGATGTTTTATAAATATATTAAGAGCAAGAGGATAACTAAAGAAAGGGTGGGGCCTATTAGATACCATGAGGGTAATCGGTGTGTGGAGGCGGAAGATGTGGAGATGGTTCTCAATGAATACTTTGCGTCTGTTTTCACAAAAGAGAGGGGCGATGCAGACACTACTATCGAGGAGAAGAAAGGTGAAATATTAGATGAAATAAACATAGTGAGAGATGAGGTATTAAGGGGTTTAGCAGCTCTGAAAGTGGATATCCCCAGGCCTGGATGAAATGCATCCCAGGCTGTTAAGTGAAGCAAAAGAGGAAATAGCAGAGGCTTTGACCATCGTTTTCCAATCCTCTCTATTTTCAGGTGTGGTGCCAGAGGATTGGAGGGCAGCTAACGTTGTACCTTTGTTTAAGAAGGAAGAAAGGGATAGACCGAGTTATTACAGGCCAGTCAGCCTAACCTCGGTGGTGGGTAAATTATTGGAAAAAACCTAAAGGACAGGATAAATCTTCACTTAGAAAGACACGGATTCATCAACGACAGTCAGTACAGATTTGTTAAGGAAAGGTCGTGTCTGACTAACTTGATTGAATTTTTTGGGGTGGTAACCAGGAGGGTCGATGAAGGCAAAGCATATGATGTAGTGTGTATGGATTGTAGCAAAGCTTTTGATAAGGTCCCACATGGCAGACTGGTCACAAAAGTAAAAGCCCATGGAATCCAGGGCAAAGTGGCAAGTTGGATCCAAAACTGGCTCGGAGGCAGGAAGCAAAGGGTAATGGTTGATGGGTGTTTTGAGACTAGAAAGATGTTTCCAGTGGGGTTCCGCAGGGCTCAGTACTCGGACCGTTGCTTTTTGTGATTTACATCAATGATCTACACTTGAATATAGGGGTTATGATTCAGAAGTTTGCAGATGATAATAAAATCTGCGGTGTGGTTGATAATGAAGAAGAAAGCTGCGGAATGCAGGAGGAAATCAATCAACTGGTCAGGTGGGCAGAACAGTGGCAAATGGAATTTAATCCGGAGAAGTGTGAGGTCATGCATTTTGGGAGGGCTAACAAGGAAAGGGAATACACATTAAATGGTAGGACACTGAGAAGTGCAGAGGAACAAATGGACATAAGAACACAAGAACATAAGAAATAGGAGCAGGAGTAGGCCATACGGCCCCTCGAGCCTGCTCCACCATTTAATATGATCATGGCTGCTCCGATCATGGACTGGGTCCACTTACCTGCCCGCTCCACGTAACCCCTTATTCCCTTATCGTTTAAGAAATTGTCTACATCTGTCTCAAATTTATTCAACGACCCAGCTTCCATAGCTCTCTGGGGCAGCGAATTCCACAGATTTACAACCTTCTGAGAGAAGAAATTTCTCCTCATCTCAGTTTTCAATGGGCGGCCCCTTATTCTAAGATTATGCCTCCTAGTTCTAGTCTCCCCAATCAGTGGAAACATCCTCTCTGCATCCATCTTGTCAAGCACCCTCATAATCTTATACGTTTCGATAAGGTCACCTCTCATTCTTCTGAATTCCAATGAGTAGAGGCCCAACCTACTCAACCTTTCCTCATAAGTCAACCCCCTCATCTCCGGAATCAACCTAGTGATCCTTCTCTGAACTGCCTCCAAAGCAAGTATATCCTTTCGTAAATATGGAAACCAAAACTGCACGCAGTATTCCAGGTGTGGCCTCACCAATACCCTGTATAACTACAGCAAGACTTCCCTGCTTTTATACTCCATCTCCTTTGCAATAAAGGCCAAGATTCCATTGGCTTTCCTGATCATAAATTTAATTTAAGACAGAGCTAGACAGTTTCTTAACTGATAAGGAAATAAGGGGTTATGGGGAGCAGGCAGAGAAGTGGACCTGAGCCCATGTTCGGATCAGTCATGATCGTATTAAATGGAGGAGCAGGCTCGAGGGGCCGTATCTCCTACTCCTGCTCCTATTTCTTATGTTATGTTCTTATCACTTGCTGTACCTGCATACTAACCTTTTGTGTTTCATGCAAAATTACCACAGGTCCCACTGTGCTGCAGCACTTTGCAATCTTTCTCCACTTAAATAATAACTTGCTCTTTGATTTTTTTCTGCCAATGTTCATAACCTCACACTTTCCAACATTGTACTCCATCTGCCAAATGTTTGCTCACTCACTTAGCCTGTTTATGTCCTTTTGAAGATTTTTTGTATCCTCGTCACACATTGCTTTTCCTCCCATCTTTGTATCATCAGCATACTTGGCAATGTTACACTCGATCCCTTTTCCCAAGTCATTAATATAGATTGTAAATAGTTGGGGCCCCAGCATCGATCACTGCGGCATCCAACTAATGACTGATTGCCAAACCGAGAATAAACCATTTATCCCGACTCTCTGTATTCTGTTAGTTAGCCAGTCCTCCATCCATGCTAATATATTACCCCCAACCCCGTGAAATTTTATCTTGTGCAGTAGCCTTTTATGTGGCACCTTGTCAAAATGCTTTCTCGAAGTTAAAATACATCACATCCACGAGTTCCCTTTATCCACCCTGTTCATTACATCCTCAAAGAATTAATAATTGCTGTAATCACCATGAATACCTCTACATTCTGTGATAGACCGAGCTTACAGACTATCTGGCTTCTCCTGCCCTTTGCCGGGCACGTGTTCCGGGTTTAATTTTACAAACTGGGTGAGTTGGCTGATCGCGGGGAGACAGTAGGAGCCTCTGTGGCCCAACTGTGAGGATGTGGAAGTGAACACAGTGGCTGGGTGATCCGTGACATTTCTGTAAAGGGCAGTGGAGGAGAAGGATTGAGAGCTTTCAGTGTGGGACAGAAGTTGAATCAGGTGAGCCAACACATTCCTGATCAGCACAGAGGGATCTCACTGGTCAGCTCCCCTTTGTTGCGGTTGCTGTGCCAGAGATTTCTGTAGTACAGCGGTTATCACGTTTTCTTTACATGAGACAGGACCCTGGTTCAATCCTGGCCACGAACTTTATGTTTAAACGTGCTAAAGAGGAACAATCAGAGGCGAGTTTATTCTCCTGGCAAATGCTGCCTGATCTGCTGAGATTTCCAGCATTTGCTGTTTTTATTTGCTATTTATTCTCCTGGCAAAAGGGCTCTCTTATTCCTTTATTGCTCTTTATTTCACTTCAATAAATAGATAACTTTCAGTGAGAGAAAACGGATCCACCGGGGACCTTTCGTGTGTGAGGCCAACGTGATATCCGCTGCACTGCAACCAATCAAAGAGTGAGAAACCACTGAATATAAAGGATGAGCTCACAAATATCAGGGGCTGTGCAGTCTGGTCAACGTCAGACCCTCCTTTCTTATTCAGCAGAGGCATGAACGGGAGTCAGATGCCACAAAGTTAAATTAAAGACATAAATACAAGTAACACTTCCAAATATTTTCACTGTAAAATTATTTCACTTTATTTGAAATCCTACTGCATTGAATCTGAAAATGAGCACCGTGGGATTTTATTCTCACTACTGATTCTATTTTCTGTGCACGGTCGGATTAACCGGTGCTGTTAAATTTGACAAAAGTTGCCCCAGATTCCTGGTGTTATCGCAATGAAGGTTTTGAACCAGAATCCTAAAATACAGTGTGTAAAATGGGTTAATATGCAGAAGAACATAAGAACATAAGAAATAGGAGCAGGAGTCGGCCATACGCCCCTCGAGCCTGCTCCGCCATTTAATACGATCATGGCCGATGCAATCATGGACTCAGGTCCACTTGTCTGCCCGCTCCCCAAAGCACAGGACAAATGATTGAAGTATCTGACTGTCCCTCAGTTAGCATTTCTTTCATTGTGCAAAAGAAGGTGAGGGGTTAATTAATGATGCTTTCCCGTGAAAGCAACACAAATGTTTCAGAAAAAAACATGCAGTGACTGGCAGGTGAGCGCTGCTTCTGACACCTGGTGGGAATGGGCGGGGATTTTAAAGCCACTTGTATTGTGAAACCTTCATATAGACGAACATCCCACACTTTCTGTGTAGACCTCGTGGCGCAATGGTAGCGTGTCTGACTCCAAATCAGAAGGTTGCGTGTTCAAATCATGTCGGATTCACTGTATTTTTGGAAATTGTTCTTCCAGAATTAATATTTTCTTAGCTGTTTGGCAATAACCAGACCCTTGCTCCAAGGTCTGTCTCACTGTTTCCCTGGTGTCAGGCAGAGATACGCCTGCTGCCACATTTATTTCATGTGACAGGACACAACAGTTCAAAATCAACCTGCCGGTGGCCACACTTCGCACTGAATAGTCAGGATGGCCGAGCGGTCTAAGGTGCTGTTCGCAGTCTCCTCTGGAGGTGTGGACTTGAATCTGACATTTCTTACTTTTAATCATTAAGTGAAACTCATTGTTTGAAACCACGACTAACTCCGAAAAACTGGGATTCAGCAGTTCACCTGCTCGCTTCACATTTCCTTCTGACCTGGTGCTGAAAGTGGAGATGTTTCCACAGTGTCGCGGTTCACATGTTTGCCTCACAAGTGAAAGCTCACTGGCGGGAATGTTTTCTGCAGATTTCTCCTCATGCATGCTCAGGGGAGAGTTTGTTCTCCTGTGAAAGGTCATAAGATCATAAGCATGGAAGGATTAGGGGCCGGAGTAGGCCATTCGGACCCACAAGCCTGGTCCACTATTGAAGAAGATCCTGGCAGTTCCTCGACAACAAGTTTAAACATCTGGTTATGTTCCTAACATCATTTGAACCGCAGTGTTTCCGTAGCGTCGTTGTTATCACGTTCGCTTCACACGCGAAAGGATCCCGGGCGGAACGTGATTTTTGATACTATTTTTGCTGTGAAATAAATTGAACAAAAGTCGCCCCAGATTCCCTGTCACATGAGCAATAAACATTTTAAATCAGTCTCCTAAATACAGAGTGTTATGTCTTGAATAAAGAATCTGACCAGATACTGCAACATGAAAGTAAGGTGTGACCGTCGTCCTTTATTACAAGTCTCCAGTGTGCCTCTCCAACCTGTGAGGCCTCCTGATGTACAGGTGCTCCCAAGGGATTGTGGGATCCCTTGGGACTCCAGTGGATGAGCCCTCTGATGGTTAAACAAGGTATTTACAGGTTTATATATGTAACAACACTCCCCCCGCACCGCTCCCCCCAGCCTCCCCAAAGTCAGCAGTGTAACTATTTACAATTTGAGTCAATCTGTGGCCTTCCTTTCCCTGATTGAACGTCTCAGTGAAAATGCTGGTTTTGGTGAGTCATCTGTTGGGCCCTCGCTGGCCTGCTGGGCGTGGTGAGTCCTGCTGGGCTGCTGCGGGTGATGGGTTCTGCTTCGTGGTCAACAGCTGGGTTGATTGCCACTTGTGTGTGTGTTGGAGGAGCGAAAAAGGTAGAGTCTATTGTGGGTTGTTCTGGATAGTCCGTGAATCTGAGTTTGGTTTGGTCCAAGTGTTTCCTGCAAGTGAGTCCATATGAAAGTTTGACCAGGAACACCCTACTCCCCTCTTTGGCCACGACAGTGCTGGGAAGCCACTTGGGACCTTGTCTGTAGTTCAACAGAAATACAGGATCATTAATCTCCATTTCACGTGACACATTTGCTTGATCATGATATGTATTCTCTTGAAGCCGCCTGCTCTCTACCTGTTTGTGTAGATCAGGGTGGACTAACGAGAGCCTTGTCTTAAGTGCCCTTTTCATGAGCAGTTCCGCGGAGGGAACCCAAGTGAGCGAGTGGGGTCTTGTGCGGTAACTAAGCAGGACTCGGGATAGGTGACTCTGCAGTGAGCCCTCAGTTACCCTCTTCAAGCTCTGCTTGATTGCTGCACTGCTCTCTCTGTCTGACCATTGGATGTTGGTTTAAACGGGGCAGATGTGACATGTTTGATCCCATTGCGTGTCATGAACTCTTTGAACTCAGCACTGGTGAAGCACAGCCCATTGTCACTGACAAGAACGTTAGGCAGGCCGTGCATGGCAAACATGATCCGCAAGCTTTCAATGGTGGCAGCGGACATCATCTCACATTCAATCCACTTGGAGTACGCATCGACAACCACAAGGAACATTTTACCCAAGAACGGGCCTGCATAGTCGACGTGTACCCTAGACCACGGTTTGGAGGGCCAAGACCAAAAACTTAGCAGCGCCTCCCTGGGTACATTGCTTAACTGCGAGCATGTATTACATCTGTGAACGCAGGACTCTAAGTCCGCATCGATACCGGGCCACCACATGTGGGATCTGGCTATCGCTTTCGTCATTACAATGCCTGGGTAGGTACTGTGGAGATCACTAATGAAAGTGTCACTGATCTTTATTGGCACCACTACTTGATACAGTCTGCCTGTATGGACATTTTATCTCTGCGCCGCTGGTACGGCTTTATTTCTTCCTGCATCTCGAACGGAACACCAGACCAACTCCCGTGGAGCACACAGTTTTTTTACTAAGGACAATGAGGGATCCTGGCTCATCTCGGTTCTAATCTGTCGGGCGGTAAAAGGTGATTGCTCACTCTCGAATGCTTCCATTACCATAACTAAATCTGGGGGCTGTGCCATCTCCACCCCTGTGGTGGGCAATGGCAGCCTACTGAGAGCATCGGCACAGTTTTCTATGCCTGGTCTGTGGCGGATGGCGTAGTTGTATGCGGACAATGTGGGCGCCCATCTCTGGATGCGGGCCGATGCATCTGTATTTAGCCCTTACTTTCAGAAAAGAGGGATATAAGTGGCTTATGGTCAGTTTCCAAATCAAATTTGAGCCCAAACAGATATTGATGCATTTTTTTTACTCCATAAACACATGTTCACACTTCTTTTTCGATCATGCTGTAGGCCATCTCAGCCATAGACAGACTCCTGGATGTATAAGTAACCAGTTGCAATTTCCCAGATTCATGAGCTTGATGCAATACACACTCAACATCGTATGACGACGCATCACATGCTAGCACCAAACGCTTACATGCATCATACAGCACAAGCAATTTGGTTGAGTATAACAGTTTTCTAGCTTTTACAGCGGCATTTTCTTGGCTTTTACCCCATACCCATTCGTTTTCTTCATGCAGTAAAGCGTGCAGTGGTTCTAACAGTGTTCTGAGACCCGGTAAGAAGTTAGGAAAGTCGTTCAGGAGTCCTGGAAATGACCGCAGCTCCGTCACGTTCTGTGGCCTTGGTGTGTTGGCGATTGCCTCCATTTACGAATCAGTGGGCCTGATGCTGTCCGCTGCAATTCTGCTCCCCAGGAACTCCACTTCAGGCGCCAGGACAACGCACTTCGAGCATTTTAACCTTTGCCCCACGCGATTAAATCGACTAAGAACCTCCTCCAGGTTCTGCAGATGCTCATCTGTGCTCCGACCTGTAACCAAGATGTTGTCCTGGAAGACCATGGTGCGCGGGACCGAATTCAGTAAGCTTTCCATGTTTCTCTGGAATATCGCCGCGGCTGATCGAATCCCAAATGGGCATCTGTTGTGAATGAAGAGACCTTTGTGCGTGTTGATGCAGGTGAGGCCCTTCGATGATTCCTCCAGCTGCTGCGTCATGTAGGCTGAGGTCAAGTCCAGCTTCGTGAACGTCTTTCCTCCACCAGCGTCGCAAAAAGGTTGTCTGCATTTGGTAGTGGGTATTGATCCTGAAGGTAGAAACATTTGATAGTTACTTTGTAATCACCACAGAATCTGACTGTGCCTTCACCCTTGAGGACTGGAACAATCGGACTGGTCCGCTCGTTGAATTCGATCGGCAAAATGATGCCCTCTCGTTGCAGCCTGTCCAGCTCGATCTCCACCCTCTCTCTCATCATGTACGGTACTGCTCTCGCTTTGTGATGGATAGGTCGCGCCCCGGGGAATTAGGTGGATCTGCACTTTTGCTCTTTGGAACTTCACGATGCCTGGTTCGAACAATGAGGGGAATTTGTTTAAGACCTGAGCAGACGAAATGTTGTCGACGGGCGAATTCACTTGGATGTCGTTCCAGTTCCAGCGTATATTCCCCAGCCAGCTCCTGCCGAGCAGCGTGGGGCCATCGCCCGGTACCACCCAGAGTGGTAACTTGTGTATCGCTCCATCGTAGGAGACCTTTACAGTAGCACTGCGGATTAAGGGAATCAGTTCATTTGTGTAAGTTCTCAGTTTAGTGCGAATGGGAGTCAGGACTGGCCTTGAGGCCTTGCTGCACCACAATTTATCGAAAGTCTTTCTGCTCATAATGGACCGTCTCGCGCCCATGTCTCGCTCCATTGACACCGGGAGTCCATTTAGCTCAACCTTCAGCATTATCGGGGGCACTTTGTGGAAAATGTATGCACCCCATATACCTCTACCTCCTCGGTCTGATGCTCTGGTTCGCTGTGATCTGCCGTGGATCTGCCCTCCTCTGCAACATGGTGGTTTGCAGGATTAGCAGGGTTTTCAGCTTGCCTGCACATTCGTTGCAGGTGTCCCATTGTTCCACAGCCCTTGCAAACGTATCCTTTGAAGCGGCATGAATGGAAACGATGATCACCCCCGCAGCGGCAAAAAGGTGTTAATGGCGTAGCATTCATCGCCCTTGATGGTGGACTCTGAGACATCTGCAGACGTACAGCTGCAGGCATGTGAGGCCTGCCCTGTACGTAACGATTTGAAAACAACATTACTTTGTTCACAGTACTTGTACAGCACTCGTGTGCTGAGAGATTTTTTGGTATTGTCATTGCTGGCGATGAACGCTTGGGCTATCGCTATGGCTTCACTCAAGGTTGGGGTCTGGACTGTCAAAATTAGTTTACGAAGTATTTCTTCATGGCCAATGCCAAGTACAAAGAAGTCCCTGAGCATGTGCTCCAAATGTCCTTCAAATTCCAAATGCCTGCAAGGTGTCTTTGCTCGATGACATAGCTCGCCACTTCCCGGCCTTCAGACCTTTTGCACATGTCGAACCGGAACCTCGCCATCAGAACGCTTTCCTTCAGGTTAAGATGCTCCCGGACCAGTCTGCACAAATCAACATACGATTTCTCTGTGCGTTTCGCTGGAGCAAGCAGCTTTTGTATGAGGCCATATGATGGTGCCCCGCAAACAGTGAGGTGAATCGCCCTTCCTTTGGCAGCATTCGCTTTTCCTTCCAGCTCGCTGGCCACGAAGTATTGGTCGAGTCGCTCCACTAAGGTTTCCCAATCATCTCCCTCCGAAAATTTCTCCAGGATGCCCATTGGTCTCTGCATCGTTGCGGTGGGGTTCGTCATCTGTATCTCATCGCCAGTTGTAGTGCATGAATAAAGAGTCTGACCAGATACTGTGAGCTCAAACTAATTTGTGACCGTAGTCTTTTCTTGCAGGTCTCCAGAGTGCTTCTCCAGCCTGTGAGGCCTCCTTAAGTACAAGTGCTCCCAAGGGATTGTGGGATCTCTTGGGACTCCAGGGGATGAGCCCTCTGGTGCTTAAACAAGGTATTTACAGGTTGACATACATAACACTTGTTTGCATAAGTTCCATGCAAATTGAAAGGGCTCATTCGGTATTTAAACGTGGAATCTCTCGCAAATTGCCATTAACAACCTTGAAGTGAGAATCATACCCCGGACCAACGAAACGACTGCTTGACAAGAATGGCGATAAAGTGTAACCATTATAAAAGCATGTTATTGTGTGTATCTATTCTTTGTAGCCGGAGCACATGAGACCGAATCAGTGACTTTGCTTTTTCGACCTGTCTTCTGAAGCGCCGCACGGTCCCACTCCGACAGTCAATGAGCTGTTGGGACGTTAGTGTATCCAGGCTGTGGTTGGCCACCCCGAGCGCAGCAGAGGGGTTTCTGCATTCCTTCTGGGTGGGGACAGTATCTTTCCCCTTCTCTCTTCCTCTTGTCTATAACGTTGTGCTTTGATTTCTCTATTTATTCCTCGTCTCAGTTTCTAGTGTTTAAAAGGGAACAAACGATGAAATGGGTTTCACTGTAGAAAATAATTTCTCTCACTTAAATTTAGACGTGCTACCGTTGCGCCCTGAGGTCTCGGCAACTTGTCGTTGATATTCACGGTCATATATAAATATATATAAATATATCTACATGTATCGTAGCTGTTCCCTGGTGGTCGAGGGGTTAAGATCCGGCGCACTAACCTGGGAACGATACTCGATCAATTCGTCAAATAAATATAAATGAGGTCTGTGAGACGATTAGTAATTGCTGTAATCACCATGAATAACCCCATTACTTTCTGTTATGGACCGAACTTACAGATTCTCTTGTTTCTCCTGCCCGTTGCTGGACACGTGTTCCGGGTTTAATTTTGAGTTCGCTGATCGCGGGGAGACGGTCGGAGCCTCTGTGGCCCCACTGTGAGGATGTGGAGGTGAACACGGTGGCTGGGTCATCCGTGACATTTCTGTAAAGGGCAGTGGAGGAGAAGGATTGAGAACTTTCAGTGTGGGACAGAAGTTGTTGAAGGTGAGCCAACACATTCCCGATCAGCACAGTGGGAGCTCACTGGTCAGCTCCCCTCTGTTGGGGCCGCTGTGCCAGAGGTTTCCGTAGTGTAGCGGTTATCATGTTTGCTTTACGCGTGAAAGATCCCTGGTTCAATCCCGGGCGTAAACATTATGTTTAAAGTTGCAAAAGTGGAACAATCCGAAGCGAGTTTAGTTTCCTGACAAATGCTGCCTCACCAGCTGAGATTTCCAGCAATTGCTGTTTTTATTTGCTATTTATTCTCCCGGCAAAAGGGCTCCCTTATTCCTGAATTGCTCTTTATTTCACTTCAATAAATAGATAACTTTCAGTGAGAGAAAACGGATCCACCGGGGACCTTTCGCGTGTGAGGCCAACGTGATATCCGCTACACTGCAGCCCATCAAAGGGCGAGAAACCACTGAATATAAAGGATGAGCTCACAAATATCAGGGGCAGTGCAGTCTGGTCAACGTCAAACCCTCTTTTCTTATTCAGCAGAGGCATGAACGGGAGTCAGACGCCACAAAGTTTAATTAAAGACACAAATACAAGTAACACTTCCAAATCCTTTCACTGTAAAATTCTTGCACTTTATTTGAAATCCTACGATGTTGAATCTGAAAATGATCACCGTGGGATTTTATCTTCACGACTGATTCTATTTTCTGTGCATGGTCGGATTAACCGATGCTGTTAAATTTGACAAAAGTTGCCCCAGATTCCCGGTGTCATCAGCAATGAAGATTTTGAAACAATCCCCGACAAAAATTGTGTAAAATGGGATCTGGTTTAACAGTTAACATGCAAAATACAGAAGAAATGATTGAAGTATCGACTGTCTATCAGTAAGCATTTCTTTCATTGTGCAAAAGATGGCATTGGGTTAAGTAATGATGCTTTCCCGTGAAATAAAAACAAAAGTTCAACAAAAAAACGGACGGTGACTGGCAAGTGAGCGCTGCTTCTGACTCCGAGTGGGAATGGGCAGGGATTTTAAAGCCCTTATTTTAAGGAGCGTTCATATCGATAAACATCTCATATTCGTCGTGTGCAGCTAGTGGTGCAACGGTAACACATCTCACTCGAGATGAGGACACTGCTATCGAAATCATGTCAGGGTTCCTGACCTTTGGGATAATTCCGGAATCAATATTTTCTTTACTGTGTCTTAATAACCAGACCCTTGCTCCAAGGTCTGTCTCACTGTTTCCCCGGTGTCAGGCAGAGATACGCCTGCTGCCCTCATTTATTTCATGTGACAGGACACAAAAGTTCAAAATCAACCTGCAGGGGGCCAGATGCAGCAGCACCGAGTCAGGATGGCTGAGCGGTCGAAGGTGCTGTGTTTGGATTGCAATTGCATGTGGAGGAGTGGGTTCAAATGCAATGTATGACACTTTCTGCTTTCAATCATAAAGCGAAACTCATTGTTTGACAGCTCGACCAACTCTTTAAAAGTGGCATTCTGCAGTTCACCTGCTCGCTTAACATTTCCGTCTAACCGGGTGCTGAAAGTGGAGATGTTTCTGCAGTGTAGCGGTTAACACGTTCGCCTCACATGCGAAAGCTCACCGGGCGGGAATATTTTCTGTAGCTTTCTCCTCATGCATGCTCAGGGGCAAGTTTGTTCTCCTGTGAAAAATCATGAGATGATAAACATGTAAGGATTCAGAGCCCGAGTCGGCCATTTGGCCCCTCGAGCCTGGTCCACCATTCAAGAAGATCCTGGCAGTTCCTCGACAGCAAGTTTAAACATCTGGGGCGGAGCCAACAGGCGCCTGGCTGCAATCAGCGACAAAAACCCGCATTTGGCAGAAGCCCCGCTCGATCAATTGGGAGAGCATGAAACTATTAATCTTAGGGTCACTGGTTCGAGCCCCACGTTGGGGCTTTTTGTTCAAGGTGATCCTGCATTCAACGGATCATTAATTAACCGATGATCTTCATTTGCATAATTAAAGAAATGCTAACTGAATGAGGGTCAATAATTTAATAATTTGGGACAAACAAGTGAAAGACACCTGGTGCTGGTGGGCAATTTTGTTGCCTTTGTCATTGATGCTTGATCTACAAGTCTAGTTATCAAATCGTGCTTAACCGTCAGTTACCTGTTACAAATCAGCGGAGGAGAAACTAGTTTGTTGCTGCATTTACCTGCACAATGTGTGCTGAGATTATCTGTGCAATATGCAATCAGCAGGAAGAATAAAAGCAACACTTTTTGAAATGCAGGCACTGCATGTTTTGCACTCAACAAAACGTTGCATTTTCTTTTCATTGCAAGCATTTTACATTAATTCATTGCAATGCCAACGCACTTTTTACCTGGCAAGACTGAATGCTGTGATAAACAGTGTGAAACAGAAACAGCTACTTGAGAACCCATAGCCTCGAAGTTATCTGTGTGAATTGCTCTGCATCGATAATTAGCAGAGCGTAAAGTGGGGAAACTGACGGTGTGGATGAGAAAAGGCCGAGCCAAAGTGTAATGTTGGAGATGATCTTGTTTTTGAGAAATATTTCAAAGAATTTGGCATCGTTGGTTCCATGGTGTAATGGTAAGCACTCTGGACATGAATCTAGCGATCTGAGTTTAAAATTCGGTGGAAACTGAATGCTTGCTGTCTCAGCTGCTAAAAATTTGGGACAAACAAGTGAGAGACACCTGGTGCTGGTGGACAGTTTTGTTGCCTTTGTCATTGACGCTTGATCTAAAATGCACAGTCCCGCATTGCTGAACTCTTTGCTTCAGTACGCAGTCTGAAGTTTGGATTAAATAACAGGAAGATTGAAGTTTGGATGGTAAAGAGACTGTTAGACAATGTGGTGCCTTCAGCCAGTGAGATGAGTAACTGGTCATTGTCTGGATGTTAAATATTTGAGTACCTTGTTATGGTGGGAATAATGAAAACTCAGGACTAAACGATTTGATAATGTCTGTATGTTCAGTAATTGAGTGTCACCTTGTTACTATTTAATGACATCTGTAGGTTAAACAAGCAATATTAAGTCTGTCTGTTAAACGATTCAGAAAGCAGTTAGTCAGGAGTGTCTAAATGCAAAGAATAAGAGTTCAAAGGCTTTTTCAGTGTAAAGATGAGACTTTTATGGACTGTAGAGACATAGACAGCAGAGACACTGGACATTCGGAAGGTGTGTGTCTCAAGCAGCCACGGAAATCGAAGCAAGCTGCCTTTGTGAAGTGTTCTCAGTAACTTTCATACTTGGTTTGTTTAGTATGAATGTTTAAATAAAAGACCCAATCCTGCCTTTACTACAACGGAGTGTGTGCGGGTAATTCGATATTAAAAGCAACGAAGCGAAAAGAGCAAGACAGCTGTTTGCAAAATTTTGGTGACCCCGACGTGATTTTCAAAAGTTCGTTGGCTTATTCTAAGTCCCCGACGTGAAGCAGAAAGTTGGCTGAGTTGTTGGAAGAAGTGTTTCCCACACATCAGTTCGAGAGGTGAGCATTCTCTTAGTTGTCGTGATTAAAGGGATCTTCAGTTAGTAATGGGAGGCTCTGGGGATATTCCAGTTGATCTCCAGTCATTTCTTAATGAGTAGATTGAGTCGAAAGGGGGAACTTATGGGATAAGACAGGAAACAATGACAGGAGGATGGAGAGAGACATGGCAGTCCTTAGTGGAGGGTGTACAGTTAAAAAAGATTAAAGTGTTTGTGTTAAAAAGTGATAAAAAGAGAAAAGCGTGAGTGTTGCATGTCTCATGCTGGGGATTCAAACGTTAGGAGAAGAGGCTGAGGCTCGAGATAGGGAAGTCTCAGAACTCAGAGAGCAGCTAACAGCATTGAGTAAAGAAGTAGAGAATTGGTGATTTCAGGCACTCAATCAAGATCTAGAGAAAGGAATATCTAAGCTGCAGCAGATGGTGGTATTCGGTTGCCCACGGAGACAGCAATTGATAAAGCCGGGTGGTATTCGGAGGATTCCCAAGGTCTGAGAGTTGAAAAGGGGATTAAGGGACAGGGAGAATGCCCACCGTTCCCATCCGCAGCTCCTTTGCCTTCTCTTACTTCGGAGCATCGAACCCATGTGGTTCATGTGGCAACGTTAGGTACGGAGGCGGAGCAGTTAAATGCCTCTTCGGTTACTCAGAAGCTTAACACCCCACAACATTACACACGACCTTCCGATAATGTGGAGAGTGGGGGAAGCACGCTCGAGCGGACAAGGCCAGAGCAGGATCATGATTCCTCTACTCCCTGTGGAGCTCGTGAAGGGAACACGACCTTAAGGGGCTTTAGGGTTTCCTGGTATGAGCGAGGAGGGGTACAGTTACAGGACATGAGAGCTGTCCTTAGAGAAGCCAGGATTCAAAGCAGACTGTAACCTGAACACAACACCTTCGACCGCTCGGCCATCCTGACTATTTAGTGCTCGATGTGGCCACCTGCAGGTTGATTTTGAACTTTTGTGTCCTGTCACATGAAATAGATGAGTGCAGCAGGCGTATCTCTGCCTGACACCGGGGAAACAGTGAGACAGACCTTGGAGCAAGGGTCTCGTATTTGCCCAACAGCAAAGAATATATTAATTCTCGAAGAACAATATCCAAGAATACAGTGACACCAACATGATTTGAACACACAACCTTCTGATCTGGAGTCAGACGCACGATTGCACCACGAGCTCGACGCAGCGAGTCTCAGATGTTCGTCTATTTGAAGGTTTCAAAATACAAGGGGCTTTAATATCCCCACCCATTCCCACCAGGTGTCAGAAGCAGCGCTCACCTGCCAGTCACTGTGTGTTTTTTTCTTTAACTTTTGTGTTGCTTTCACGGGAAAGCATCATTAATTAACCCCTCACCTTCTTTTGCACAATGAAAGAAATGCTAACTGAGGGACAGTCGATACTTCAATCATTTGTCCTGTGCTTTGGGGAGCGGGCAGGGAAGTGGACCTGAGTCCATGATCGCATCGACCATGATCGTATTAAATGGCGGAGCAGGCTCGAGGGGCGTATGGCCATCTCCTCATCCTATTTCTTATGTTCTCATGTTCTTCTGCATGTTAACCCATTTTACACATTGTATTTTAGGAGTCTGGTTCAAAATCTTCATTGCCGATGACACCAGGAATCTGGGGCAACTTTTGTCAAATTTAACAGCACCGGTTATTCCTTCCGTGCACAGAAAATAGAATCAGTAGTGAAGATAAAATCCCATGGTGCTCATTTTCAGATTCAATGCAGCAGGATTTCAAATAAAGTGAAAGAATTTTACAATGAAAAGATTTGGAAGCGTTACTTGTATTTGTGTCTTTAATTAAACTTTGTGGCGACTGACTCCACTTCATGCCTCTGCTGAATAAGAAAGGAGGGTCTGACGTTGACCAGACTGCACTGCCCCTGATATTTGTGAGCTCATCCTTTATATTCAGTGGTTTCTCGCCCTTTGATGGGCTGCAGTGTGGCGGATATCACGTTGGCCTCACACACGAAAAGTCCCCGGTGGATCCGTTATCTATTTATTGAAGTGAAAAGGAGCAATGAAGGAATAAGGAAGCCCTTTTGCCTGGAGAATAAATAGCAAATAAAAACAGCAAAAGCTGGAAATCTCAGCAGGTCAGGAAGCTTTTGCCAGGAGACTAAACTCGCTTCTGATTGTTCCTCCATAGCAAATTTAAATATAATGTTCCTGCCCGGGATTGAACTGGCCACTTTTTGCATGTAAAACAAACATGAAAACCACAACACTACAGAAACCTCTGGCAAAGCTGGCACAACAAAGGGGAGCTGACCAGTGAGCTCCCTCTGTGCTGATCAGTAATTTAACCAGGGACCTGTCACATGTAAAGACAACATGACAACCACTGCACTGCACAAACCTCTGGCACAGCAGCCCCAACAAAGGGGAGCTGACCAGTGAGCTCCCTCTGTGTTGTCTCACCTTCAACAACTTATGCCCCACACTGAAAGTTCTCAATCCTTCTCCTCCGCTGCCCTTTACAGAAAAGTCACGGATCACCCAGCCACCGTGTTCACTTCCACATCCTCACAGTGGGGCCACAGAGGCTCCTTCCGTCTCCCAGCGATCAGCAAATTCGCCCAGTTTAGAAAATTAAACCCGGAACACGTGTCTGGCAAAGGGCAGGAGAAGCCAGATAGTCTGTAAGCTCGGTCTATCACAGAAAGTATTGGTATTCATGGTGATTACAGCAATTATTAATCGTCTCACAGACCTCAATTATTTTTATGCGATGAATTGATCGAGAATTGAAAGCAGGTTAGTGCGCCGGATCTTAACCCCTCGACCACCAGGAAACAGTTATGATACATGTAGATATATTTATACATATTTAAATATAAACCTTAATATCAATGGCTAGCTACCTAGACCTTATGACGAACAGCAGGGCATCTAACTTTGAGTGAGAGAAATTGTTCCACAGTGACACCCATTTCATCTTTTGTTCCCTTTTAAACACTAGAAACTGAGACAGGGGGAATAAATAGAGAAATAAAAGCACAGGGATATAGAGAAGAGGAAGAGGGAAGGGGAAAGATACTGTCCCCACCCAGAGCTAATGCAGAAACCCCTCTGCTGCGCTCGGGGTGGCCACCCGCAGCCGGGATACACTAACGGGAGAACACCAGCGGCAGGTCGGTGGCATAAAAGGAACGGCGAGCGGCCCTGGGAGCTGCTTGGAGGTCCCGGGAGACGACTCCAGGGAGCAGCGCGAGCTGGTGCAGGAGGGCGGCGGCAGCGAAGTGTGACGTCATCAAGGTCCAAATCTGTGATTGGAGCGTGGGCAGATACAGCAGGAGCGGCGAGATCGGGGCGAAGGAGCGGCATGAGTTCGGGGGCCAGGGGCCCAGGGGCAGCACGGACCAGCCCACACTGCGATATGTGTGTACACTGGGTCCGTGCAACAGAGCTGGTCTCCAGTTATCTTGGATAACCCTTGCCACTGGATCAAGACCTCGCTCTGTCAAGCCCGTGTGATGGCTGGGGTGCAACGGCCACCACACGTTAAAAAAATCCACGCACAGGCATCGTCCACCCTTTGGGATGTAGTTCGGGTCCTTCATTGAAACACCTGTGAATTCATCCTTTTTTGGCGTGGAAGCAAGTCATCCTCGTTTCGAGGGACCGCCTATGATGATGATGATGATGGATACATTAACGTCCCAACAGCTCATTGACTACAGGAGTGGGACCGTGCGGCGCTTCAGAAGACATGTCGAAAAGGCAAAGTCATTGATTCCGTCTCATGTGCTCCTCCGATCAAGAATTGCAACAAACACTGAAAATGCTTAAATACTGATTAAATCTTACCTTCACATTTGCTCAGCTCATTGGTCTAGGGGTATGATTGTTGCTTTGGGTTTGTTCTTTGAAATTTGCGAGAGATCCTGGTTTCAAATCCCAGACCAACTTTGAATTTGCATCAAACTTTTGTAAAGAAGGACTTGTATTTCTGCAGCGTCTGTGAGGAACTCATGACGCCCCAAATCACTTCACAGCCGTTGAGTTGCCTTTGAAGTGTTGTCATGTGAGGAAAGATTTGCCCAAATCACCTCACACGCAACTCAACTCTTTCCAAAGGAGTTCATAGAATCATAGAAGTTTACAGCACAGAAGGAGCCCTTTCGGCCCATCGTGTCCGCGCCGGCTAACAAGAGGCTATCCAGCCTAATCTCACTTTCCAGCTCTAGGTCCATAACCCTGCAGGTTATGGCACTTCAGGTGCACATCCAAGCACTTTTTAAATGTGGTTAGGTTTTCTGCCTCTACCACCCTTTCAGGCAGTGAGTTCCAGACCACCACAACCCTCTGCGTGCAGAAATTTCTCCTCTAAACTTTCGACCAATTACTTTAACTTTATGCCTCCTTGTTGTTGACCCCTCTGCAAAGGGAAATAGGCCCTTTCTATCCACTATATCTCGACCCCTCATAATTTTATACACCTCAATGAGATCTCCCCTCAGGCTCTGTTCCATGGAAAACAAATCCAGCCTATCTAATGTGTCTCATGGCTAAGATTCTCCACTCCCGGCAACATCCTCGTAAATCTCCTCTGTACCCTCTTCAGTGCAATCATGTCCTTCCTGTAACATGGCGACCAGAACTGCACGCAGTACTCCAGCTGTGACCTAACCTGCCCCACCGACCACATCTCTTGTATTCTATGCCTCCGCTAATAAAGGCAAGCATTCCATATTCCTTCTTAACCACCTTAGCTACCTGGCCTGCTACTTTCAGGGATCTGTGGACCAGCACTCGCTGGATTCTGGGGAGGACCCAGCAGATTGGAAAACTGCAAATGGAATGCCCCTATTTTAAAAAGGAGGCAACAAAAAGCAGGAAACTACTGACCAGTTAGCCTTACATCTGGGGTTGGGAAAATGTTGGAATCCATTATTAAAGAAGCAGTAGCAGGACACAGAAACATAGAAACATCGAAAATAGGTGCAGGTGTAGGCCATTCGGCCCTTCGAGCCACACCACCATTCAATAAGATCATGGCTGATCATTCAGCTCAGTACCCCTTTCCTGCTTTCTCTCCATACCCCTTGATCGCTTTAGCCATAAGGGCCACATCTAACTCCCTCTTGAATATATCTAACGAACTGGCATCAACAACTCTCTGCGGCAGAGAATTCCACAGTTTAACAACTTCTGAGTGAAGAGGTTTCTCCTCATCTCAGTCCTAAATGGCCTACCCCTTATCCCTTAGACTCTGACCCCTGGTTCTGGACTTCCCCAACATCGGGACCTGTCCAGTCCCGTCAGAATTTTATATGTTTCCATGAGATCCCCTCTCATTCTTCTAAACTCCAGTGATCTCTCGATCCCTTGATTCACCGAGACTCCAAAAATCTATCGAACGCAGCCTTGAATATATTCAGAGACTCAGCATCCACAGGCCTGTGGGGCAGAGAATTCCAAAGATTCATATCCCTCTGAGTGAAGAAATCCCTCCTCATCTCTGTCTTAAATGGCCGACCCCTTAACCTGAGATTGTGCCCCCTGGTTCTAGACACACCAGCCCAGGGGAAACAACCTCTCAGCATCGACCCCATCAATCCCCTTCAGAATATTGTGTGTTTCAATGAGATCACCTCTCATTCTTCTGAACTCGGAGAGTATCGGCCCATTCTACACAATCTCTCAACTTAAGACAGTCCTCTCATCCCAGGAATCAATCTGGTGAACGTCTGTTGTACCACCTCCGAGGCAAGTATATCCTTCCTCAGATAAGGAGATCAAAACAGTGCGCAGTACTCCAGGTGTGGTCTCACCAGGGCCCTGTACAATTGTAGCAAGACTTCCTTACTCTTGTACTGTGGGCTATATATTAGGTACTATGGGCCGAGTGCCCTGTTTTTTTGCTTATTCGATGGTTGTATAAAAAGTTATTAAAATTTGACAGTTGCTCGGCAAACATATTTGTATTTCCTTTAGTGTACTCCTTACTCTTCAAGGGGTAGATTTTCCCCAAGCAGTTTTGTCGGCGCACTGACCTCAAGCGCACCGACTTTGCGCGCTGGAAACGGCGCGGGGAAAAACTCGCCCCATCCTGGCCGCTGTGTACAGTCCCCGGAGTCCTGGCGTGGTGTCGATGGTGAAGTGGGGGGCGGAGCCAAATACCTGCGCCGAAAACACTGCCGGCACCTTCGCGCATGGGCAGTCGGGAGAGAAAACTTGGCACTCTGCCATTTTTAAACAGTGTCAAACCCGATGAAAAGCACAGCAGCTTCTCAGCTTCTCCGGTCGCTCGGCGGGCTCTCCCCCCGTCCCTCCCCGATAAAACGCACAGCTCCAGCAGCTGCAACTACTCCGGTCCACAAGCTCACACTTCTCCGGTGTGTCTTCTCTCCCCTATCCCAGGGATACAGGGCCCAGTGTAATGGAGCCAAGTTTGCTGATGGTACAAAGATGGGTGGGAAAGTAAATTGTGACACAGCAAAGAAAATCTCAATTCCGGATGAACAATATGGAAAAGTACAGTGACCCCAACGTGATATAAACACGCAGCCTTCTGATCTGGAGTCAGACACACTACCGTTGCACCACGAGGTCTACAGTGCAGAGTGCCCATGTTTGTATACATGAAGGTTCCTGAAACACAGTTTCATTTACCCTGCATTGGTGCAATGAAAGGGCTTTAAAATCCCCGGCCACTCCCACCGTGGGTCAAACAGCATCAGAAGCAGTGCCCACCTGTCACTCACCCTCTCACGCCCGCTTTCATCACCAGCTGCCCGCGGACTGCAGCAAATCCAGTTCATCATCATCATAGGCAGTCCCTCGAAGCGAGGATGACTTGCTTCCTCGCCAAAAAAGGATGAGTTCACAGGTGTTTTAATGATGGACCTAATATTCCAGGTCCCGAACTGCATGTTGAAGGGTGGAAGATGCCTGTGCGTGGATTTTTTTCACGAGTGATGGCCGTTGCACCCCAGCCATCACACGGACTTGACAGAGCGAGGTTTTGGTCCAGTGACAAGGGTTAACCAAGACGACTGGAGACCAGCTCTGCTGCACGGACCCAGTGCACACACATATCGCAGTGTGGGCTGGCCCGTGCTGCCCCTGGACCCCTGGCCCTGAACTCACACCGCCCCTGGGCCCCGATCACATCCCTCCACAGTCTCTCGCTGCTCCTGCTGTACCTGCCCACGCTCCAATCACCGACCTGGACTTTGATGACATCACTCTTCGCTGCCGTCGCGCTCCTGCACCAGCTCGCGCTGTACCTTGCCGTGGTACACCATCACGCTGCTCCCAGGCCACCGCTCACCGCTCCTTTTATGGCCCCGACCTGCCGCTGGTGTTCTCACGCAGGTCGGGGCCTCCACGCAGCTCCCAGCAAATCCAGTTACACGCCGTGTCACCGCACAATTCTCAGCTGTGATTGTAAGCTGACTATATTTAAAGCTATCACAGAGGCTGCAAGCAGTGTTCCCTGGTAGTCTAGTGGCTAGGATTCGGTGCTCTCACTGCCGTGGTCTGGGTTTGATTCCTGGTCAGGGAAAGCATTTTTACAGAGCAAGCTGACAAAAATAATTCAAGTCTGTGAGAGACTGAATAATTGTTTCAATCATCAATAATGCTCCCACATGTGCAGCACACTGAAGGAAATACAAATATGTTTGCTGAGCGACTGTTGAATTTTAATAACTTTTTATACAACCGGAGAATCAGCAGGAAAACAGGATATTCGGCCCATCGTACCTAATATATAGCTCACAGTATAAGAGTAAGGAAGTCTTGCTACAATTGTACAGGGCCCTGGTGAGACCACACCTGGTGTACTGCGCACAGTTTTGTTCTCCTTATCTCAGGAAGGATACACTTGCCTTGGAGGTGGTACAACAGAGGTTCACCAGATTGATTCCTGGGCTGAGTGGACTTTCCAATGATGAGAGATTGTGTAGAATATGGCGATACTCTCCGGAGTTTAGAAGAATGAGAGGTGACCTCATTGAAACGGACAATATTCTAAAGGGGATTGACAGGGTAAATGTTGCAAAGCCCGGCTAGCTCAGTCGGTAGAGCATGAGACTCTTACTTGCAGGGTCGTGGGATAGAGCCCCAACTTTGGGCGATTACTTTTCCTTAAACTTTTATGTTGCTTTCAAAGGAAAACATCATTAATGAACCCATGATCTTCTTTGGCACAATGAAAAAAATGCGAACTGACGGAGAGTTGATAATTTAATCAAATAATGAAAGCAGTGCCTGAGATCGCTCGGCCATCCTTACTGTTGGATGCTGAAGTTGCAAGTTAATACTCTGGAACATTTCAGACCGGGCACTTATTCACTGTTACTGGAAGGCCCAGTGACCGGGATATCCTCTCCCCCGGGGTTTTCCTGAGCCTGTGCTCGGTGCACGGGGAGCTTTTGCCCGGATCCGAGGTAGCTTGTATCCCAGGGATGGACAATAACCCTCTGAGCTCTGGAACTGGGGAAGAGCGAATAATTAATGAGTTGTTTGCGGGTTTCAAATGCAGCTTAGTTCTGCTGGTGTAAACCGATCGTGTTGTTTCACAGAATGAATGAAATGCGAATAGAGACAGTTGAAACTTCAATAACTGAACTTCAAAAATTCATGAAAATTTGCTCCTTAAAGAAGTTTTATCCCCTATCTGATTTTACACACTCTGTATTTGAGGAGACTGGTTTTAAATGTTCATTGCTCATGCAACACAACAACTTTTCTTCAATTTTATTGCAGTCAAATTTTTGCATGAGAAATAATGTTTCTGCCCATGCTTGAACCGGGAACTTTTCACGTGTGAGGGAAATGTGGTAACCACGACACGACAGAAACTGCTTCTTATTTCAAGCCCAGAGAGAAGTGTTTAGCAACAAGCTGAAATGCTCAAACCCTCTTTCTGCATAAAGTTCCTTTCACCAACATTTCTCTGACCTGAACTGCACCAAACAACAATGTTCTCTTTTCAAAGTCATTAAACTCCCCAATTTCCAGGTCTGCAATTTTAAGGACAAGGACTGAAAGCGCTTTGCGATCAGAAAATTGCCGGAAACCCCTGTGATTAATGACAGGGCTTTTGATGATTGATTTCCGTACACACCTTTGTCATGTATTTAACCCTTGGCGATCTGTATCATACCACCACCTGAGGGCCGACCTGTTGAAGTCCCAAGGGATTCTAGCATCCCTTGGCAGCACGGTATAGAAGCACTGTGGAGTCTTATTAAAGGAGCTAATGTCATACTTACTCATTGTTCACAGTACTCAGTTCATTCTTTATTATGAGCGTATCAATTGGCGACGAGACAACGAACAACCACGTGAAAATGCAAGTAACAGTTGGTATAACTTGAACACAGCACAGCTGGCAATGGTTGCGGAATATATTCGTGCAGCCAAAATGCACAATGACAACCTGGAACTGCACGGCACCGAATCTTCGGGGAAAAACAATTAAAGGCTTCGTCCCTGAATGGGCTACGATCCACCAATCTTGCAGTTAATAGCTGAACGCACTAATCCATTGCACCACAGAGACTGATAGATGCAAGGCATCCCTGTGACATCTTCACAGAGCACAGCACACACAGCTTCCTAACATGCAGGCTGCTCTCTCGGAACTCTCCGGAAAGAGCCTGTTCTGTTTAATGATTAACTGTACAGTTGCAGTACACAATACGTCCACATCCACAGTGTGGAGCTACAAGCATTACATGCTGACAGACATTCCAATCCCAAACTCGGGTGTCAGTCAGTTAAAGCTTCAGATTGCTCTGACCGGCATGGAACTTGTCCACTCTCAATTGTACTCTTCCCAAATAAAGGGTGGGCCATTCATTGTGGATGTGTGGAAGCAGTCTGGTCCCGCACACTGCAGACACTTCCATGTCACCGCCAACCAGCTCTCCCACAACCGGTGTGATCGACCTTCCAGCCTTCCGGTGCCTTGTCTGTGACGAAGTATTCTGATTGTCCCGAAGCCGGTATCCTTTGTCATCAATAGGGTTTTAAGTTGTTTCGGTAATTTTTACCTGCTGGACAGTCGAGGCACAAATTGTAGAGTGGAAAACTTGCGTGGATCCCGGTTTTCTAGTGGTTGATTTTTCTGGTTGGGTCCGTCGTTCGCGGTGGTCCGGTTGATGCCTGTTACCAAGTCAGTTGGTATTGATGTTCCACTGATTGGTTTTTTGAAGTTCCTTTCTCCGATGTCGTGATGTCTCTTCCTGTGTTATCTCGCCGTTTGCTCTCGATCTTGATCTTGTTGTTCCAAAGTAATGGTCAGAAAAATATGTTGCTCTTGGTACGATAGGCCCCCAGTTATACTCTGAGAGGCTGCTTAATCTTCGTGCCAAATCTAACGTTTCTTTTGTTTAAGTTTTGCTGCCCATTGATTTAAGTGGTCTTCTTTGTATAAGTTTAGGCGGACTAGCTAACTGAGACTTGATTAAATGTTTTAATCTGGTGTTGATAGACTTTGGGACGGCGACACTCCTTCTTTATGAACTGATGAACTCTTGTCCATTGTAATAGCACTGCTTTGGCTTCGGGAAGTCTGAGCTGAGCCAGATATTTCTATACATGTTGAAAAGGTGTTGGAATATGGATGTGATATTTGGGTCCTGTGGGTGGGGTGGATAATGTTTCTTCCGTGGTCGATTGTTTAAATGCTAATGTTTTCTGGGAGCCTGACTATGGTTAAACAGCTCCCCCAGACAAACTGATGAGCTACAATATCCAAACTCTAAATCCCACCCCTCTGTCACTGCAGCTTTTCCCCACAGGCCCAAACATGCCTTTTAAAATCCCAAACTTGGTTAAGAATTGTAGATTTCTTCCATATGCTTTTTAGAATCCCAAACTTTATGTTTAATAGTCCTAAATCGAATTTCCTTTTCAGTGAGTCCAAACACTGGGGGGTTTCTATGAATTTTGGAATCTACATTGGCAGTCCCTCGGAATCGAGGAAGACTTGCTTCCACTCCTAAAGTGAGTTCTTTGGTGGCTGAACAGTCCAATACTAGAGCCACAGACCCTATCACAGGTGGGACAGATAGTTGTTGAGGGAAGGGATGGGTGGGACAGGTTTGCCGAACGCTCTTTCTGCTGTCTACACTTGATTTCTGCATGCACTCGGCGTTGAGACTCGAGGTGCTCAGCACCCTCTCGGATGCACATTCTCCACTTCGGGTGGTCTTGAGTCAGGGACTCCTGGGTGTCAGTGGGGATGTTGCACTTTATCAGGGAGGCTTTGAGTGTGTCCTTGTAGAGTTTCTGCTGCCCACTTTGGCTCGTTTGCCATGAAGGAGCTCCGAGTAGTTTACTTGCTTTGGGAGTCTCGTGTCTGGCATGCGGACTATGTGGCCTGCCCAGAAGAGCTGATCGAGTGTGGTCAGTGCTTCAAAGCTGGGGATGTTAGCCTGAATAAGGCTGTTGATGTTGGTGCGTCTGTCCTCCCAGGGGATTTGTAGGATCTTGTGGAGACATCGTTGGTGATATTTCTTCAGCAACTTGAGGTGTCGACTGTACATGGTCCATGTCTCTGAGCCTTACAGGAGGGCAGGTATTACTACAGCTCTGTAGACCATGAGCCTGGTGTCAGTTTTGAGGGCCTGGTCTTCAAACACTCTTTTCCTCAGGCGGCCAAAGGCTGCACTGGCGCATGGAGGCCGTGTTGAATCTCGTCATCGATGCCTGCTCTTGTTGATAGGAGGCTCCCGAGATATGGGAAGTGGTCCATGGTGTCCAGGGCCGCGCCGTGGATCTTGATGACTGGGGGGTAGTGCTGTGCGGTGAGGACAGGCTGGTGGAGGACCTTTGTCTTACGGATGTTTAGCGTAAGGCCCATGCTTTCATACGCCTCAGTAAATATGTCGACTATGTCCTGGAATTCAGCCTCTGTATGTGCGCGGACGCAGGCCTTGGTGATGCCACACCTGGAATATTGTGTACAGTTTTGGTCTCCTAATCTGAAGAAGGACATTCTTGCTATTGAGGGAGTGCAGCGAAGGTTCACCAGACTGATTCCCGGGAGGGCAGGACTGACATGTAAAGAAAGACTGGATCATCTAGACTTTTCTTCACTGGAATTTAGAAGAATGAGAAGGGATCGCATAGAACATATACACGTCTGATGGGATTGGATATGTTAGAGGCAGGAAGTATGTTCCCGATGTTGGGGAAGTCGAGAACCAGAGGTCACAGTCTCAGGACAAGGGGTAAGCCATTTAGGACCGAGATGAGGAGAAACTTCTTCACTCAGAGAATTCTGAACCTGCGAAATTCTCGAGCACAGAAATTTGTTGAGTCCAATTCGTTTGATATATTCAAAAGAGAGTTAAATGTGGTCATTACGGCTAAAGGTATCAAGGGTATGGAGAGAAAGCAGGAAAGGTGTACTGAGGTGAATGATCAGTCATGATCATATTGAATGGTGGTGCAGGCTCGAAGCGCCGAATGGCCTACTCCTGCACCTGTTTTCTATGTTTTTATGTTTCTATGTTTCTATGCAAAGCCCAGAAAAAAAATGGTTGAAGTATCATCTCTGCCTCAGTTAGCATTTCTTTCATTGTGCAAAAGAAGGTGACGGGTTAATTAATGATGCAACCCCGTGAAAGCAACACAAAAGTTGAACAAAAAAACATACGGTGACTGGCAGGTGAGCGCAGCTTCTGACACCCGGTGGGAATGGGCGGGGATTTTAAGGCCCCTTGTATTGTGAAACCTTCATATAGTCAAACATTTCCGATGTGCTATATCGACCTCGTGGCGCAACGGTAGCGCGTCTGACACCAGATCACGTCGAGGTCACTGTTCTTCAGGATAATTCGGGAATTAATATTTTCTTTGCTGTTTGGCAATAACCAGACCCTTGCTCCAAGGTCTGTCTCACTGTTTCCCCGGTGTCAGGCAGAGATACTCCTGCTGCCCTCATTTATATCATGTGAAAGGACACAAAAGTTCAAAATAAACCTGCAGTTGGCCACATACAGCATTAAATAGTCAGGATGGCCGAGCGGTCCAAGGTTCTGTGTTTAGATCGCAGTATCCTCTGGAGGTGTGGGTTCACCTCACACTTCTGACACTTCCTGTTTTTAATCATGAAGTGAAACTCATTGTTTGACACCACGACCAACGCCTAAAAAGTGGGATTTTGCAGTCCACCTGCTCGCTTAACACTTCCGTCTGACCTGGTGCTGAAAGTGGAGATGTTTCCGCAGTGTAGCGGTGAACACGTTCGCCTCAGACGCGAAAGCTCACCAGGCGGGATTATTTTCTGGAGCTTTCTCCTCATGCATGCTCAGGGGCGAGTTTTTTCTCCTGTGAAATGTCATAAGATCATAAGCATGTCAGGATTAGGGGCCGGAGTACGCCATTCGGCCCCTCGAGCCAGGTCCACCATTCAAGAAGATCCTGGCAGTTCTCGACAGCAAGTTTAAACATCTGGGGCGGAGCCAACAGGCACCTGGCTGTAATCAACGACAAAAAGGTGCATTTTGCAGAAGCCCAGCTAACTCAGTCAGTAGATCATGAGATTCTAAATCTCAGGGTCAGAGGTGCGAGCCCCACGTTTGGTGATTATTTTTCATAGAATTATATAATCAGAAGTTTACAGCACGGAAGGAGGCCATTTCGGCCGATCGTGACCGTGCCGGCCAATAACAGGCTCTCCAGCCTAATCCCACTTTCCAGCTCTCGGTCCATAACCCTGCAGTTTACGGCACTTCAGGTGCACATCCATGCACTTTTTAAATGTGGTGAGCATTTCTGCCTCTCCCACCCTTTCAGGCAGTGAGTTCCAGACCCACACAACCCTCTGCGTGAAGATATTTTACCTCAAATCCCCCCTACACTTTCTACCAATTACTTAAAATTTATGCCCCACGGTTGTTGACCTCTCTGCTAAGGGAAATGGGCCCATTCTATCCATTATATAAAAGCCCCTCATAATTGTATACACTTCAATGATGCCTCCCCTCAACCCACTTTGTTCCAAGAAAAACAACTCCAGCCTATCCAATCTGTCCTCATAGCTAAGATTCTCCACTCCCGATAACATCCTCGAAATCTCCTCGGTAAGTCTCCAGTGCAATCACAGTCTTCTTCTTGTAAAGTAGTGACGAGAACTGCACGCAGTACTCCAGCTGTGGCCTAACCAGTGTTTTATATTCAAGCATAATCCACCTGCTTTCTTATTCTAGGCCTCGGCTAAAAAAGGCCAGCATTCTGTATGTCTTTTTAACCAGCTAATCCACCTTGCCTGCTACCTTAAGGGATCTGTGGACATGCACTCCCAGGTCGCTTTGTTCGTCTACAATTCTCAATGTCCTACCATTTAATGTTCAATCTCTTTCTGTTGTGTCTGTAAGCACTCAAGTAATGACTCCATGAGGCAAGGTATTGTACTTGAACTGTGGTGACCTTAGTCCATTTATTGTAGTTCCTGAGTGAGGGTACAGTATGGTGAGCTCCGTTTTATAACTGGTTACCTGTCGTGTACAGGTGACCCCTAGGTCTCCACCAGTTGCACTCTCTGATGGTACAGGCATAGTGTATACAGTGTGAAGGTACATCCAGCAGTCTTATGTAACTGTACATTGAGTGTACAGGGAGTAGACTTATATTATATATACACAACATCACTCTCCCCTTAGTCTTGTGCCACTGGCCTTTGCATTGTGTGCTCTGGCCCGAGACCCAAAGCCCTTGCACCTTGTCTATGATTTGGCTTGGTTCTCTCCCTGTGGACCCCCAAGTCCTTATTGCCACGACATTGGGAAATGTTCAGCAGTGGATGGTTGGAGGTTGCAGTGGGGGTTGAGTGGGTTCTGGGTGTGATCCATGTGTGTCCATGGCTACATACATCCATTCAGCCCCCCCATACATAGACCATGTGTGTGGTTCAACACCTGCAAGTGCAGACCTGTACAGACAGAAAGAATAAAAAAACATCGGATTAGTTGCATCACTGTTTGGGTTCTACAGTAGTGGAACAAGTACATTTTACAGGTAAGGTACATACGTGGTATCACAGCCTTGCCCCTGGGTTGTGCAGGTGCAGGTGGGTGAGGATACTAGTTCCAGAGTAACCAGAATGTGTCCAGGTTGTCTGATTACGGAGCTGTGTCCCCTGCCAGCTGGGTGGGCTCAGATCGCTTACCTGGCTGAGTCTCAGAGCCTTTGCCGTTGCCTCGTGATGGGCAGAGCCACAGGAGTGTTTGGCCTCCCTGTCCTCCTTTGAAGGCTGCAGTGTCTCCCTGCTGCTCTTCAGCGATAGTGGGAGCCTGGTCATCCCAGGTCCCGTTGGGAGGGCAGGAGGGTGCTATCCGCTCGCTCCCAGTACAGGCCCTGATGGCCAGAGAGTTAGAGCCGATCGGGGGCAGGGTACTGGTCGTGGTGCCTTTGCCGTCCGCTGATCACTGGCCCTGCAGCTGGTATGCTCCCTCTGTGTGTGGCCACACTCCCTGGGGTATCACATTGGTCCCGGAGGGGCAGGCTACATGATCGCTGGACCTGGGTGCTGACGGGAGGTTGCCCTTGGTTTTGTCGGCATGCTTGTAAATCCCAGCATCGCACGTCATCACTTCGTTGACTCTCACAATACTTTGGTTCTGACCGCAATCGCCTGACTTATCATGATTAGTTACATTTACAAACTTGAAATTGTCAGTTACATCTTTTACATATGTATCACCATCATCGCTGTATAAAGAGTGGAACTGTCCCTTTAATTGTGATGGGTTGCCGGTCTCCTTTAAGAGGGTCTTGCAATCTTTACCCCAATCCTGTTCGCCGCTCGGCATCACGTGTTGATCCCTTGTGGTCTGGCTGCCGCCATCTTGACTTCAGGCCCTTCACCTCGTGGTTCGGACGCAATCTTCTTTCTCTCCATGAGGTAGGCTGCGGTGATCCTTTTCTCCCCAGGTTCTGCCACGGAAGCCGGGAAGTTATCTTCTGCGTGAATTTTCTTCCTCTGGAGTCCTGCCACTGGAGCCTGGAAGGTGAGGTCGAGTCGTTTGGGCTGGATCATCTCGCCGTTGGGTTCAGCGGTCTGTGTCGTCGCCTCACAGTCGAGTTGGGCGGTTGGTTTTTCAGGTGTTGTGCTGGATCCAACTTCGGGGCCATGAGGGATGTCGATCGCTGGAGGTTGGAGCTTTTCCCAGCTCCAATTGATCTTTTTCATCCACCTTCTTCCTAATAGCTTTGGACCATCACCAGCAATGATCCACAAAGGTAACCTGTGCATCTCGCCGCCATGGGACACCTGGACATCCACGCTGCCAACGACTGGGATGTATCGTTTGTGTAGGTGAGCAGTTTCACTTCGATCGGGATCATTTTAGGTCGTTCGATTGGATTGTCCCAGAGTTTCTCAAAGGCCGCCTGATTCATCAGTCACTGGCTCGCCCCTATGCCCACCTCTATCGTGACTGGAACATCATTGATTTTAACTTCCATTTTCAACGGGGAACTCTCGGTGGTGCAGGTAAACACTCCGTACACCTCATCGTCCGGATGATCGGCCAACTCTTCATCGACTCGGTGAGTACGATTTCTCTTGCATATTCGCTGGAGGTGGCCCTTCATGTTACAGCCTTTGCAAGTATAGTCTTTATAGTGGCACTGGTGTGCCCTGTGATTTCCTCCACAGCGCCAGCATGGGGTTGGCCGGTTGGCCCCATGTGGCGGACTCAGGATTGTGGGACTCGGTGTTCTGTTCTCTCTTCCCTGAGAGAGACTGCTAGCAGCAGCCCTGCCTCTAAAAGGCACCTTTCGGTTCAAAGTACTTGCTGGGTTAGAGTCCTGGGGGTGAGACATCCACTTGGAATCGCAGACCGAGATCATGAACGCCTGGCTCACGTTAATTGCCTTCTGCAGGGTGACCGTGGTGTCCGCACAGCGCAGTCTGTGGAGAAGGCCCTCGTGACCGATTCCAGTAACAAAGATGTCCCTTAGTACTTCGGTGAGGTGATCGCTAAAATCACATGGTGCAGCCAATCGTCTCAGGTCTGCAGCATATTTTGCGATTTCCTGGCCTTCGGATCCACCGGTGGGCAGAGAACCGGTGTCTGGCTGTGAGGATGCTCTCTATAGGTTTGAGCTGTTCCTGTATCAGCGTTACGAGCTCCACATATGTTATTGTCTTCTCTGGGACTAGCAGGTCCCTGACAAGGCCATAGACGGTGGGCCCACAACTGCTGAGCAGGATAGCTCAGCACTTATCAGCCAGCGATGTCGGGTCGTCTCCCCCCACGTCATTCGCAATAAAGAAGTGTTCGAGCCTTTCCACAAAGGCCTCCCAATCTTCCCCATCGGCGAATTGTTCAAGCGTGCCAAGGTTAGCCATTGTCACATGGAAATTCGTATTCTCGTTACCAGTTATTGTGTTTGTAAGCATCTAGTAATGACTCCACGAGGTAAGGTATTGTACTTGAACTGTGGTGACCTTCGTCCACTTATTGCAGCTCCTGAGTGAGGGTACAGTACTGTGAGCTCCCTTTTATACCTGGTTACCTGTTGTGTGCAGGTGACCCCGAGGTCTCCACCAGTTGCACCCTCTGGTGGTACAAGCACAGTGTGTGTACAGTGTGAAGATACATCCAGTGGTCTTATGTAACTGTACATTGAGTGTACAGGATGTACACTTATTTTATACATACACAACAAAGTTCATCAGTTAATTAATGGTGCTTTCCCGTGAAAGCAGGATAAAATTTATCAATGATTTAATTTCTGCATTTAGAAAGACATGGGTTAATCACGGATAGTCAGCATGGGTTTGTTCAGGGAAGGTCTTGTCTGACTCACTTGATTGAATTTTTTGAGGAGGTAACCAACAGGATCGATGAGGGCAGTGCGTTTGATGTAGTGTATAAGGATTTTAGCAAAGCTTTCGCCAAGTTCCCACATGGAAGACTGGTCACGAAAGTAAAAGCCCATGGGATCCAGGGCAAAGTGGCAAGTTGGATCCAAAATTGGCTCAGAGGCAGGAAGCAAAGGGTAATGTTTGAAGGGAGTGTTTGGGACTGGAAGGATGTTTCCAGTGGGGTTCCACAGGGCTCAGTGCTAGGTCCCTATCTTTTAGTGGCAACATCAATGATCTAAACTTAAATATAGGAGGTATGATTAAAACGTTTTCAGGTGATACTAATTTAATCCAGAGAAGTGTGAGGCTGTGCATTTGGG
This sequence comes from Pristiophorus japonicus, assembly GCF_044704955.1. Classification (NCBI taxonomy): domain Eukaryota; kingdom Metazoa; phylum Chordata; class Chondrichthyes; family Pristiophoridae; genus Pristiophorus; species Pristiophorus japonicus. The sequence goes on along the minus strand of NW_027254813.1, from coordinate 2,301,221 downwards.
GAGGGAAAACAAGGAAAGAAACACACATTAAATAGTTGGACATTGAGAAGTGTGGAAGAACAAAGGTACCTTGGAGTGCATGTCCACAGATCCCTGAAGGTAGCAGGCCAGTTGGATAAGGTGGGTAAGAAGGCGCACGGAATGCTTACCTTTATTGGCTGAGGCATGGGATAGAAGAGCAGGTTGGTTATGCTTGAAATGTATAAAACACTGGTTCGGCCACAGCTGGAGTATTGCATGTAGTTCTGGTCACTGTATTACAGGAATTATGTGATTGTACGAGAGGGTACAGAGGAGATTTACGAGGATGTTGCCAGGCGTGGAGAATTTTAGCTATGAGGACAGTTTGGATCGGCTGGGTTTGTTTTCATTGGAACAGAGGAGGCTGAGGGGAGACAACATTGAGTGTATAAAATTATGAGGGGCCGAGATATAGTGGATAGCAGAGGGGTCAACAACCAGGGGGCATATATTTAAAGTAATTGGGAGAAGGTTTAAATAGGATTTGAAGGTAAAATTCTTCATGCAGAGGTTTGTGACGGTCAGGAACTCGCTGCCTGAAAGAATGGCGGAGGCAGATACCACATGTAAAAAGTATTTGGATGTGCACCTGAAGTGCCGTAACCTGCAGGGTTATGGACCCAGAGCTGGAAAGTGGGATGAAGCTGGATTGCCTCTTGTTGGCCGGGGTGGAAGTGATGGGCCAAAATGCCCTCCTTATGTGCTGCAAACTTCTATCATTCTATAATTCGATGAAAAATGTAAATGTCCAATGTTGGTGTCGAAACCACGACCCTGAGATTAAACGTCTTATATTTCACTGACTGAGCTCGCCAGGCTTCTGCCAAACATACCGTTCTCTCACTGATTGCAGACAGTCGCCTGTTGGCTCCGCCCCAGATGTTTAAACTTGCTGTCGAGGAACTGCCAGGATCTTCTTGAATGGTGGACCAGGCTCGAGGGGCCGAATGGCCTATTCCGGCCCCTAATTCTTACATGCTTATCATCTTATGAACTTTTCACAGGAGAACAAAGTCGCCCCTGAGCATGCATGAGGAGAAAGCTACAGAAAATATTCCCGCCTGGTGAGCTTTCGCATGTGAGGCGAACGTGTTAACCGCGACACTGCGGAAACATCTCCACTTTCAGCACCAGGTCAGACGGAAATGTTAAGCGAGCAGGTGAACTGCTGAATCCCAGTTTTAAGGAGTTGGTCGTGGTGTCAAACAATGAGTTTCGCTTTATGATTAAAAACAAGAAATGTCAGAAGTTGAATTCAAACCCACACCTCCAGAAAAAACTGCGATCTAATCACAGCACCTGAGACCGCTCGGTGGTGTGTGTGGCCACCTGCAAGTTGATTTTGAACTTTTGTGTCCTGGCACATGAATTAAATGAGGACAGCAGGCGTATCTCTGCCTGACACTGGGGAAACAATGAGACAGACCTTGGAACAAGGGTCTGGTTATTGCCAAACAGCAAAGAAAATATTAATTCTGAATGAACAGTGACCCCGACGTGATTTGAACACGCAACCTTCTGATCTGGAGTCAGACGCGCTGCCGTTGTGCCACGAGGCCTACACAATGATTGTGCGATGTTCCTCTATATGAAGCTTTCACAACACAAGGGGCTTTAAAATCCCCGCCCATTCCCACCGGGTGTCAGAAGCAACGCTCACCTGCCAGTCACCGAATGTTTTTTTCTTCAACTTTTGTGTTGCGTTCATGGAAAAGCATCATTAATTAACACGTCACCTTCTTTTGCACAATGAAAGAAATGCTAACTGAGGGACAGTCGATACTTCAATCATTTGTCCTGTGCTTTGCGGAGCGGACAGGGAAGTGGACCTGAGTCCATGATCACTTCGGCCATGATCGTATTAAATGGCGGAGCAGGCTCGAGGGGCGTATAATCGACACCTGCTCCTATTTGTTTTGTTCTTCTGTTCTTCAGCATGTTAACCCATTTTACACACTGTATTGCCGATGTCACCAGGAATCTGTGGCAACTTTTGTCAAATTTAACAGCACCGGTTATTCCTTCCGTGCAGAGAAATTAGAATCAGCAGCGAAGATAAAATCCCATGGTGATCATTTTCAGATTCAACGCAGTAGGATTTCAAATAAAGTGAAATAATTTTACAGTGAAAAGATTTGGAAGTGTTACTTGTATTTGTGTCTTTAATTAAACTTTGTGGCGTCTGAGTCCCGTTCATGCCTCTGCTGAATAAGAAAGGAGGGTTTGACGTTGACCAGACTGCACTGCCCCTGATATTTGTGAGCTCATCCTTTATATTCAGTGGTTTCTCGCCCTTTGATGGGCTGCAGTGTGGCGGATATCACGTTGGCCTCACACACGAAAGGTCCCCGGTGGATCCGTTTTCTCTCACTGAAAGTTATCTATTTATTGGTTAAATAAAGAGCAATTCAGGAATAAGGGAGCCTTTCTACCAGGAGAATAAATAGCAAATAAAAACAGCAAATGCGGGAAATCTCAGCAGGTCAGGCAGCATTTTCCAGGAGACTAAACTCTCCTCCGATTGTTCCCTTGTCGCAAGTTTAAACATAATGTTTCTACCAAGATTCAAACCGGGTACTTTTCACGTATAAAGCAAATGTGATAACCACTACACTACAGAAACCTCTGGCACAACAGCCCCAACAGTGGGGAGCTGACCAGTGAGATCCCTCTGTGCTGATCGGGAATGTGTTGGCTCACCTTAAACAACTTCTGTCCCACACTGAAAGTTCTCAATCCTTCTCCTCCGCTGCCCTTTACAGAAATGTCACGGATCACCCAGCCACCGTGTTCACTTCCACATCCTCACAGTGGGGTCACAGAGGCTCCTACCGTCTCCCCGCGATCAGCGAACTCGCCCAGTTTACTAAATTAAACCCCGAACACGTGCCCAGCAAAGGGCAGGAGAAGCCAGATAGTCTGTAAGCTCGGTCTATCGCAGAAAGTATTGGTATTTATGGTGATTACAGCAATCATTAATCGTCTCACAGACCTCAATTATTTTTATGCGATGAATTGATCGAGAATTGAAACCAGTTTAGTGCGCCGGATCTTAATCTCTCGCCACCAGGGAACAGTTATGAGACATATAGATATATTTGTATATATTTATATATGAACCTGAATATCAACGGCTAGCTGCCTAGACCTCATGGCGCAACGGTAATGCGTCTATCTTTGAGTGAGAGAAATTGTTCCACAGTGACAACCATTTCATCTTTTGTTCCCTTTAAAACACTAGAAACTGAGACAGGGGGAATACATAGAGAAATTAAAGCACAGGGATACAGACAAGAGGAAGAGAGAAGGGGAAAGATACTGTCCCCACCCAGAACTAATGCAGAAACCCCTCTACTGCGCTGGGGTGGCCACCCACAGCCTGGATACACTAACGGGAGAAAACCAGCGGCAGGTCGGGGCCATAAAAGGAACGGCGAGCGGCCCTGAGAGCAGCTTGGAGGTCCCGGGAGACTGCTCCAGGGAGCAGCGCGAGCTGGTGCAGGAAGGTGGCGGCAGCGAAGTGTGACGTCATCAAGGTCCAGGTCGGTGATTGGAGCGTGGGCAGATACAGCAGGAGCGGCGAGATCGGGGCGAAGGAGCGGTGAGAGACTGTGGAGGGATGTGATCGGGGACCAGCGGAGGCATCAGTTTGGAGCCAGGGGCCCAGGGTTAGCACGGGCCAGCTCACACTGCGATATGTGTGCACTAGGTCCGTGCAGCAGTGCTGGTCGCCTGTCGTCTTCCTTAACCCTTGTCACTGGACCAAGACCTCGCTCTGTCAAGCCCGTGTGATGGCTGGGGTGCAACGGCCACCACACGTTTAAAAAATCCACGAACAGGCATCTTTCACCCTTTGGGATGTCGTTCGGGTCGTTCATTGAAACGCCTGTGAACTCATCCTTTTTCGGCGTGGAAGCAAGTCATCCCCGTTTCGAGGGACCGCCTATGATGATGATGATGATGGATACATTAACGTCCCAACAGCTCATTGACTGCAGGAGTGGGACCGTGCGGCGCTTCAGAAGACATGTCGAAAAGGCAAAGTCACTGATTCCGTCTCATGTGCTCCTCCGATCAAGAACAGCAACACACACTAAAAATGCTTCAATAATGGTTACATCTTATCTCCACATTTGCTAAGCAGGTGGTTTGTTGGTCTAGGGGTATGATTCTTGCTTCGTGGTTGTTACTTGAAATTTGCAGAAAGATCTTGGATTCAAATCCCAGACCAGCCTTGAGATTGCATTGAAATTTTGCAAAGAAGGACTTGGATTTCTGCAGCGTCTGTCAGTAACTCATGACGCCTCAAAGCGCTGTGCAGCCGTTCAGCACCTTTGAAATGCTGTCATGTGAGGAAAGATGTGCCCAAATCACTTCACAAGCACCTCAACTCTTTGCAAATGAGTTCATAGAATCAAAGAAGTTTGCAGCACAGAAGGAGGCCATTTCGGTCCATCGTGTCTGCGCCGGCCAACTTGAGGCTCTCCAGCCTAATCCCACTTTCCAGCTCTAGGTCCATAACCCTGCAGGTTACAGCACTTCAGGTGCACATCCAAGCACTTTTTAAATGTGGTGAGGGTTTCTGACTCTACCACCCTTTCAGGCAGTGAGTTCCAGACCCCCACAACCCTCTGCGTGAAGAAATATCCCCTCTAAACTTTCGACCAATTACTTTAAATTTATGCCTCCTTGTTGTTGACCCCTCTGCTAAGTGAAATAGGTCCTTTCTATCCACTATATCTTGGACGCTCATTATTTTATACACCTCAATGAGGTCTCCCCTCAGTCTCTGTTCCATGGAAAACAAATCCAGCCTTTCTAATCTGTCCTCATGGCGAAGATTCTCCACTCCCGGCAACATCCTCGTAAATCTCCTCTGCACCATCTTCATTGCAATCATGTCCTTCCTGTAATATGGCGACCAGAACTGCACGCAGTACTCCAGCTGTGACCTAACCTGCCCCACCGATCCCATCTCTTGTCTTCGATGCCTCGGTTAATAAAGGCAATCATTCCATATTTCTTCTCAACCACCTTAGCTACCTGGCCTGATACTTGCAGGGATCTGTGGACATGCACTCGCTGGAGTCTAGGGAGGACCCAGCAGATTGGAAAACTGCAAATGTAATGCCCCTATTTAAAAAAGGAGGCAGACAAAAAGCAGGAAACTATAGACCATTTAGCCGAATATCTGTGGTTGGGCAAATGTTGGAATCCATTATTAAAGAAGCAGTAGCAGGACAGAGAATCATCGAAACATAGAAAATAGATGCAGGAGTAGGCCATTCGGCCCTTCGAGCCTGCATCACCATTCAATAAGATCATGGATGATCATTCAGCTCAGTACCCCTTTCCTGCTTTCTCTCCATACCCCTTGATCCCTTTAGCTATAAGGGCCACATCCAACTCCCTCTTGAATATATTTAACAAACTGGCATCAACAACTCTGCGACAGAGAATTCCACAGGTTAACAACTCTCTGAGTGAAGAAGTTTCTCCTCATCTCACCAGGGCCCTGTACAATTGTAGCAAGACTTCCTTACTCTTGTACTGTGGGCTATATATTAAGTACTATGGGGCAAGTGCCCTGTTTTTTGCTGATTCGATGGTTGTATAAAAAGTTATTAAAATTTGACAGTTGCTTGGCAAACATATTTGTATTTCCTTCAGTGTAGTCCTTACTCTTTAAGAGCTAGATTTTCCCCAAGCAGTATTGTCGGCGCACTGACCTCAAGCGCACCGACTTTGCGCACTGGAAATGGCGCGGGGGAAAAACTCGCCCCATCCTGGCCGCTGTGTACAGTCCCCGGAGTCCTGGCGTGGTGTCGATGGTGAAGTGGGGGGTGGAGCCAAATGCCTGCGCCGAAAACATTGCCGGCACCTTCGCGCATGGGCAGTAGGGAGAGAAAACTTGGCACTCTGCCATTTTTAAACAGAGTCAAACCCGATGAAAAGCACAGCAGCTTCTCAGCTTCTCCGGTCGCTCGGCGGGCTCTCCCCCCGTCCCTCCCCGATAAAACGCACAGCTCCAGCAGCTGCAACTTCTACGGTCCACAAGCTCACACTTCTCCGGTGTGTCGTCCCTCCCCTATCCCAGAGATACAGGGACCCAGTGTAATGGAGCCAAGTTTGCTGATGGTACAAAGATGGGTGGGAAAGTAAATTGTGATGCAGCAAAGAAAATCTCAATTCCGGAAGAACAATATGGAAAAGTACAGTGACCCCGACGTGATATAAACACGCAGCCTTCTGATCTGGAGTCAGACACACGACCGTTACACCACGAGGTCTGCAGTGCAGAGTGCCCATGTTTGTATACGTGAAGGTTCCTGAAACACAGTTTCATTTACCCTGCATTGGTGCAATGAAAGGGCTTTAAAATCCCCGGCCACTCCCACCGTGGGTCAGACAGCATCAGAAGCAGTGCCCACCTGTCACTCACCCTCTCACGCCCGTTTTCATCACCTGCTGCCCGCGGACTGCAGCAAATCCAGTTCGTCATCATCATAGGCAGTCCCTCGAAGCGAGGATGACTTGCTTCCACGCTAAAAAAGGATGAGTTCACAGGTGTTTCAATGATGGATCTAATATTCAAGGACCCGAACTGCATGTTGAAGGGTGGAAGATGCCTGTGCGTGGAGTTTTTTAACGTGTGGTGGCCGTTGCACCCCAGCCATCACACGGGCTTGACAGAGCGAGGTCTTGGTCCAGTGGCAATGGTTATCCAAGACGACTGGAGACCAGCTCTGCTGCACGGACCCAGTGCCCACACATATCGCAGTGTGGGCTGGCCCGTGCTGCCCCTGGGCCCCTGGCCCTGAACGCACACCACCCCTGGGACCCGATCACATCCCTCCACAGTCTCTCGCTGCTCCTGCTGTACCTGCCCACGCTCCAATCACCGACCTGGACTTTGATGACGTCACTCTTCGCTGCCGTCGCCCTCATTCACCAGCTCGCGCTGTACCTTGCCGTGGTACACCATCACGCTGCTCCCACGCCGCCGCTCACCGCTCCTTTTATAGCCCCGACCTGCCGCTGGTGTTCTCACGCAGGTCGGGGCCTCCACGCTGCTCCCAGCAAATCCAGTTACACCCCGTGTCACCGCACAATTCTCAGCTGTGATTGTAAGCTGACTATATTTAAAGCTATCGCAGAGGCTGCAAGCAGTGTTCCCTGGTAGTCTAGTGATTAGTATTTGGTGTTCTCACTGCCATGGTCTGGGTTTGATTCCTGGTTAGGGAATGCATTTTTACAGAGCAAGCTGACAAATATAATTCAAGTCTGTGAAATACTGAATAATTGTTTCAATCATCATTAATCCATCCATCAGTGTTCCACACTGAAGGAAATACAAATATGTTTGCCGAGTGACTGTCGAATTTTAATAACTTTTTATACAACCGTAGAATCAGCAGAAAATCAGGATATTCGGACCATAGCACCTAATATTCCGCCCACAGTGCAAGAGTAAGGAAATCTTGCTCCAATTGTGCAGGGCCCTGGTGAGACCACACCTGGAGTACTGCGCACAGTTTTGGTCTCCTTATCTGAGGAAGGATACACTTGCCTTGGAGGTGGTACAACGGAGGTTCAACAGATTGATTCCTGGGATGAGAGGACTGTCCTATGGTGAGAGATTGTGTAGAATATGCCGATTCTCTCTGGAGTTTAGAAGAATGAGAGGTGATCTCATTGAAACGGACAATATTCTGAAGGGGATTGACAGAGTAAATGTTGAGAAGCCCGGCTAGCTCAGTCGGTAGAGCATGAGACTCTTAATCTCAGGATCGTGGGTTCGAGCCCCACGTTGGGCGATTACTTTTCATTAAACTTTTATGTTGCTTTCGTGGGTAAATATCATTAATGAACCCATGATCTTCTTTTGCACAATGATAAAAATGCGAACTGAGGGAGAATTGATAATTTAATCAAATATTGAAAGCAGCGCCTCAGACCGCTCGGCCGTCCTTACTGTTAGATGTTCCAGATACAAGTTATTACTCTGGAAAGTTTCAGACCGGGCGCTTGTTCAGGGCTGCTGGAAGGCCCAGTGACCGGGATAACCTCTACCCCGGGGTTTTCCTGAGCCTGTGCTCGGTGTACGGGGAGCTTTGGCCGGGGTCCGAGGTAGCTTGTATCCCAGGCATGGACAATAACCCTCTGAGCTCTGGAACTAGGGAAAAGCGAATAATTAATGAGTTGTTTGTGGTTTGAAATGCAGCTTAGATCTGCTGGTGTAAACCGATCGCATTGTTTCACAGAATGAATGAAATGCTGACAGGGACAGTCAAAACTTCAAAAAGTGAATTTAATAACTCATGAAACTTTAATCCTTGATGAAGTTTTATCCCCGATCTGATTTTACACAATCTGTATTGGAGGAGACTGGTTTTAAATGTGCATTGCTCATTCAACAATGTATCCAAAACAGTTTTTATTGCAGACAAGTTTTTGTTTGAGAAATAATGTTTCTGCACAGGCTTGAACCGGGAACTTTTCAAGTGTGAAGGAAATGTGATAACCTCCACACGACAGAAATTGCTGCTTAGCTCAGTGCCCAGAGAGAAGTGTTCAGGAACAAGCTGAAATGCTCAATCCATCTCTCTGCAAAAAGTTCCTTTCACAAACATTTCTCTGACCAGAACGGCACCAAACAACAATGTCCTCCTTTCAAAGTCATTAAACTCCCCAATTTCCACGTCTGCAATTTTAAGGACAAGGACTGGAAGCGCTTTGCGATCAGAAAATTGCAGGACCCCTTTGCATTTAATGACAGGGCTTTTGATGGTTGATTTCTGTTCACATCTTGTGTTATGTATTTAACCCTTGATAACCTGTGCTCACCACCACCAGAGGGCCTACCTGTCGGAGTCCCAAGGGATCCCAGTATCCCTTGGGAGCACGGTATGTAAGCAGGCCACCCATGAGGTACCTGTACTCTGCAGTCTTATTGAAGGAGTAAAGGTCACACTTACTCAGTGTTCACAATACTAAGTTTCATCCTTTATTATGAGCATATCAATTGGCGACGAGACAATGAACAACCACGCAAAAATGCAAGGAACAGTTGGTATCCTGGAGAAGTTCTCAGAAGTGGACGATTGCGAAGCCTTGTGGAGATACTCGACCAATACTTCGTGGCCAACGAGCTGGAAGGCGACGAGAACGCTACCAAATGAAGGGCGATCCTCCTTACCGTCTGTGGGGCACCAACCTATGGCCTCATGAAGAATCTTCTAGCTCTGGTGACACCAACAACTAAATCCTATGAAGAATTGTGTACGCTGGTCTGCGAGCATCTAAATCCTAAAGAAAGCGATCTGATGGCGAGGTATCGGTTCTGCACGTGCCAACGGTCGGAGGGCCAGGAAGTGGCGAGCTATGTCGCCAAATTAAGGTGCCTCGCAGGACATTGCGAATTTGAGGGATACCTAGAACAAATGCTGAGAGACATTTTCATGCTAGGCATTGGCCATGAGATAATTCTTCGCAAACTGTTGACTCTCAGAATCTGAGCAAAGCCATAACGATCGGTCAGACAATTTCCACCAGTTCCTTTAAACCCAGAAACGTAATTTATTTCTCGTGGACTGGATGGAGGACCATGGTCCATGTAAAAAATTGTTATCGTTTTCCATTAACTAAATGTTCATAAAAGTATTGGAGTGGGAACTCACTGGATAACAGCACAGCTGGCAATGTTTGCTGAATGTATTCGTGCAGCCAAAACGCACAATGACAACCTGGAACTGTGCGGCACTGAATCCTCGGGGAAAACAGTTAAAAGCCTCGTTCCTGGGTGGGCTCAAACCACCAACCGTTCGGTTAACAGCTGAATGCGCTAACCCATTGCGCCACAGAGACTAACTTAAATGTAAACTGCAAGACATCCCAAACCAGGGTGTCTGTCAGTTAAAGCTTCAGATTGCTCCGACCGGGATGGAACTTGTCTACTCTCAGTTGTACTTTTCCCAAATAAAGGGAGGGACATTCATTGTGGATGCATGGAAGCATTCTGGTCCCGCATACTGCAGACACTTCCATGTCACCACCAACCAGCTCTCCCACAACTGGTGTGATCTTCCTTCCAGCCTTCCGGTGCCTTGTCTGTGACAAAGTATACTGATTGTCCCAAAGCCAGTCGTCGGTTTTAATTACTTTTCACCTCCTGACTGCAGATATTCCTGTGATTAAACCTGAACAAAAGGATTACAGGGACAGTTGGATTCATCATTTCTTTGCTTGGTGAAATTTCAAAGATTGAAAGTGACGTACATCAACCCCAAAACTCGTAACCTACTCGCGAACTGCGACACGCTGCTCCCGTGAGATGGAAGCCCAGTTGCTGTTTCAAGCTTGAATACAGGTACAAGCAGAACTCATTCAAAGAAAGTCCAAGTCCCTGATTATTTGCACCGAACTCCTTCGCAAAGAGTTGAGGTTCGTGTGGGATGATTTGGGCACATCTTTCCCCACACTACAACACTTCAAACATAACTCAACGACTGTAAAGCGCTTTAAGGCATCATGAGTTCCTGAAAGGTGTTGCAGAAATGCAAGTCCTTCTTTGCAAAAGTTCGATGTAATTTCAAAATTCGCGGCAGAATAATGGGCTCGGCCGGGATCTCTCGCAAATTTCAATTAACAAGCCAGAAACGAGAATCATACCCCTTGACCAACAAGCTAACTTTTTGACAAACTTGGAGATAAGGTGTAACTTTTATAAAAGCATTTTTTGTGTGTAGCTATTCTTGGCAGAAGGGGCACATGAGATCGATTCAGTGACTTTGCTTTTTCGACCTGTCTTCTGAAGCGCCGCACGGTCCCACTCCGACAGTCAATGAGCTGTTGGGACGTTAGTGTATCCAGTCTGCGGGTGGCCACCCCGAGCGCAGCAGAGGGGTTTCTGCATTAGTTCTGGGTGGGGACAGTATTTCCCCTTCTCTTTTCCTCGTGTCTGTATCGTTGAGCTTTGGTTTCTCTATTTATTCCCCTGTCTCAGTTTCTAGTGTTTAAAAGGGAACAAAAGATGAAATGGGTGTCACTGTGGAACAATTTCTCTCGCTCAAAGTTAGATGCACGACCGTCGCGCCATGAGGTCTTGGCAGCGAGCCGTTGATATTCAGGTCCATAAATAAATATATATTTTTATATTTATACAAATTATCGAAGCTGTTCTCTGGTCAAGTGGTGAAGATCTCGAGCATTAAACTTCTTTCCATTCTCAATCAGTTCATCGCAGAAAAATAATTAAGGTGTGTGAGAGGATTAATGATTGCTGTAATCGCCGTTAATAACCTCACTACTATCTGTTACAGAACGAGCTTACACACTCTCCCGCTTCTCCTACCCTTTGCCGGGCACGTGTTCCGGGTTTCATTTTACAAACTGGGCGAGTTCGCTAATCGCGGGGAGACGGTAGGAGCCTCTGTGGCCCCACTGTGAGGATGTGGAAGTGAACACGGTGGCTGGATGATCCATGACATTTCTGTGAAGGCAGCGGAGGAGAAGGATTGAGAGCTTTGAGTGTGGGGCAGAAGTTGTTTAAGGTGAGCCAGCACATTCCCGATCAGCACAGAGGGAGCTCACTGGACAGCTCCCCTCTGTTGGGGCTGCTTTGCCGGAGGTTTCCGTAGTGTAGTGGTTGTCACGTTTGCTCTATACGTGGAAGGTCCCTGGTTCGATCCCAAGTTGGAGCATTATGTTTAAACTTGCTGTGGAAGAACAATGGGAGGCGAGGTTAATCTCCTGGCAAATGCTGCCTGACCTGCTGAGATTTGCAGCATTTGCTGTATTTATTGATTAAAGTATCAATTCTCCCTCAGTGAGCATTTCTTTCATTGTGCAAAAGAAGGTGATGGGTTAACTAATGATGCTATCCCGTGAAAGCAACACAAAAGTTTAACAAATAAACATATGGTGACTGGCAGGTGAGCGCAGCTTCTGACAGGGGATTTTAAAGGTGATTTTAAAGCCCCTTTTATTGCAGAACCTTCATATTGACGAACATCTCAGACTCAGTGTTTAGGCCTCGTGGTGCAGCGGTGGTGTGTCTGCCTCTTGATCAGAAAGTTGCATGTTTAAATCATGTTGAGGTCGCTGTCCTTTTGGGTAATTCCAGAATTAATATTTTCTTTGCTGTTTCGCAATAACCAGACCCTTGCTCCAAGGTCTGTCTCACCGTTTCCCCGGTGTCAGGCAGAGATACGCCTGCTGTCCTCATTTACTTCATGTGACAGGACACAAAAGTTCAAAATCAAACTGCAGGTGGCCGCACATAATATTGAGCAGTCAGGATGGCCGAGCGGTCTAAGTTGCTGCTTCAGGTTGCAGTCTGCTTTGAAAGTGTGGGTTCCGTAGTGTAGTGGTCATCACATTCGCTTAACACGCAAAAGGTTCCTGTTTCAAAACCAGCTGAAAACGTGCTCAATTAAATATGAGAAGCATTGAATAATGTGCATTTCTGGTTCAGTATTAACAAAGCACAATGTCTCCCAGTCCTGCTATATTTGTTGAATAATCTGTACAATTCGTTGCACATTCAAACTCGACAGTTTCCAGCCCTGACGGTGCAGAAAGCCCCTCTCAAATCTGCACATACCAGCTGCTTTCAGTTGAGTTGTGAGAGATTTTTTACGGAACCTGCAGCTGTGAAAAGGAATGATGTGTGAGAGGGGTCATCAAACGAGGCCATGTGGGTTGAATTAAAGAACAAAAATGGGGCGATCACACTACTGGGAGTGCACTGTAGACCCCCAGGCAGTTAGAGGGAGATAGAAGAACAAGTATATGGGCAGAATGTTGAGAAGTGCAAAACCTATCGAGCTGTAAAAGTGGAGGATTTTAACTACCCGAATATGAACTGGGAAAATGATAGTGTGAATGGTACAGATGGTGGAGAATTCCTAAAATGCATTCAGGAGAACTTCTTTATCCAGTATGTAACAAGCCCATCAAGGGAGGAGCGGTTCTGGACTGGGTCTTGTGATCGAAGAGGGGCAGGTAGAAGGGGTATCAGTGGGAGAGCATTTTGGTGCGAGTGATCATACTCAGTAAGGTTTAGGGTAGTTATAGAAAAGGACAATGGGGACCAGGAATAAAAGTTCTCAATTGGGGTAAAGCCAATTTTGCTGAGCTGAGATGGAATTTGGCCAAAGTGGACTTAGAACGGCTACTTGCTGGTAAATCAGTGTCAGAGCAGTGGGAGGCATTCAAGGAGGAGATCCTGAGGGTACAGAGCAAGTATGTTCCCTTAAAACAAAGGTGGGACTAACAAATCTAGAGCTCCTGGGATGTCAGGGGACATACAGGGAAAGTTAGCGAAAAAAAGGAAAGCTTATGACAGATACGGATAACTCAATACTGCAGAAACTCTAGAGGTGCAGAAGTGCAATTAAAAAATATATCAGGAAAGCAAAGAGAGAGCATGAGAGAATGTTGGCAATTAAATCTGGGAAAACCCAAAGATGTTTTACAAATACATTAAGAGCACGCTGATAACAAGATAAAGAGTGGGGCCTATTAGAGTCCATAAAGGGAATCTGTACGCGGAGGCGGAAGACGTGCGTAGGATTCTTTATGAATACTTTGCATCTGATTTCACAAAAGAGAGGGGCAACGTGGACTTTGCAATGAGGGTGGAGAAGTGTAAAATATTCGATGAAATAAAGAGAGTGAGAGAGGAAGTAGTGGTGGCTTAGCAGCTTTGAATGTGGATAAATCCCCAGGCCCGGATGAAATGTATCCCAGGCTGATAAGAGCAGCAAAAGAGGAAATAGCAGAGGCTCTGACCACCATTGTCCAATCCTCACTGGCTACAGGTGCGGGGCCAGAGGATTGGAGCACTGCTAACGTTGTACCTTTGTTTAAAAAGGGAGAAAGGGATTGAGTAAATACAGGCTGGCCAGCCGAACCTTTTACAATTATTTGTAAAAATCCTGAGGGACAGGATAAATCTTCATTTGGAAAGAAATGGATTAATCAAGGATAGTCAACATGAATTTGTCAAGGAAAGGTCGTGTCTGACTAAGTTCATTGCATTTTTAGAGGAGGTAACCAGGAGGGTTGATGAGGGCAGTGGTATGATATAATGTATATGCACTTTAGCAAAGCTTTTGATAAGGTCGCACTTGGCAGACTGGTTACGAATGTAAAAGCCCATGGGATTCAAGGGCAAAGTGGAAGTTGGGTCCAAAATTTGTTCAGAGGCAGGAATCAAAGCGTAATGGTTGATTTTGTGATCCAGTGGGGTTCCGCAAGGCTCAGTGCTGGGTCCCTTGCTTTTTGTGGTATGCATCAATGACTTGGACTGAAATGTTGAGGGTATGAGTAAGAGGTTTTAAGCTGACACTAAAATAGGCTGAGTGGTTGATAATGAATAAGAAAGTGGCGGACTACAGGAAGATATCAATGGATGTCTCAAGGCGCTTTGCAGCCAATGAAGTACTTTTTGAAGTGCGGTCACTCTTGTAGTGTGGGAGACACAGCCGCCAATTTGCACACGGCAGGCTCCTATAGGCAGCAGTGTGATGATGACCAGATCATCTGTCTTTGTGATGTTGATTGAGGGATAAATATTGACCAGGACACGAATCCTGGCCACATTGATCCTCCCACCACTGCACACTGTTCTCCGAGGGACCAGCGCGATGATACTAAAACAACAAGCGAAGTTGGTAAGCTATCCATGCAGTCCATCGGAATCCAGCCACACCACCTTATACCACGGGTAACATCTCTCCATGGATTCTGGAATCTGGATCAACAAACCATAATCACATCTTAGAAGGAATTCCGGGAGGTGCTTCAAGCTTTATTACATATATGTTAACAGTTTTAAGGTATTTAAACAAATGCCGATGTTTTTGAAATGGGCGTCTGGGTGATGTCATCAAAACCCTCGTCGTCATTTTGGAGCGTGAGCAGGAACATCGGCAGGGCCCAGGTACAGAGGAGTGGGAAGGTCGGGACGGATGAGCGGTGAGTGTATGTGGCGAGATGCGTTGAATGTTTATGGTGGAGGAGCGGCGACAAATCGTGGAGGAGGTGCGCCAGATGAGGGGACGGGGCCCAGAAGAGCCGAGGGCCCAGGGGCAGCACGGGCCCAGCCCACACTGCGATATGTGTGGGCACTGGGTCGGTGCAGCAGAGCTGGTCTCCTGTCGTCTTGGTTAACCCTTTCCACTGGACCAAGACCCAGCTCTGTCAAGCCCATGTGGTGGCAGGTGTGCAACGGTCACCCCACGTTAAAAAAATCAACACAAAGGGATCTTCCATCCCCTCAATTGGATTCAGGACTGGAACATCGGGTCCTTCATCGAAACTCCTGTGAACTCATGGAAGCAAATCATCCTCGATCGAGGGACCGCCTATGATGATGATGATCAATGTACTGGTCAGTTGGGCAGAACTGTGGCAAATGGAATTCAATCCGGATAAGTGTGAGGTAATGCATTTGGGGAGGTTTGACAAGGCAAGGGAATATACATTAAATGGTACGACAATGAAAAGTTTAGAGGAACAAAGGGACCTTGGAGTGCAGGTCCACAGATCCCTGAAGGTAGCAGGCCAGGTAGTTAATGTGGTTAAGAAGGCATATGGAATACTTGCCTTTGTTAGTCAAGGCATGGAATACAAGAGCAAGGAGGTTATGCTTGAACTGTACAAAACACTGGCTACACCACAGCTGGAGTACTGCGTGCAGTTCTGGTCACCACATTGCAGGAGAGATGTGATTTCCCTGGAAAGGGTGCAGAGGAGATTTACTAGAATGTTGCCTGGTCTGGAGAATTTTGTCAATGAGGATAGTTTGGAGATGCTGAATCTGTTTTCTTTGTAACAGAGGCATCTGAGCGGAGACCTGATTGAGGTGTATAAAATTGAGGGGCCTGGATTGAATGGATCGGAAGATCCTGTTTCCCTTGGCAGAGGGGTCAACAACCAGGGGGCGAAGAATTAAAGTAATTGGGGAGGTTTAGAGGAGATATGAGGGGACATTTCATCACCCAGAGGGTGGTGGGGGTCTGGAACTCAATGCCTGAAAGGGTGGTAGAGGGAGGGACCCTCACTACATTTAAAAGATACGTGGATGTGCACTAAAATTGCCACATCCTACAGAGCTCTGGACCGAGAGCTGGAAAGTGGGATTAGGCTGCATAGCTCTTGGTCGGCCGGCGGGGACACGATGGGCTGAAATGGCCTCACTTTGTGCTGAAACTTTCTGATTCTATGATTCTATTAATATAGATATAATACATACAATTATCGTAATTTTTCCTTGGTGGTCGGGTGGTTCAGACCCAGAGCACTAAAACTCTTTCTATTCTCAATCAGTTTATCGCATGAAAATAATTGAGGGGTGAGAGGATGAATAATTGCATACCTCGGGAGCCTATTATCAGCGAGGGCAGGCATCGACGACGAGGTCCAATACTGCCTCCAGTGCGCCAGTGCAGCCTTCGGCCGCCTGAGGAAGAGAGTGTTCGAAGATCAGGCCCTCAAATCTGCCACTCAGCTCATGGTCTACAGGGCTGTAGTGATACCCGTCCTCCTGTATGGTTCAGAGACATGGACCTTATACAGTGGACACCTCAAGTCACTGGAGAAATACCACCAATGATGTTTATGCAAAATCCAGCAAATCCCCTCGGAGAACAGATGCACCAACGTTAGCGTCCTCGATCAGGCCAACATCCCCAGCATCAAAGCACTGACCACACTCGACCAGCTCCGTTGGACGGGCCTCATTGTTTGCATGCCTGACACAAGACTCCAAAAGCAAGCGCTCTACTCGGAACTCCTACACGGCAAGCGAGCCCCAGGTGAGCAGGGGAAACGTTTCAAGGACCCTCAAAGCCACTTCATAAAATGCAACATCCCCAACAACAGCTGGGAGTCCCTGGAAAAAAGACCACCCTCAGTGGAGGAAGAGCATCTGGAGGGCGCTGAGCACCTCGAGTCTCATCGTCGAGAGCATGTATAACACATGCACAGGCAGCGGAAGTAGCGTGTGGCAAACCAGTCCCACCCAACATTTCCTTCAACCACGGTCTGTCCAACCTGTGACAGAGACTGTAATTCCTGTATTTGGACGGTTCAGTCACCTGAGAACTCACTTTTTGAATGGAAGCAAGTCTTCCTCGATTTCGAGGGACTGCCTATGGTGATGATGAATTGCTGTAATCACCGTTAATAACCCCGTTACTTGCTGTTACACACTGAGTTTACAGACTCTCTGGCTTCTCCTGCCCTTTGTGGGACACTTGTCCCGAGTGTAACTTTACAAACTGGGTGAGTTCGCTGATTGCAGGGATACGGCAGGAGTCTCTGTGGCCCACTGTGAGGATGTGGAAGTGAACATGGTGGGTAATAATTACGTGACATTTCTGTAAAGGGCAGCGGAGGAGAAGGATTGAGAGCTTTCAGTGAGGGACAGAAGTTGTTGAAGGTGAGCCAACACATTTCTGATCCTCCTCTCTTCTTCTGAGGCAGTCCCCCGGAGTCGAGGATGACTTGCTTCTACATCAGCATCGGTCCCGATCAGCACCGAGGGAGCTCACTGTTCAGCTCCCCGCTGTTGTGCTTCCTGTAACAGAGGTTTCTGTAGTGTGGCGGTTATCACGTTTGCTTTCCATGTGAAAATTTCCTAGTTCTATCCCAGGCGGGAACATTATATTTAAACTTGCTGTGGATGAACAATCGGAGGCGAGTTGAGTCTCCTGGCAAAAAAGCTGATGCTGCCTGTGCGGTACCAGAACTGAACACAGTCCACCAAGTGAGGTCTAACCAGGACTTTGTGGAGCTGCACACAACATCTGTCCCCTTGTGTTCCAGTTATACGAACATAAGAAATAGGAGCAGGAGTCGGCCACACCGTCCCTCGAGCCTGCTCCGCCATTTAATAAGATCATGGCTGATCTGATCATTGACTCAGCTCCACTTCCCCGCCCGCTCCCCATAACCCCTTATTCCCTTATCATTTAAGAAATTATCGATTTCTGACTTAAATATATTCAATGTCCCAGCTTCCACAGCTCTCTGAGGCAGCGAATTCCACAGATTTACAACCCTCTGAGGGAAGAAATTTCTCCCCATCTCAGTTTTAAATGAGCGGCCCCTTATTCTCAGATCTCGTTCTTGTCTCCCCCACCAGTGGAAACATCCTCTCTGCATCGACCTTGTCAAGCCCCCTCATAATCTTATACATTTGGATAAGATCATCACCCATTCTTCTGAATTCCAATGAGTAGAGGCCCAATCGAAACAACCTTTCCTCATAAGTCAACCCCCTCAACTCCGGAATCGACCAATGAACCTTCTCTGAACTGCCTCCAGAGCAAGTATATCCTTTCGTAAATATGGAAAACAAAACTGCACGCAGTATTCCAGGTGTTGCCTCACCAATACCTGTATAACTGGAGCAAGATTTCCCTGCTTTTATACTCCATCCCCTTTGCACTAAAGGCCAAGATTCCATTGGCCTTCCTGCTCACTTGCTGGTGATCGAGTTCGCGAGATATGAAGGCCAGCTTAACATTAGTCTTATTTGATTATTTTCTGTACCTGCCCATGACATTTACATAAAAACATGTTGACTCTGTCAAATCATGTTGTAATTTTCAAAGTGCCCTGATACCACTTCCTTAACAATGGATGACAGCATTTTCCCGATGACTGATGTCAGACTAACTGTCCTGTAGTTCCCGGTTTTCTCTCTCCCTCCTTTTTTGAATAGCGATGTTACATTTTCTACCTTCCGATCCGCTGGGACTGTTGCAGAATCTGGACATCGTGCTGCAACGGTTACGGGTCTAACTCCCGATCAGGAGTCTGCGTGTTCAAATCAGTTAATTTAGTGTTGTTCTTCCGGGATTGATATTGTGTTTGCTGTTTCACAATAACCAGACCCTTGCTCTAAAACCTGTCTCACTGTTTCCCCAGGGGCACGTTCATGTTACAATAAACATTCTGAATCAGATGCCTCAAGTACAGTGTGTAAAATGGGATATGGTTTAACAGTTAACATGCAAAGCCCAGAACCAATTGTTCAATTATCGACTCTCCTCAGTGAACATTACTTTCACTGTGCAAAAGAAGCTGATCGGTTAATTCATGAAGTTTGCCCGAGAAAGCGACATAAAATTTAACGATAATGATTCACCCAACGTGGGGCTCAAACCCACAACCCTGAGAATAAGAGCCTCATGCTGTATCTACTGAGCTCGCCAGGATTATGTAAATCACATGTCTCTGTCGGTGATTGCAGCCAGGCGCCTGTTGGTTTCGCCGCATTTCCCGGTGTTTCCCGATCCTGTCTGTCTCTCTGGCTCTGTTAAATCAGTGTGTGGCTACCTCCAGTTTGATTTTGAACGAATACCTGTATTCAGTAAAAACAGAAAATGCTGGAAACACTCAGCAGGTCGGGCAGTATCTGTGGAGGTGGGGAAGTGGGAATAATCGATGGGTTTGTTTGTCGCTTTGATCTGCTGCTGGGAAGTGAGGCAGCGCTGCAGGATGCTTTTTTTCGAGGTGCAAGCAGAGGTTTCCGTCCTGTAACGGTTATCACCTTCGCCGCACATGTGAAATATCCTCGGTTTGAGCACAGACAGAAACATTATTTTAGCAAATATTTTTCTGTGGGATACCTTTTAAATAGTCGCCCCAGGTTCCTTGTATCATGAGCGATGGGCATTTTAACTCACTCTCCTAAAATACAGTGTGTGTAAAATCAGATAGGGGATAAAACTTCATCAATGATTAAAGTTTCTTAACTCAGTAAAGTTCAGTAATTGAAGTTTCCATCGATGCATTGCATAAACATAATTGAGGTGTGTGAGAGGATTAATAATGGGCTTTAATCGTTGATGAGCCCATTACTTTATGTTATAGACCCAGGTTACACACTCTCCTGCTTCGGAAAGAGTTCGGATGCGTGTGGGGTGATTGGGGCACATCTTTCCCCACATTACAAGGCTCCATTGGTACTTCATTGACTTTAAATCACTTGGGGATATCCTGAGTTGTTGAAAGGCCACGTAAAAATGCAGTCATTCTTTGCAAAAGTTCTAACCGCAAGTTCAAACTTCGCCGGCAAATGGAGGCTCACCCAGAATTTGTTCTGACACCACGACAAAGTCCTTAACAGTGGGATTCAGCAGTTCAGCTGCTCGCTTAACATTTCCGTCTGACCTGGTGCTGCAAGTAGAGATGTGTCCACAGTGTAGCATTCAACACGTTCGCCTCACACGCGGGAAAGCTCACCGGGTGGAAATATTTTGTTGGAACTTACTCCTCATGAATGTTCAGGGGAGAGATTGTTCTCCAGTGAAAGGACATAAGGTCATAAGAACGTAAGAATTAGGAACAGGAGTCGGCCATTCGGCCCATTTTAATGTTTTCAAAGTGATTTCACCCGGGGACCTTTGGTGTGTTTGGGGAACATGATAACCGCTACACTACAGACACACGGTGGTAGATGTTGTCTAAGGAACATAACCAGAGGTCCGACCAACACAGCTGGCCGATACTTCAGGAGCTGGTTTTACGAGAATAGAATGACGGTGCTATATTTAGGAAGGCTGTGAGAGTGGCAGGAATTGAACTCGTATTTCCCAGACTTTATACACAGGAACATAGGAACAGGAGGAGGCCATTTGGCAGCGAGTGGTTAGGATCCGGAATGTGCTGCCTGAAAGGGTGGCAGAGGCAGAATTAATCTTATCTTTCAAGATGGATTTGGATAAGTATCTGCAGGAAAAATATCTCAGGGGTACGGGTAAAGGCCAGAGGAGTGGGACTAGCTGAGAGTCGGCACAGGCTCGACAGGCCGAACGTCCTACTTCCGTGCTGTAACCGTTCCATGATTCTATATTATGTTTAAACTTGCTGTGCATGAACAATCGGAGGCGAGCTTAGTCTCTTGGTAAAAACGCTGATGCTGTCTGACCAGCTGAGATTTCTAGCAATTCTGTTTTTATTTGTTATTTATGGATTGAGTCGGTACAACTAGAGCTTTCTGATTCAGAAGATTCGGGGGGCACGGAAATTTGGGAGTTTAACGACTTTGAAAGGAACATTTTTGACTTGTGCAGCTTCGGTCAGCGAAATGTTTGTGTCATGATTTTTTCACAGAAAGGGATTCAGAATTACACCTTCTGGTTTAACACTTCTCTCTGGGCAGGCAATTAAGCAGGGGTTTCAGTAGTGTAGCAGTTATCATGTTAGTCTTTCACACAAAAGGTCCCCAGTTCAAGCCCAGGCAGAAATATCATTTTAGAATATATTTGCTGTGAAAGAAATTGAACACAAGTGCCCCCATTTTAACCAATCTGATAAAATACAGAGTGTGTTAAGTCAGATAGGGTGTAAAATGTCATCTATGATTTAAGCTCCTGAAATTATTCCAGTTCAGTTTTTGAAGTCTCGACTGTCAGTCTGCAAAACAATCCGGGTGGGAATATTGGCCCAAAAATTCCGGTTGGAGGCTTCCCGCGGACAATTCCCTTCCGACCGGAGATGTTTTACGAACCTACCTGGTGGTCTAGGAGGCACCGTGGATTCCACTGGGGAGGCCTTCTCTTCCCGCGCTGCGAAGCACGCTCCGGTCTGGAGGGATCCCACGTGTGACTGCTCAGCCAATCAGGTACGTATTCCACAGCTTTCCCATTAATAGCAATGAGACTCGCGTACCTTCGGGTTCTCAGTGCTATTCATGAGAACAAAAAACACACACACACTGAGAAATAATAAAAAACAGAACTCACATAATTAAAATTAATTGAAATTAAAGTTAATAAACGCATTAGAAAAAAACAAGATAGTTCCAATTTTTTTTAAGCTTTGTAATTCGGGTTAAAAATAAACTTACCTTAGTTGGCAGAGTTTTTTTTTTATTTGTGTTTATTTTATTTTATTGTGGTTATGAGTGTTTTTAAACACTTGCACCTGCAAAATTACGCTATGCGCTTGCTTTTTTAGCTGCAAGGTTTTTGAGGATATTTGCTGGGCAAGATATGCGTAAATCCCGCAATCCGTAGAAACTTTGTATGGGCCCAGGAGGTTGGAATTTCCCTAAACTTACTGTGGATGAAGAATCGGAGGCAAGTTTAGTCTCCTGGCAAATGCTGCCTGACCTGCTGAGATTTCCAGCATTTGCTGTTTTTATTTGCTATTTATTCTCCTGGCAAAAGGGCTCCCTTATTCCTAAATTGCTCTTTATTTCACTTCAATAAATAGATAACTTTCAGTGAGAGAAAACGGATCCACCGGGGACCTTTCGCGTGTGAGGCCAACGTGATATCCGCTACACTGCAGCCCATCAAAGGGCGAGAAACCACTGAATATAAAGGATGAGCTCACAAATATCAGGGGCAGTGCAGTCTGGCCAACGTCAAACTTTCCTTTCTTATTCAGCAGAGGCATGAACGGGAGTCAGAATCCACAAAGTTCAATTAAAGACACAAATACAAGTAACACTTCCAAATCTTTTCACTGTAAAATTCTTTCACTTTCTTTCAAATCGTACTGTGTTGAATTTGAAAATGAGCACCTTGGGATTTTATCTTCACCACTGATTTCCTGCATTGTTTCACATAGCAACATTAAGTTGTGAAAATACTGGCAAAACTGAGCCCCTGATTATTTTATGTCGGGGTCACATTGCTTTTGGATAATTCCAGAATAAATATTTTCTTTGCTGTTTAACAATAACCAGACCCTTGCTCCAAGGTCTGTCTCACTGTTTCCCCGGTGTCAGGCAGAGATACGCCTGCTGCCCTCATTTATTTCATGTGAAAGGATACAAAAGTTCAAAATCAACCTGCAGGTGGCCACATACAGCATGAAATAGTCAGGATGGCCGAGCGGTCTCAGGTGCTGTGTTCAGTTTGCAGTTTTTTCTGGAAGTGTGGGTTCGAGTCCCACTTCTTTATTATCGTCATTCAGCAAAACCCATTTGTTCGGCACCACGACCAACTCCTTAAAAGTGGGATTCAGCAGTTCACCTGCTGGCTTAACATTTCCGTCTGACCTGGTGCTGAAAGTGGAGATATTTCCGCAGTGTTGCGGTTAACACGTTCGCCTAACACGCGAAAGCTCACCGGGTGGGAATATTGAATATTTTCTGGAGCTTTCTCCTCATACATGCTCAGGGGCGAGATTGTTCTCCTGTGAAAGGTCATAAGATCATAAACATGTAAGGATCAGGAGCAGGTAAAAATACATCTCCTCACCCCACATTCCCCGCCCCGGATTTTTCCGTTTACCAATTATCTTATGTCTGTGTCCTCTGGTTACCGACACTCCTGCCCGTGGAAACAGTTTCCCCATAATTCTGAAAATCTCTATTAAATCTCCCCTAAACTATGATTACTGGGGTTCAATGTGGGGAAGGGTCAGTTCATCCACTTTGCACCGAAGAATGATCGACCAGTGCATGATCTAAAAACATTATGTCAGAGAAGATTTTTTCTGTGAAATAGTTGGTCCTGTTAATTTTAACAAAAGTTGCACCGGGTTCCTGGAGTCATAAGTGATACGTCCTTGCTGTACAGTATAAATTCACACGAGGCCCATGCTTGAGAGAAGGTCAGTCTGTGACCTGTCCTTTATTCCTTTGCATTCAAGTGATGAAATTGGGTGGAGCTTCCCCTTTTATACCTGAAGGTCCAGGTTAGCAGTGTCTCCCACAAGTTCACCACCTAGTGGTCATTGATCTCACAGTGTACAACTGAGGTCAGATTATATATGGGTTACAATGTTGGTTGAATACATGACAATAAGCACTTAAAATTTTAAACCATTCTCCTAAAATACGGCGTGTAAACGAGATAGGGATAAAAGTTCATCACATGTAAAGAGAAAATTAATGATTGAAGCTCGTAAAAGATCCTCTCGGAATAAGTGATCACAGTATGGTTGAATTTGTAATACAGATTGGGGGTGAGGAAGTAGTGTCTCAAACGCGCATACTATGCTTACACAAAGGGGTCTACAGTGGGATGAGGGCAGAGTTGGCTAAATTAGACTGGAAACACAGACTAAACGGTGGCATAATTGAGGAACAGTGGAGGACTTTTAAGGAGCTCTTTCATAGTGCTCAATAAAAATATATTCCAGTGAAAAAGAAGGGCGGTAAGAGAAGGGATAACCAGCCGTGGATAACCAAGGAAATAAAGGAGAATATCAAATTAAAAACCAATGCGTATAAGGTGGCCAAGGTTAGTGGGAAAATAGAAGATTGGGAAAATTTTAAATGACAGCAAAGAATGACGAAGAAAGCAATAAAGAAAAGAAAGATAGATTACGAAGGTAAGCTTGTGCAAAGCATAAAAACGGATAGTTAAAGCTTTTACCGATATATAAAACGGAAAATAGTGACTAAAGTAAATGTTGGTCCCTTAGAAGATGAAAAGGGGGATTTCATAATGGGAAATATGGAAATGGCTGAGATATTAAACAATTATTTTGCTTCGGTCTTCACAATGGAAGACACAGAAACCATGCCAAAAATTGCTGGTCACAGGAGTGTGGGAAAGGAGGACATTGAAACAATGACTATCACTAGGGGGTTAGTGCTGGACAGGCGAATGGGACTCAAGGTAGACAAGTCCCCTGGTCCTTATGAAACGCCAGGGTATGAAAAGAGATGGCGGAAGTTATAGCAGATGCATTCTCTGGACTCTGGGGAGGTACCAGCGGATTGGAAAGCAGCTAATATAACGCCTCTGTTTAAAAAAGGGGGCAGACAAAAGGCAAGTAACTATAGGCTGGTTAGTTTAACATCTGTAGTAGGGAAAATACTTGAAACTATCATGAAGGAAGAAATAGCGGGACATCTAGGTAGGAATAGTGCAATCAAGCAGACGCAGCATGGATTCATGAAGGGGAAATCATGTTTAACTCATTTACTGGAATTCTTTGAGGATATAACGAGCATGGTGGATAGAGGTGTACCGATGGATGTGGTGTATTTAGATTTTCAAAAGGCATTCGATAAGGTATTACACAAAAGGTTACTGCAGAAGATAAAGGTACGCGAAGTCAGTGGAAATGTATTAGCATGGATAGAGAATCGCCTGGCTAACAGAAAGCAGAGAGTCGGGATAAATGGGCCCTTTTCGGGTTGGAAATCGGTGGTTAGTGGTGTGCCACTGGGATCGGTGCTGGGACCACAACTGTTTACAATATACATTGATGACCTAGGAAGAGGGGACAGAGTGTAGTGCAACAAAATTTGCAGATGACACAAAGATTAGTGGGAAAGCAGGTTGTGTAGAGGACACAGAGAGGCTGCAAAGAGATTTAGATAGGTTAAATGAGTGGGCTAAGGTTTGGCAGATGGAATACAATGTCAGAAAGTGTGATGTCATCCACCTTGGGGAAAAAAACAGGAAAAAGGGAATATTATTTGAATGGGGAGAAATTGCAACATGCTGCGGTGCAGAGGGACCTGGGGGCCCTTGTGCATGAATCCCAAAAAGTTAGTTTGCAGGTGCAACAGGTAATCAGGAAGCCGAATGGAATGTTGGCCTTCATTACGAGAGGCATGGAGTACAAAGGCAGGGAGGTCCTGCTGCAACTGTAGAGGGTATTGGTAAGGCCGCACCTGGAGTACTGCATGCAATTTTGGTCACCTTACTTCAGGAAGGATATACTAGCTTTGGAGGGGGTACAGAGACGATTCACTAGGCTGATTCCGGAGATGAGGGGGTTACCTTATGATGATAGATTGAGTAGACTGGGTCTTTACTCGTTGGAGTTCAGAAGGATGAGGGGTGATCTTATAGAAACATTTAAAATAATGAAAAGGATAGACAAGATAGAGGCAGAGAGGTTGTTTCCACTGGTCGGGGAGACTAGAACTAGGGGGCACATCCTCAAAATACGGGGCAGCCAATTTAATACCGAGTTGAGAAGGAATTCCTTCTTCCAGAGGGTTGTGAATCTGTGGAATTCTCTGCCCAAGGAAGCAGTTGAGGCTCGCGCATTGAATGTATTCAAGTCACAGATTGATAGATTTTGAACCAATAAGAGAATTAAGGGTTATGAGGAGCGGGAGGATAAGTGGAGCTGATTCCACGGCCAGGTCAGCCATGATCTTGTTGAATGGCGGAGCAGGCTCAAGGGGCGAGATGGCCGACTCCTGTTCCTAATTTTTATGTTCTTATGTTTTTATGTACCACTATCCCTCAGTAACCATATTATCATTTCTTTAATTCTGCAAAAGAAAGTTATCGGTTCATTGTACATGATTAAATGAATTAATTTTTTCACATTAGCTGCATGTTGACATTTATATAGGGCTATTAGTTTGAAAACTGTGTTGTAAATATTATCTCCCTGACCAAGAATCGAACCTATGCTGCGGTGGTACAAGGGGTGGATTCAGTGAATCATTTGAATGTGATTTCAAGTGCCGTTTACTGTAGTGTATGTAGGCACCTTGAGTAATGACTCCACGAGGCAGGGTATGATACTTAAACTGTGTAGACCTGTAGTCATTTATTTGAAGCTCCTCGAGTGAGGACACCAAGATGTGAGCTCCTTTATATACTGGGTTGCAGGTAACCTTTCAGTCTCAAGCAGCAGCATCCTCTGGTGTAAGTAAGGTGTGTTGAGTGTAAGAGTATATTCAGTGTTGCATAGCAGTGTTACAGACATCAAACAGTAAACAGGCATGCATACACAACAGTTACAATCTTTTTCGGTGTGAATCAAGTGAACTGAAAATGACAATAATGTCATGAACTATAATGATGCAGCAGTGAAACGGTCTATCGGTCCCTGGTTGTCGAGTGGTAAGGATTCAATACACTCAACGTTGTGTCCTGGATTCAATTCCCACCCTGGGAAGTTGTACTTTTAATTCAAAACCTTATAAAAAAAAGAGTTCATTTATTTTACAGATCTATATGCAAATCATGTATAAAAAATAAGAATCATTGACTTGAACATCATTAATTAATACATAAATTATTTTGTAAATCTTTTACCATTTATTTTGCCATGAGCATGTGAGGAACTTTTATCCCGATCTCATTGGGTTAAATTGTGGTACAAATGACGAACCGGGGGCTGAGTTAAGGAAAGTTTTACGTAGTGTAGCCGTTATCATGTTCACCTCCCACATGAAATGTCCCTGGTTTGAGCCTGGGCGCGTGCTTTATTTTAGAATATATTTGCTGTGAAATGCATTGAACAAAAGTAGCCCCAGGTTCCGTGTCTTATGAGCAATGAACTTTTTAAACCAATCTCCTAAAATTCAGGGTGAGTAAAGTCAGTTTATGGATTGAGTCGGCACAACTCGAGCTTTCTGATCCAGAAGATTCGCGGGGTGCGTTAATTTGGGAGTTTGACGACTTTGAAAGGAACATTTTTGACTTGTGCAGCTTCGGTCAGAGAAATGTTTGTGAAAAGATTTTTTCACAGAAAGGGATTCAGAATTACACCTTCTGGCTTAACACTTCTCTCTGGGCAATAAGTTCAGCAGTGGTTTCTGTAGTGTAGTGGTTATCACGTTCGTCTCACGCACGAAACGGCCCCGGTTTGAGCTCGGGCCGAAACATCATTTTAGAATATATTTGCTGTGAAATAAATTGAAAAAAGTACCCTAGGTTCCTTGTCTTCTGAGCAATGAACATTTTAAACCAATTTCAAAAATTCAGAGTGTGTTAAGTCAGATAGGGTGTAAAATATAATCTATGATGAAAGCTCCTGAAATTATTACAGTTCAGTTATTGAAGTATTGACTGTAAGTCTGCAAAACAATCCGGGTGGGAATATTAGCCCAAAAATTCCGGTTGGAGGCTTCCTGCGGACAATTCCTTTCCGATCGGTGATATTTTAATCACCCCACTTCCCACAGAGTTTAATTAATTGTATGTAATTATTTGAAAAAAGTTTGAATTAAAAAGTTACTTTCCAAACTCGGGTTCCCTCTGTGAATGCCTAACCACGAAACGAGCAGGATACACGTTAAATAATTTAATTCCAGACTTCATATTTTCTTTGCTGTTTCACAATAACCAGACCTATGCTCCAAAATCTGTCTCACCGTTTCCCCGGTGTCAGTCAGAGAAGCACATGGGACTGAATTTGTGACTTTGCTTTTTCGACCTGTCTTCTGAAGCGCCGAACGGTCCCACTCCGACAGTCAATGAACTGTTGGGACGTTAGTGTATCCAGGCTGCGGGTGGCCACCCCGAGCGCAGCAGAGGAGTTTCTGCATTAGTTCTGGGTGGGGACAGTATTTCCCCTTCTCTCTTCCTCTAGTCTGTATCCCTCTGCTTTGTTTTCTGTATTTATTCCCCGGCCTCATTTTATGTGTTTAAAAGGGAATAAAAGATGAAGTGTGCGACACTCTGGAACAATTTCTCTCACTCAAATATATCTATTTAGTGAAGTGAAATAAAGAGCAATTAAAGAATAAGGGAGAAGCCACTGTCGCTCTTTTGACAGGAGAATAAACTCGCCCATGACTGTTCATCCACAGCAAGTTTTAACATAATCTTCCTGCACAGGATCCTTTCACGTGGAAAGCAAACGTGATAACGGCTCCACTGCGGAAACCGCTCTGACCAGAAGTACAGCAGAGGGCAGCTGACCAGTGAATGCCTTCTGTGCTGATCGGGAATGTATTGGCTCACCTTAAACAACTTCTGTCCCTCACTGACAGCTGTCAATCCTTCTCCTCCGCTGCCCTTTACACAAACATGTCACTGATCCCCACCCACTATCCCACATCCCCATCGTGTTATCTTCCATGTTAGCACAGTGGGGCCGCGGAGGCACCTACTCTCTCCCCACGGTTAGTGAACTCAGTCAGTCTGTAATATTAAAGGGGAACAAGTGTCCCGCAAAGGACACGGGAAAGAAGAGAGTCTGTAACCTGGGTTTAATTGTTTGTCAAAGGCTACCCGTCCTGTTGTGTATTTCCAGCAGTTTCCTACTTTCACAGGTGGAGATACCGGGGCTGGACCATGCTCCTAAAATACAATGAGGTCGGGATAAAAGTTCCTCACATACTCAGGGCAATTTAAATGATTGAAGTTCTATAATGGATTAATTAATGATGTTTAAATCAATGAATATTTTTTTCCACATGAGATGCATGTAACCCTTTCTTCTAAGGTTTTAATTTTGATGGAAATGCAATTTCCCTGGCCGGAAATCGACCCAAAGCCGCGGTGGTGAGAGCGCCGAATCCTAATCACTGGACCACCAGGGAACGCTGCATTGCTGCATCGCTGCATCGTAATGCCTGGTGTCATTATTGTCCTTTTCAATCCACTTGTTTTACACCGAAACACATCGTAACCTTGATCTGAATTTAACGTCACGTGATTCTTTGAAATCACCATTAAATGATTAGGTAAAACCACTCCTTCTGCCACCGAAAAACAGCTTCGATTCCAGGTCAGGGCGGTAACTTCTGTAACAGCTTTTTTCAATTCAAAACCTTATAAAATTGACGACATGCAGCTAATATGAAAAAATAAGAATTCATTTAATCACCGTTAAATAAACGATAACCTTTTTCAGGATGAAATAAATAATCATATAGTTACTGAGGGACAGTAGTATCTTTAATCATTCATTTTCTCTTTACATGTGATGAATTTTTATCCCTATCTCATTTACATGCTGTATGAGAAATTGTAAGTGTTTATGACTCAGTTGTAAAACCATTGATTGTGTGTGTGTCTATTCTTGATAGGAGGAGCACTTGAGACCGAAGTTCCAGTTCGATATATGCATCAATAGAATCAATTTTCACCAGTTCCTTTAAACCCAATAACACAATTTATTTTAATTGGACTGGATGGAGGAACATGATGCATGTAAATTTTTTTTATCGTTTTACTTGTGCTGAATGTTCATAAAAGTATTGGCGTGGGAACTCACTGGATAACAGCAAAGCTTGCAATGTTTGCGGAATATATTCGTGAAGCCAAAATGCACAATGACAACTCGGAACTGTGCGGCACAGAATCCTCGGGGAAAAACATTAAAAGGCTTCGCCCGGAGATGGGTTTGGATTACCCACCTTTCAGTTTCCAGCCGAATGCGCTAAACCATTGAAACACAGATACACACTGAAAGACATGCAAAACCAGGGTGTCAGTCAGTTAAAGCTTCAGATTGCTCCGACCAGGATGGAACTTATCCACTCTCAGTTGTACTTTTCCCAAATAAAGTGTGGGACATTCATTGTGGATGTGTGGAAACAGTCTGGTCCCGCACACTGCAGACACTTCCATGTCACCACCAACCAGCTCTCCCACAACCGGTGTGATCTACCTTCCAGCCTTCCAGTGCCTTGTCTGTGACGAAGTATGTTTCAAATGTTTTGGAATAGTTGGTTCCATGGTGTAATAGTGAGCCCTCTTGACTTTAAATCTAGTGATTTGAGTTCAAATCTCAGTGAAACCTAAATTCTTGTTGTCCCAACTGCTGAAAATTTGGGACAAACAAGTGAAAGACACCTGGTGCTGGTGGGCAGTTTTGTTGCCTTTTTCATTGAAGCTTGATCTACAAGTCTAGTTGTCAAATTGTGTGCTCAACCGTCAGTTATCTGCTACAAATCAGCGGAGGACAAATCACTTTGTTGTCGAATGCTGCCTTTGCCTGCACAATGTGTGCTGAGATTATCTGTGCAATATGCATTCCGCAGGATGAATAAAAGCAATGCTTTTTGAAATGCAGGCACTGCATGTTTTGCACTCGACAAAACGTTGCATTTTCTTTTCATTAATTTTACATTAATGCATTGCAATGCCAACGCACTTTTTACGTGGCAAGATCGATAATTAGCAGAGCAGAATGAAGAGATCACAAAGTTTCTGTTTAAAGAATGGACTCAGTCGAGAATATTTTTGTGGATTTTATTTTTCTGAGACTATTTTCCCTGTGCTGGGGACACCCTGCGCAGATATGTGAAAAAGCTGGTTTTGTTAAAACTCCAGAGACCGCATGGCAGTTAGAAGGGACAAAAGAGCTGTCAGTCATCCATTGACAAATGAGCTGTCAGCCAGGAAGTGGGGCCACTGACAAAGCCACTCTAATTTGTAAAAGCACGTCTCACCTCCATCTCAGAAGGAGACACAGAACAATGAACCCACCAGCCTGGCCAGCCAAGGAGGAGCTGGGTCTTTCCCAACACAAAGGCTCAGAGATATGCCCAGACTAAGGGCCATCAGCCCAATGCATGGGTGGGATGGCCCATCACTGACTAAGTACCCGTGCTTAGAAACAAAGGGGTTTTAAATATTGGCGGGAAAAATAGGGGGAGCAAGACTCCCAGAAAGACAGGGTCCTTTCCACTTTATTTTTAGCTTGGAGCTTGGTGTGAAGCTTGGAGCTTGCAGCTTGCAGCTTGTATCTAGAGAGAGCCCCCTCTCCCTCTCGCTCTCGCTCCACCGATCGATGTACCAGAGGAAGGGGCCGCAGTACTGCAGAAGAAGCCACCGAGACTGTAGACCAGGCAGTGACTTCCCACAGCTGAGCTGAGCAAGAAAACGGGCTGCGTACGGTGGTGAACATGGTCGCGAGTGTCCCAAGCCAGTAACCAGATATCCCAGGCCAGCTGGGTAAGGGCTCAGGGTTTTCTCAGAAGTGAAGCTTTTCAGGGCTATTCTGGGGAGGGTAATTCATTGGTAGGGGTGGGGTTAGAATCCACCAGGGAATTACTGTGTGTTACTAGGTTCATTTCTGTACTGTATGTATGTTGTTTGTAACCGGGATTTTATTCTCCACCGAGACAGTGATTTAGTTTAGCAGTGCATGTTTTAGACAGTGTATGTTAGACCAAATAAATATACTACGATTTATCACTGAAGCATCCCTTTCCATGACTCATTTACTTTACACTCTGAATAATAATTCCCAGATCTAGAACTTTCGGAAGGTGGGGGCGATTCAAACCGTCCATCTGGCAATTGGGCGAGGATCACAAACACTTACAATATTTACGAAAGGATATACTTGCTTTGGACGCAGTTCAGAGAAGGTTCACTGGGTTGACTCTGGAGATGAGCGGTCGACTTATGAGAAAAGGTTGAGTAGGTTGGGCCTCTACTCATTGGAATTCAGAAGAATGAGAGGTGATCTTATCGAAACGTATAAGGTAATGATGGAGCTTGATAAGGTGGATGCAGAGAGGATGGTTCCACTGATAGGGAAGACTAGAACTAGGGGGCATAATCTCAGAATAAGGGGCCGCCCATTTAAATCTGTGATGAGGAGGAATTTCTTCTCTCAGAGGGTTGTAAATCTGTCAAGCTCACTGCCTGAGAGAGCTGAGAAAGCCACGACATTAAATAAATTTAAGACAGAGATAGCTTCTTCACTGATAAGGGAATAAGGCTTAAGGGGAACCGGCAGGGATGTGGACTTGAGTCCATGATCGGATCAGCCATGATCATATTAAATGGCGGAGCAGGCTCGAGGGGCCATATGGCCTATTCCTGCTCCTAGTTCTTAAGTTCTTATGTTCTGAATAGCGACACACAAAAAAATGCTTTGATCATGGTTACACCTTATCTTCACGTTTGCCAAACAGTTGGCTCGTTGGTCTCGGGCTGTGATTTCCCTTTGGACTTGTTCATTGAAATTTACGAGGTGTCCCAGAGGAGCCCTGATATTGCTCGCATATTTTGAAATTGCATCGAACTTTTGCAAAGAAGGACTTGCATATCTGCAGCGCCTTTCAGGACTCATGTCGCCCCAAAGCGCTTTACAGCCATTGAGTTATGTTTGAAGTGTTGTAGTTTGGGGAAAGATGTGCCCAGATCACCAAACATGAACCTCAACTCTTTGCAAAGAGTTTGGTGCAAATAATAAGGCGTCTCAGGGACTTGGACTTTCTTTGAATAAGTTCTGCTTGTACCTGCATTCAAGCTTGAAACAGCAACTGGGCTTCCATCTCACGGGAGGTTTGGGGTTGATGTGCGTCGCTTTCAATCTTTGAAATTTCACCAAGCAAAGAAACGGTGAATCCAACTGTCCCTGTCAGCATTTAGTTCCCGTTGATTCACAGGAATATCCGCAGTCAGGAGCTGAAAAGAAATTCAAACCTAATACCTGCTTCGGGACAATCAGAATACTTCGTCACAGACAAGGCACCGGAAGGCTGGAAGGTAGATCACACCGGTAGTGGGAGAGCTGGTTGGCGGTGACATGGAAGTGTCTGCAGTGTGCGGGACCAGACTGCTTCCACACATCCACAATGAATGTTCCTCCATTTATTTGGGAAAAGTACAACTGTGAGTGGACAAGTTCCATACCGGTCGGAGCAATCTGAAGCTTTAACTGACTGACAAACTGGTTTTGGATGTCTTGCACGTCATACATCCATCAGTCTCTGTGGCGCAATGGGTTAGCGCGTTTGGCTGTTAATCGAAAGGTTGGTGGTTCGAACCCACCCAGGGACGAAGTGTTTAACTGTTTTTCCCCGAGTATTCGGTGCCGCACAGTCCCAGGTTGTCATTGTGCGTTTTGGCTGCACGAATCTATTCCGCAAATGTTGCCAGCAGTGCTGTTATCCAATTAGTTCCCACTCCAATATTTTATGAGCATTCAGTTCAAGTAAAACGATAAGAAAATTTTACATGGATCATGTTCCTCCATCCAGCCCATTACAAATAAATTATGTTATTGGGTTTAAAGAAACTGGTGGAAATTGATTCTATTGATACATATATCGAACTGGAACTTCGGTCTCAAGTGCTCCTCCTATCAAGAATAGACACACACACAATCAATGGTTTTACAACTGAGTCATAAACACTTAAAATTTTAAACCATTCTCATACAGCGTGTAAATGAGATAGGGATAAAACTTCATCACATGTAAAGAGAAAATGAATGATTGAGGATACCACTGTTCCTCAGTAATTATATTATTATTTATTTCATTCTGAAGAAGGTTATCGGCTAATTAACGGTAATTAAAATAATTCTTACTTTTGCACGTTGGCTGCATGTCGTCAATTTTATAAGGTTTTGAATTTAAAAATGGTGTTACAATGCTGGTTGAATACATGACCCCAAAGTCTTTTTGGGATCACAGGTTGAGTCTCTCTGGTGGTTTACGCTCTCTTGTAGAGCGCCTGAGTTGGGGCTCCGGTTGTTGGGCGCTGGCCTGTGTGTCTGCTGTTTGCGGTGCCTCAGGCCTATCCGGACTGCCCACAGTGACGGGGCTCTCCTCCCTTTGGTTCCGGTGTTCGGTCACCTGTGCTAGAGTGAACTCAATATCATGTTCTTCCTCTGCTTCTTCTTTGGGGTTGCTGAACCTCCTTTTTGTTTGATCCACGTGTTTGCGGCAGATTTGTCCATTGGTAACTTTAACTACCAGAATCCTATTGCCCTCTTTGGCAATCACAGTGCCTGCGAGCCATTTAGGCCCTGCAGTGTCGTTGTGGACAACAACAGAGTCGTTTGCACCAATATATCGTGCCCTCGCATTCCTGTCATGGTAGTTATATTGTGATTGGCGCCTGCTCTCAACAATTTCTTTCATGGTGGGGTGTATAAGGGATAACAGGTTTTGAGCGTCCTTATCATTAGCAGCCCTGCGAGTGGAACCCCTGTGAGCGAGTGTGGTCGGGATCTATTGACCAACAGGAGGCCTGATAAGTGGCTTTGTAGGGAACCCCCTTGGATTCTGAGCATCCCCTGTTTGATTATCTGCACTTTTCGTTCTGCCTGGCCGTTTGAGGCTGGTTTGAACGGTGCCTTTCTGACATCGTTAATTCCATTGCCTGCCATGAAGTCCTGGAATTCAGTGCTTGTGAAGCACGGGCCATTGTCGCTGACCAAGATGTCCGGTAGACCGTGGGCGGCGAACATTGCCCGCAGACTTTCTACCGTTGCAGAGGATGTGCTTGAATTTAAAATGTCACACTCGATCCATTTGGAGTGGGCGTCTACTACAACCAAAAACATTTTTCCGATGAAAGGACCTGCGTAGTCATCATGGATGCGTGACCAAGGCTTGGCGGGCCATGGCCAGGGGCTAAGGGGGGCTTCCCTGGGTGCATTGCCCAGCTGGGCACACGTGTTGCACGTGCGAACACAAACTTCCAGATCTGCATCTATCCCTGGCCACCAAACGTGTGACCTGGAAATTGCCTTCATCGTGACAATGCCCGGATGCTCATTGTGGAGTTCTCTGATGAACACCTCTCTGCCCATCTGGGGCATGACTACGCGGTTTCCCCACAGTAGGCAATCGGCCTGAATCGAGAGTTCATCCCTGCCCCTGTGAAATGGTTTAAATTCCTCAGGGCATGCCCTGTACGTGGCTGCCCAGTCCCCATTCAGGACACATTTCTTGACTAGAGACAATAGCGGGTCTCTATTTGTCCAGACTTTAATCTGACCGGCTGTCACAGGTGAGCCTTCACTTGCGAAAGCTTTAACAGCCATGACCATCTCAGCGGCATGTTCGGTAGCCCCCTCAGTGGTGGCTAGTGGGAGCCTGCTGAGTGCATCGGCGCAGTTTTTGGTGCTCGGTCTGTGCCGAATTGTGTAGTCACAGGTGGCTGACGTGAGTGCCCACCTCTGTATGCGGACCGATGCGTTTGCATTTATGGCTTGTTGTCGGCCAAAAGTGAGGTTAGGGGTTTGTGATCTGTCTCCAGCTCAAATTTTCTGCCAAACAGTTATTGGTGCATTTTCTTTACATCATATACACATGCGAGCTCCTCCTTTTCTATCATCCCGTAGCCCCTTTCTGCCTGGGACAGACCTCTGGAGGCATAAGCTACCGGCTGTAACTGACCCTTGGCATTGACATGCTGCAACACACACCCGACACCATAGGACGACGCCTCGCACGTTAACACAAGTTTTTGACATGGGTCATATCGCGTTAACAGATTGTTGGAACATAACAAATTGTGTGCTCTATTAAAAGCCCTTTCCTGGCTGTCCCCCCAGACCCATTCGTGACCTTTGCTTAGGAGCACGTGTAGCGGCTCGAGCAGCGTGCTCAATTTGGGAAGAAACTTACCAAATAGTTGGGGAGCCCCAGGAACAAACGCATCTCCGTCGTGTTACGGGGTCTGGGTGCTCTCTGGATCGCTTCCGTCTTGGACGCAGTAGGGCTCATCCCGTCTACTCCGACCCTCATCCACAGGAATTCTACCTCTGGAGCTAGGAAGATGCACTTCGCCTTTTTCAGTCGCAGCCCTACCCGGTCCAGTCTGCATAGCACCTCCACCATGTTGTGGAGGTGTTCTTCAGTCTCGTAACCCGGGATGAGAATGTCGTCCTGAAAAACCATCGACCCTGGAATCGACTTGAGGAGGCTTTCCATATTTCGTTGGAAGATCGCGGCGGCTGAGCGAATCCCGAACGGACAGCTGTTGTACTCAAACAACCCCTTGTGTGTCGTGATGGTGGTCAGCTTCTTCAACTCTCTCGCCAGCTCCTGGGTCATGTAAGCTGAGGTCACATCCAATTTTGAAAAAAGTTTGCCACCGGATAGCATCGCAAAGAGGTCCTCCACTCTCGGTAGCGGGTACTGGTCTTGGAGTCACACTCGATTGATGGAGGCCTTGTAATCACCATATATCCTGACTGATCTATCAGCTTTGCACACCGGTACAATCGGGCTCGCCCAGTCACTGAATTCGACTGGCAAAATGATACCTTCCCTCAGCAGGCGGTTCAATTTACCTTCTATCTTTTCCCGCATCACGTACGGCACCGCTCTGGCCTTGTGGTGTCCTGGCCTGTCCGGGTTTATGTGAATCACGACCTTGGCCCCCATGAAAGTGCCAATGCCGGGTTGAAATAATGAGTCAAATTTTTGCAGCATCTGTGAGCATGAAACTCGCTCCACAGAGGAAATAGCATTAACATTGCCCCAGTTCCAGTTCATGACAGCAAGCCAACTCCTCCCCAGTAGTGCGGGACCGTCAGCCGGGACAACCCAGAGTGGCAACCTGTTCTCCGAATCTTTGTGGGTCACGATTATCGTGGCGCTGCCAAGCACCGGAATGATCTCCTTGGTGTATGTCCGTACCTGTGCGTCAATCGGTGATAATTTTGGACGCCCACAACTTTTCAAACTATTTGATACCCATCAGGGACTGGCTAGCCCCCGTGTCTAGCTCCATTGATATTGGGATGCCACTGAGGAGCACTTTCATCATTATCGGTGGCGTCCTGTGTATGAACTGTATACGTGCTCCACATGAACTCACTGAACTTCAGCTTCCAGCGATTTCCCCCAGCGTTCATTTCTGCAATTTCTGCAGGTATTTTGTTCATCTCTGCAAACTCCGGCTGAGTTTGTGCCTCCATGCCTCCAACATGAGCTGTTGTTGGAAACAAAAGATCCCTTGCTCATCAATCGTCCCTGACTAACCCTGTGAATGTCCTTGAGTGTGCCATTAACAGGTGTTGATGGCCCCATTACTGGCCACATTGTCCCTTGCAATGGTGTGAATCGCCGTTCTGCTTGCCATTATCTCTATCGAACTCCCCCTCTGGGTTCGACTACATGTTGGGGCATGCCCGATTGCCCTTGTCTGCCTGTAGAACTGTGTGCTGCTTCAACGATGTTGATTCTCTGTCCCAACCATTCCTTAACACAGTATCTCTCGTCTATTCTGCTAGCGGCCATGCTCACGTGGTTTAAATCCCAGTTTCTCGTCGCCATTGATACATCCTGACTATACAGTAGAAATGCACACGAGGCTCATGCTTGAGAGAAGGTCAGTCTGTGGCCTGTCCTTTATTCCTTAGCACTCAAGTGATGAAAGTGGGTGGAGCTTCCCCTTTTATACCTGAAGATCCAGGTTAGAAGTGTCTCCCACAAGTTCACCACCGAGTGGTCATTGTTCTCACAGTGTACAACTGAGGTCAGATTATATATGGGTTACAATGTTGGTTGAATACATGGCAATAAGCACTTAAAATTTTAAACCATTCTCCTAAAATACAGTGTGTAAACGAGATAGCGATAAAAGTTCATCACATGTAAAGAGAAAATTAATGATTGAAGCCATTAAAAGATCCTCTCGGAATAAGTGATCACAGTATGGTTGAATTTGTAATACAGATTGAGGGTGAGGAAGTAGTATCTCAAACGAGCGTACTATGCTTAAACAAAAGGGACTATAGTGGGATGAGGGCAGAGTTGGCTAAAGTAGACTGGAAACACAGATTAAACGGTGGCACAATTGAGGAACAGTGGAGGACTTTTAAGGGGCTCTTTCATCGTGCTCAACAAAAATATATTCCAGTGAAAAAGAAGGGCAGTAAGAGAAGGGATAACCAGCCGTGGATAACCAAGGAAATAAAGGAGAGTATCAAATTAAAAACCAATGCGTATAAGGTGGCCAAGGTTAGTGGGAAAATAGAAGATTGGGAAAATTTTAAACGACAGCAAAGAATGACTAAGAAAGCAATAAAGAAAGGAAAGATAGATTACGAAGGTAAACTTGTGCAAAGCATAAAAACGGATAGTTCAAGCTTTTACCGATATATAAAACGGAAAAGAGTGACTAAAGTAAATGTTGGTCCCTGAGAAGATGAGAAGGGAGATTTAAAAATGGGAACTGTGGAAATGGCTGAGACCTTAAACAATTATTTTGCTTCGGTCTTCACAATGGAAGACACAGAAACCATGCCAGAAATTGCTGGTCACAGGAATGTGGGAAGAGAGGTCCTTGAAACAATCACTATCACTAGGGGGCTAATGCTGGACAGGCTAATGCGACTCAAGGTAGACATGTCCCCTGGTCCTGATGAAATGCCAGGGTACTAAAAGAGATGGCGGAAGTTATAGCAGATGCATTCGTTATAATCTACCAAAATTCTCTGGACTCTGGGGAGGTACCAGCGGATTGGAAAGCAGCTAATGTAATGCCTCTGTTTAAAGAAGGGGGTAGACAAAAGGCAGGTAACTATAGGCTGGTTAGTTTAACATCTGTAGTAGGGAAAATGCTTGAAACTATCATGAAGGAAGAAAGAGCGGGACATCAAGATAGGAATAGTGCAATCAAGCAGACGCAGCATGGATTCATGAAGGGGAAATCATGTTTAACTAATTTACTGGAATTCTTTGAGGATATAACGAGCATGTTGGATAGAGGTGTACCGATGGATGTGGTGTATTTAGATTTCCAAAAGGCATTCGATAAGGTACCACACAAAAGGTTACTGCAGAAGATAAAGGTACGCGGAGTCAGTGGAAATGTATTAGCATGGATAGAGAATTGGCTGGCTAACAGAAAGCAGAGAGTCGGTATAAATGGGCCCTTTTCGGGTTGGAAATCGGTGGTTAGTGGTGTGCCACAGGGCTCGGTGCTGGGACCACAACTGTTTACAATATACATAGATGACCTGGAAGAGGGGACAGAGTGTAGTGCAACAAAATTTGCAGATGACGCAAAGATTAGTGGGAAAGCAGGTTGTGTAGAGGACACAGAGAGGCTGCAAAGAGATTTAGATAGGTTAAATGAATGGGCTAAGGTTTGGCAGATGGAATACAAT
Source organism: Pristiophorus japonicus (assembly GCF_044704955.1). Lineage (NCBI taxonomy): Eukaryota > Metazoa > Chordata > Chondrichthyes > Pristiophoridae > Pristiophorus > Pristiophorus japonicus. Next base: position 2,261,693 of record NW_027254813.1, on the reverse strand, counting down.
GTCGGAAAGTGTGAGGTCATCCACCTTCGGAAAAAAATCAGTAAAAAGGGAATATTATTTGAATGGGGAGAAATTGCAACATGCTGCGGTGCAGAGGGAGCTGGGAGTCCTTGTGCATGAATCCCAAAAAGTTAGTTTGCAGGTGCAACAGGTAATCAGGAAGGCGAATGGAATGTTGGCCTTCATTGCGAGAGGCATGGAGTACAAAAGCAGGGAGGTCCTGCTGCAACTGTATAGGGTATTGGTGAGGCCGCACCTGGAGTACTGCGTGCAGTTTTGGTCACCTTAATTAAGGAAGGATATACTAGCTTTGGAGGGGGTACAGAGACAATTCACTCGGCTGATTCCGGAGATGAGGGGGTTACCTTATGATGATAGATTGAGTAGCCTGGGTCTTTGCTCGTTGGAGTTCAGAAGGATGAGGGGTGATCTTGTAGAAACATTTAAAATAATGAAAGGGATAGACAAGATAAAGGCAGGGAGATTGTTTCCACTGGTCGGGGAGACTAGAACTTGGGGGCACAGCCTCAAAATACGGGGAGACATCCATTGTGGATGTGTGGAAGCAGTCTGGTCCCGCACACTGCAGACACTTCCATGTCACCGCCAACCAGCTCTCCCAATACCGGTGTGATCTACCTTCCAGCCTTCCAGTGCCTTGTCTGTGACAAAGTATTCTGATTGTCCTGAAGCCGGTATTAGGTTTTAATTTCTTTTCAGCTCCTGACTGCGAATATTCCTGTGATTCAACGTGAACTAAATGCTTACAGGGACAGTTGGATTCAGCGATTCTTTGCTTGGTGAAATTTCAAAGATTGAAAGCGATGCACATCAACCCCAAACCTCGTCACCTACTCGCTAACCGCTACACGCTGCTTCCGTGAGATGGAAGCCCAGTTGCTGTTTCAAGCTTGAATGCAGGAACAAGCAGAACTTATTCCAAGAAAGTCCAAGTCCCTGAGGCATCTGATTATTTGAACCGAACTCCTTCGCAAAGAGTTGAGGTTCGTGTGGGGTGATTTGGGCACATCTTCCCCCACACTATAACACTTCAAATATAACTCAACAGCTGTAAAGTGCTTTCTCTCTTCCTCTTGTCTGTATCCTGTGCTTTTATTTCTCTATTTATTCCCCCTGTCTCAATTTCTAGTGTTTAAAAGGGAACAAAAGATGAAGTGGGTGTCACTGTGGAACAATGTCTCTCGCTCAAAGTTAGATGCACGACCGTTGCTCCATGAGGTCTCGGCAGCTGGCCGTTGATATTCAGGTCCATAAATAAATATATTTTTTTGTATTTATACAAATTATCGAAGCTGTTCTCTGGTCGCGTGGTTAAGATCTCGAGCATTAAACCTCTTTCCATTCTCAACCAGTTCATCGCAGAAACATAATTGTGGTGTGTGAGAGGATTAATGATTGCTGTAATCGCCGTTAATAACCCCACGACTATCTGTTACAGAACGAGCTTACACATTCTCCCGCTTCTCCTGCCCTTTGCCGGACACGTGTTCGGGGTTAATTTTACAAACTGGGTGTGTTCGCTGATCGCGGGGAGATGATAGGTGCCTCTGTGGCCCCACTGTGAGGGTGTGGAAGTGAACACTGTGGCTGGGTGATCCGTGACATTTCTGTAAAGGCAGCAGAGGAGAAGGATTGAGAGCTTTGAGTGTGGGACAGAAGTTGTTGAAGGTGAGCCAACACATTCCCGATCAGCACAGAGGGAGCTCACTGGTCAGCTCCCCTATGTTGGGGTTACTGTGCCAGAGGTTTCCGTAGTGTAGTGGTTGTCACGTTTGCTTTATATGTATATGGTCACTGGTTCGATCCCAAGTGCGAGCTTTATGTTTAAACTTGCTGTGGATGAACAATTGGAGCCGAGTTGAGTCTCCGAGCAAATACTGCCTGACATGCTGAGATTTCCAGCATTTGCTGTATTTATTGATTAAAGTATCAACTCTCCCTCAGTTAGCATTTCTTTCATTGTGCAAAAGAAGGTGATGGGTTAATTAATGATGCTTTCCCGTGAAAGCAACACAAAAGTTTAACGAATAAACATACGGTGACTGGCAGGTCAGCGCTGCTTCTGACACCCAGTGGGAATGGGCGGGGATTTTAAAGCCCCTTTTATTGCAGAACCTTCATATTGATCAACATCACAGACTCAGTGTTTCGGCCTCGTGGTGCAAGCGGTGGTGTGTCTGCCTCTTGATCAGAAAGTTGCGTGTTTAAATCATGTTGAGGTCCCTGTTCTTTTGGGCAATTACAGAATTAATATTTTCTTTGCTGTTTGGCAATAACCAGACCCTTGCTCCAAGGTATGTCTCAATGTTTCCCCGGTGTCAGGCAGAGATACGCCTGCTGTCCTCATTTACTTCATGTGACAGGACACAAAAGTTCAAAATCAAACTGCAGGTGGCCACACATAATATTGAGCAGTCAGGATGGCCGAGCGGTCTAAGTTGCTGCATCAGGTTGCAGTCTGCTTTGAAAGCGTGGGTTCCGTAGTGTAGTGGTCATCACATTCGCTTAACACGCAAAAGGTTCCTGTTTCAAAACCAGCTGAAAACATGTTCAATTAAATATGAGAAGCATTGAATAATGTGCATTTCTGGTTCAGTATTAACAAAGCATAATGTCTCCCAGTCCTGCTACATTTGTTGAATACTCTGTACATTTCGGTACACATTCAAACTCTACAGTTTCCAGCCCTGACGGTGCAGAAAGCCCCTCTCAAAGCTGCACATTCCGGCTGCTTTCAGTTGAGTTGTGAGAGATTATTGACGGATCCTGCAGCTGTGAAAAGGAATGATGTGTTAGAGGGGTCATCAAAGGAGGCCATGTGGGTTGAATTAAAGAACAAAAATGGGGCGATCACACTACTGGGAGTGCACTATAGACCCCCCGGCAGTTAGAGGGAGATAGATGAACAAATATATGGGCAGATTGTTGAGAAGTGCAAAACCTCTAGAGCTGTAAGAGTGGAGGATTTTAACTACCCGAATATTAACTGCTGAAATGATAGTGTGAATGGTACAGATGGTGGAGAATCCCTAAAATGCATTCAGGAGAACTTATTTATCCAGTATGTAACAAGCCCATCAAGGGAGGGTTGATTCTGGACTGGATCTTGTGATCGAAGAGGGGCAGGTATGAGGGGTATTAGTGGGAGAGCATTTTGGTGCGAGTGATCATACTGAGTAAGGTTTAGGATAGTTATAGAAAATGACAAAGGGGACCAGGAATAAAAGTTCTCAATTGGGGTAAAGCCAATTTTGCTGAGCTGAGATGGAATTTGGCCAAAGTGGACTGAGAACGGCTACTTGCTGGTAAATCAGTGTCAGAGCAGTGGGAGGCATTCAAGGAGGAGATCCTGAGGGTACAGAGCAAGTATGTTCCCTCAAAACAAAGGTGGGACTAACAAATCTAGAGCTCCCGGGATGTCAGGGGACATACAGGGAAAGTTAACGAAAAAAAGGGAAGCTTATGACAGATTCCGATAACTCAATACTGCAGAAACTCTAGAGATGCAGAGGTGCAATTAAAAAATATATCAGGAAAGCAAAGAGAGAGCATGAGAGAATGTTGGCAATTAAATCTGGGATAACCCAAAGATGTTTTATAAATACATTAAGAGCATGATGATAACAAGATAAAGAGTGGAGCCTATTAGCGTCCATAAAGGGAATCTGTACGCGGAGGCGGAAGGCTTGGGTAGGATTCTTTATGAATACTTTGCAACTGTTTTCACAAAAGAGAGGGGCGATGTGGACTTTGCAATGAGGGTGGAGAAGTGTGAAATATTAGATGAAATAAACATAGTGAGAGAGGAAGTATTGGTGGTTTAGCAGCTTTGAAAGTGGATAAATCCCCAGGCCAGGATGAAATGTATCCCAGGCTGATAAGAGCAGCAAAAGAGCAAATAGCAGAGGCTCTGACCACCATTGTCCAATCCTCACTGGCTACAGGTGCGGGGCCAGAGGATTGGAGCACTGCTAACATTGTACCTTTGTTTAAAAAGGGAGAAAGGGATTGAGTAAATACAGGCTGGCCAGCCGAACCTTTTACAATTATTTGTAAAAATCCTGAGCGACAGGATAAATCTTCATTTGTAAAGTCATGGATTAATCAAGGATAGTCAACATGAATTTTTCAAGGGAAGGTCGTGTCTGACTAAATAGATTGCATTTTTCGAGGAGGTAACCAGGAGGGTTGATGAGGGCAGTGGTATGATGTAATGTATATGCACTTTAGCAAAGCTTTTGATAAGGTCGCACTTGGAAGACTGGTTACGAATGTAAAAGCCCATGGGATTCAAGGGCAAAGTGGCAAGTTGGGTCCAAAATTTGTTCAGAGGCAGGAATCAAAGCGTAATGGTTGACGGGTGATTTTGTGATCCAGTGGGGTTCCGCAGGGCTCAGTGCTGGGTCCCTTGCTTTTTGTGGTATACATCAATGACTTGGACTTAAATGTTGAGGGTATGAGTAAGAAGTTTGCAGATGACACTAAAACAGGCTGAGTGGTTGATAATGAAGAAGAAAGTGGCGGACTACAGGAAGATATCAATGGATGTCTCAAGGCGCTTTGCAGCCAATGAAGTACTTTTTGAAGTGCGGTCACTCTTGTAGTGTGGGAGACACAGCCGCCAATTTGCACACGGCAGGCTCCTTACGGCAGCAGTGTGATGATGACCAGATCATCTGTCTCTGTGATGTTGATTGAGGGATAAATATTGACCAGGACACGAATCCTGGCCACATTGATCCGCCCTCCACTTCACACTGTTCTCCGAGGGACCAGCGCGATGATACTAAAACAACAAGCGAAGTTGGTAAGCTATCCATGCAGTCCATCGGAATCCAGCCACACCACCTTATACCACGGGTAACATCTCTCCATGGATTCTGGAATCTGGATCAACAAACCATAATCCCATCTTATAAGGAATTCCGGGAGGTGCTTCAAGCTTTATTCCATATATGTGAACAAATACCGACGTTTTTGAGATGGGCGTCTGGGTGACGTCATCAAAATCATGGTCGTCATTTTGGAGCGTGAGCAGGAACATCGGCAGGGCCCAGGTACAGAGGAGTGGGAAGGTCGGGGCGGATGAGCGGTGAGTGTTTGTGGCGAGATGCGGTGAATGTTTATGGTGGAGGAGCGGCGACAGATCGTGGAGGAGGTGCGACAGATGACGGTATGGGACCCAGAAGAGCCGAGGGCCCAGGGGCAGCACGGGCCAGCCCACACTGCGATATGTGTGGGCACTGGGTCCATGCAGCAGAGCTGGTCTCCTGTCGTCTTGGTTAACCCTTGCCACTGGACCAAGACCTCGCTCTGTCAAGCCCATGTGGTGGCTGGTGTGCAACGGTCACCTCACGTTAAAAAAATCCACACAAAGGCATCTTCCACCCCCTCAATTGGAGTCCAGGACTGGAACATCGGGTCCTTCATCGAAACACCTGTGAACTCATGGAAGCAAATCGTCCTCGATCGAGGGACCGCCTATGATGATGATGATCAATGTACTGGTCAGGTGGGCAGAACTGTGGCAAATGGAATTCAATCCAGATAAGTGTGAGGTAATGCATTTGGGGAGGTTTAACAAGGCAAGGGAATACCCATTAAATGGTACGACACTGAAAAGTGTAGAGGAATAAAGGGAACTTGGAGTGCAGGTCCGCAGATTCCTGAAGGTAGCAGGCCAGGTAGTTGATGTGGTTAAGAAGACATATGGAATACTTGTCTTTATTAGTCAAGGCATGGAGTACAAGAGCAAGGAGGTTATGCTTGAACTGTACAAAACACTGGCTACACCACAGCTGGAGTACTGCGTGCAGTTCTGGTCACCACATTACAGGAAAGATGTGATTTCACTGGAAAGGGTGCAGAGGAGATTTACTAGAATGTTGCCTGGACCGGAGAATTTTGGCTATGAGGATCGTTTGGAGATGCTGAGTCTGTTTTCTTTGCAACAGAGGCATCTGAGCGGAGACCTGATTGAGGTGCATAAAATTGAGGGGCCTGGAAGAGTGGATATGAAGGTCCTGTTTCTCTTGGCAGAGGGGTCAACAAACAGGGGGCGTAGATTTTATGTAATTGGGGAAGGTTTAGAGGAGATATGAGGGGACATTTCATCACCCAGAGGGTGGTGGGGTCTGGAACTCAATGCCTGAAAGGTTGGTAGAGGGAGGGACCCTCACCACAGTTAAAAGATACGTGGATGTGCACTTAAAGTGCCGCAACCTACAGAGCTCTGGACCGAGAGCTGGAAAGTGGGATTAGGCTGGATAGCTGTTGGTCGGCCGGCGTGGACACGATGGGCCGAAATGGCCTCACTCTGTGCTGAAACTTTCTGATTCTATGATTCTATTAATATATATATATATATATATATATATATATAATATATACAATTATCGTAATTTTCCCTTGGTGGTCGAGTGGTTAAGATCCCGAGCACTAACCCTCATTCTATTCTCAATCAGTTTATCACATGAAAATAATTGAGGTCTGTGAGAGGATGAATAATTGCATACCTCGGGAGACTATTATCAGCGAGGGCAGGCATCGACGACGAGGTTCAACACTGCCTCCAGTGCGCCAGTGCATCCTTCGGCCGCCTGAGGAAGAGAGTGTTCAAAGATCAGGCACTCAAATCTGTCACTAAGCTCATGGTCTACAGGGCTGTAGTGATACCCGTCCTCCTGTATGGCTCAGAGACATGGACCTTATACAGTGGGCACTTCAAGTCACTGGAGAAATACCACCAATGATGTTTCTGCAAAATCCAGCAAATCGTCTCGGAGGACAGACGCACCAACGTTAGTGTCTTCGATCAGGCCAACATCCCCAGCATCGAAGCACTGACCACACTCGACCAGCTCCGTTGGACGGGCCACATTGTTCGCATGCCTGACACAAGACTCCAAAAGCAAGCGCTCTACTCGGAACTCCGACACGGCAAGCGAGCCCCAGGTGAGCAGGGGAAACGTTTCAAGGACCCTCAAAGCAACTTCATAAAATGCAACATCCCCACCAACACCTGGGAGTCCCTGGATAAAGACCACCCTCAGTGGAGGAAGAGCATCTGGAGGGTGCTGAGCACCTCGAGTCTCATCGCCGAGAGCATGCAGAACACATGCACAGGCAGCGGAAGGAGCGTGTGGCAAACCAGTCCCACCCACCCTTTCCTTCAACCACTGTCTGTCCAACCTGTGACAGAGACTGTAATTCCTGTATTGGACGGTTCAGTCACCTGAGAACTCACTTTTAGAGTGAAAGCAAGTCTTCCTCGATTTCGAGGGATTGCCTATGATGATGATGAATTGCTGTAATCACCGTTAATAACCCCGTTACTTTCTGTTACACACTGAGTTTACAGACTCTCTGGCTTCTCCTGCCCTTTGTGGGACACTTGTAACTTTACAAACTGGGTGAGTTCGCGGCCCCTTATTCTAAGATTATGCCCCTTAGTTCTAGTCTCCCCTATCAGTGGAAACATCCTCCTTGTCAAGCCCCCTCATAACCTTATACATTTTGATAAGATCACCACCCATTCTTCTGAATTCCAATGAGTAGAGGCCCAATCTACACAACCTTTCCTCATAAGTCAAACCCCTCATCTCCAGAATCAACCGAGTGAACCTTCTCTCAACTGCCTCCAGAGCAAGTATATCCTTTCGTAAATATGGAAAACAAAACTGCACGCAGTATTCCAGGTGTGACCTCACCAATACCCTGTATAACTGTAGCAAGATTTCCCTGCTTTTATACTCCATCCCTTTTGCAATAAAGGCCAAGATTACATTGGCCTTCCTGATCACTTGCTGGTGATCTAGTTTGCTAGATATGAAGGCCAGCTTAACATTAGTTTTATTTGATTATTTTCTGTACCTGACCATGACATTTACATAAAAACATGTTGACTCTGTCGAATCATTTTATAATTTTCAAAGTGCCCTGACACCACTTCCTTAACAATGGATTACAGCACTTTCCTGATGACTGATGTCAGACTAACTGTCCTGTAGTTCCCGGTTTTCTCTCTCCCTCCTTTCTTGACTAGCGATGTTACATTTTCTACCTTCCGATCCGCTGGGACTGTTGTAGAATCTGGACATCGTGGTGCAAAGGTTACGGGTCTAACACCCGATCCGGAGGCTGCATGTTCAAATCAGTTAAATTAGCTGTTGTTCTTCCGGAATTAATATTGTGTTTGCTGTTTCACAATAACCAGACCCTTGCTCTAAAACCTGTCTCACTGATTCCCCAGGGGCACATTCATGTTACAATAAACATTCTGAATCAGATGCCTGAAGTACAGTGTGTAAAATGGGATATGGTTTAACAGTTAACATGCAAAGAACAGAACCAATTATTCAATTATCGACTTTCCCTCAGTTAACATTACTTTAACTGTGCATAACAAGCTGATTGGTTAATTAATAAAGTTTGCCCGAGAAAGCGACATAAAATTTAACGATAATGATTCGACAACATGGGGCTCAAACCCACAATAGTGAGATTAAGAGTCTCATGCTGTATCTACTGAGCTAGCCAAGATTATGTAAATCACACATCCCTGTCGGTGATTGCTGCCAGGCGCCTGTTGGTTTCGGCCCATTTCCCAGTGTTTCCCGATCCTGTCTGTCTCTCTGGCTCTGTTTAATCTGTGTGTGGCCACCTCCAGTTTGATTTTGAACAAATACCGGTGTTTGTGTATTCAGTAAAAACAGAAAATGCTGGAAACACTCAGCAGGTCGGGCAGTATCTGTGGAGGTGGGGAAGTGGAAATAATCGATGGGTTTGTTTGCGGCTTTGATCTGTTGCTGGGAAGTGAGGCAGCGCTGCAGGATGCTTTTTTTCGAGGTGTAGCAGAGGTTTCCGTCGTGTAACGGTTATCAACTTCGCTGCACATGTGAAATATCCTCGGTTTGAGCATGGACAGAAACATTATTTTGGAGAATATTTTTCTGTGTAATACATTTTTTAAAAGTAGCCCGAGGTTCCTTTTATCATGAGCGATGAACATCTTAACTCACTCTCCTAAAATACAGTGTGTTGTAAATCAGATAGGGGATAAAACTTCATCAGTGATTAAAGTTCCTTAACTCAGTAAAGTTCAGTTATTGAAGTTTCCATCAATTCATTACATAAACATAATTGATGTGTGTGAGTGGATTAATAATGGGCTTTAATCGTTAATGAGCCCATTACTTTATGTTATTGACCCAGGTTACACACTCTCTTGCTTCTGAAAGAGTTGAGATGCGTGTGGGGTGATTGGGGCAGATCTTTCCCCACATTACAAGGCTCCATCGGTACTTCATTGACTTTAAATCACTTGAGGATATCCTGAGTTGTTGAAAGGCCACGTAAAAATGCAAGTCATTCTTTGCAAAAGTTCTAACCGCAAGTTCAAACTTCGCCGGCAAATGGAGGCTCACCAAGAATTTGTTCTGACACACGACAAAGTCCTTAAAAGTGGGATTCAGCAGTTCAGCTGCTCGCTTAACATTTCCGTCTGACCTGGTGCTGCAAGTGGAGATGTGTCCGCAGTGTAGCGTTTAACACGTTCACCTTACACACGGGAAAGCTCACTGGGCAGAAATATTTTGTTGGAACTTTCTCCTCAAACTTTTTCAGGGGAGAGATTGTTCTCCAGTGAAAGGACATAAGATCATAAGAACGTAAGAATTAGGAACAGGAGTCGGCCATTCGGCCCATTTTAATGTTTTCAAAGTGATTTCACCCGGGGACCTTTGGTGTGTTTGGGGAACATGATAACCGCTACACTACAGACACACGGTGGTAGATGTTGTCTTAGGAACATAACCAGAGCTCGAACCAACACAGCTGGCCGATACTTCAGGAGCTGGTTTTACGAGAATAGAATGACGGTGCTATATTTAGGAAGGCTGTGAGAGTGGCCGGAATTGATCTCGTATTTCCCAGACTTTATACACAGGAACATAGGAACAGGAGGAGGCCATTTGGCAGCGAGTGGTTGGGATCCGGAAAGCGCTGCCTGAAAGGGTGGCGGAGGCAGAATTAACCTTATCTTTCAAAATGGATTTGGATAAGTATCTGAAGGTACAATATCTCAGAGGTACGGGTAAAGGCCGGAGGAGTGGGACTAGCTGAGAGTCGGCACGGGCTCGACAGGCCGAACGGCCTACTTCCGTACTGTAACCGTTCCACGATTCTATATTATGTTTAAACTTGCTGTGGATGAACAATCGGAGGTGAGTTTTTTCTCCTGGCAAATGCTGCCTGACCTGCTGAGATTTCCAGCATTTTCTGTTTTTATTTGCTATTTATTCTTCTGGCAAAAGGGTTCCTTATTCCTTAATTGCTCTTTATTTCACTTCAATAAATAGATAACTTTCAGTGAGAGAAAACGGATCCACCGGGGACCTTTCGCGTGTGAGGCTAACGTGATATCCGCCACACTGCAGCCCATCAAAGGGCGAGAAACCACTGAATATAAAGGATGAGCTCACAAATATCAGGGTCAGTGCAGTCTGGTCAACGTCAAACCCTCCTTTCTTATTCAGCAGAGGCATGAACGGGAGTCAGACGCCACAAAGTCGCCATTAAAGACAAAAATTCAAATTACACTTCCAAATCTTTTCACTGTAAAATTATTTCACTTTATTTGAAATCCTACTGCGTTGAATCTGAAAATGAGCACCATGGGATTTTATCTTCACGACTGATTCTATTTTCTGTGCACGGTCGGAATAACTGGTGCTGTTAAAGTTGACAAAAGTTGCCCCAGATTCGTGGTGTCATCGGTAATGAATATGTTAAACCAGACTTCTAAAATACAGTGTGTAAAATGGGTTAGCATGCACAAGAACATAAGAACAGAAGGAATAGGAGCAGGAGTCGGCCATACGCCCCTCGAGCCTGCTCCGACATTTAATATGATCATGGTCGATGCGATCATGGACTCAGGTCCACTGCCCTGCCCGCTCCCCAAAGCACAGGACAAATGATTGAAGTATCGACTGTCCCTCAGTTAGCATTTTTTTCACTGTGCAAAAGAAGGTGAGGGGTTAATTAATGATGCTTTCCCGTGAAAGCAACACAAATGTTTCAGAAAAAAACATACAGTGACTGGCAGGTGAGTGTTGCTTCTGATTCCTGGTGGGAATGGGCAGGGATTTTAAAGGCCGTTGTATTGTGAAACCTTTATATCGACGGACATCTTAGGCTGCCTGCGTAGGCCTCGTGGTGTACGGTAGTGTGTCTGACTCCAAATCAGAAGCTTGTGTGTTCAAATCACATCTGGGTCACTGTAATTTTTGATATTGTTCTTCGAGAAGTAATACATTCTTTGCTGTTTCACGATAACCAGACGCTTGCTCCAAGGTCTGTCTCATTGTTTTCCCGGTGTCAGGCAGAGATACGCCTGCTGCCCTCATTAATTTCATGTGACAGGACACAAAAGTTCAAAATCAACCTGCAGGTGGCCAGATGCAGCTTTGATACTCAGGATGGCTGAGCGTTCTAAGGTGTTGCGTTGAAATTGTAATCTGCTTTGTAAAGCTTGGCTTCTCATCCCACTTCTGACATGTGTTATTTTTAATCATTAAGCAAAACTTATTTGACACCACAACGAGCTCCTAAAAACTGGGATTCAGCAGTTCAGCTGCTCACTTAATATTTCTGTCTGACCGGGTGCTGAAAGTGGAAATGTTTCCGCAGTGTAGCGGTTAACACGTTCGCCTCATACGCGAAAGCTCACCGGGTGGGAATATTTTCTGTAGCTTTCTCCTCATGCATGCTCGGGGGCGAGTTTGTTCTCCTGTGAAAGGTCATAAGATCATAAACATGTAAGGATTTGGAGCCGGAGTGGGCCATTCGGCCCCTCGAGCCTGGTCCACCATTCAAGAAGATCCTGGCAGTTCCTCGGCAGCAAGTTTAAACATCTGGGGCGGAGCCAACAGGCGCCTGGCTGCAATCAGTGACAAAAACGTGTATTTTGGCAGGAGCCCCGTGAGATCAATCGGTAGATCATGAAACTCTTAATCTCGAATTTGTGGATTGGAGCCCTACGTTAACTGTTAAAACATGTCCCATTTTGCACAGTGTGTTTCCGGGGTCTGGTTCAAATGTTCATTTTTCGTAACATCAACAGGAGACTGGGGAAACACTGCGACTGACTTTAGAGCAAGAATCTGGTTATTGTGAAACACCAAAGGAAATATAAATTCTAGAAGAATGACATCGAAAAGAAATGTGACCCCGACACCCAGAAAGAAGTGTTAAGGCAGAAGATTAAATGCTGCATTCCTCTGTGCAAAAAATTCCTTTCACAAACATTTCTTTGACAGAAACTGCACAAAACAAAAATGTTCCTTTCAAAGTCATTAAACTTCCGAATTTCCGCGCCCCCCGAATCTCCTGAATCAGATGCCTCTAGTTTTGCCGACTCAATCCATGTCCCTTTGCAATGTTCTGCTTCCACCCACACTATGAAATGTGCCATTAACTTATAGAATCATGGAATGGTTACAGCACGGAAGGCCATTCGGCCCGTAGGCCCGTGCCGACTCTCAGCGAGTCCCACTCCCCCACCCTTTCCCCTTAGGCCTGCAATTATTGTTCCTTCAGACACTTATCCAGCTCCCGTTTGAAAGATAAGATTGAGTCTGCCTCCACCGCCCTTTCAAGCCGTGCATTCCAGATCCTAACCACTCGCTGCTAAATAGCCAGCTCCTGTTCCTATGTGTAAAGTTTGGGAAACACTGGATCAATTCCTGCCACACTCACAGCCTTCCTAAATATAGCACCATCACTCTATTCTCGTAAAACCAGCTCCTGAAGTATCGGCCAGCAGTGTCGGTTAAAGCTCTGGTGAGGTTCCTGACATTGCTGTCGTGTTTCCGTAATGTAGTGGTTATCAGCTCACACGTGAAATGTCCCTGGTTCGAAACTGGGCGGAAGCATTTTGTAAACTTGTTGAATTAATTTTTATAAAAAATGGATTTATTCATATTAGTTGTTCAATATGAACAAAACACAATGTCCCACAGCCTTGTTAAATTTTTTGATATCTCTGTACAGTTCTGCATACACTCAAACTCGACACTTGAACTGCATGCTCATAAAAGTATTGGAGTGGGAACTCACTGGATAACAGCACAGCTGGCAATGTTTGTGGAATATATTCGTGACACCAAAGCACACAATGACAACCTGGAACTGTGCGGCACCGAATCCTCAGGAAAAAACAGTTAAAAACATCGTCCCTGGGGGGGTTCGAATCACCAACCTTTCTGTTAACAACCAAACAACGGTAACCCATTGCGCCACAGAAACTTACGCAAATGAACATCGCAAGACATCCCAAACCAGGGTGTCAGTCAGTTAAAGCTTCAGATTGCTCCGACCGGGATGGAACTTGTCCACTCTCAGTTGTATTTTTTCCAAATAAAGCGTGGGACATTCATTGTGGAAGTATGGAAGCAGTCTGGTCCCGCACACTGCAGACACTTCCATGTCACCGCCAACCAGCTCTCCCACAACCGGTGTGATCGACCTTCAAGCCTTCCAGTGCCTTGTCTGTGATGAAGTATTCTGAATGTCCCGAAGCCGGTATTTGGTTTTAATTCCTTTTCAGCTCCTGACTGCGGATATTCCTGTGATTAAATGTGAACACAATGCTTACAGAGACAGTTCGATTCACCGTTTCTTTGCTTGGTGAAATTTCAAAGATTGAAAGCGACACACATCAACCCCAAACCTCGTCACCTTCTCGCTAACTCGACAAAATTTTGCATTTTCTTTTCATGCCAAGCATTTTGCATTAATGCATTGCAATGCCAACGCACTTTTTACCTGGCAAGACTGAAATGCAAGCTGTGATGAACAGTGTGAAACAGAAACAGCTACTTGAGAACCCACAGCCTCGACGGTATCTGTGTGAATTGCTCTGCATCGATAATTAGCAGAGCGTAAAGAGAGGAAACTGACGAAGTGGATGAGAAAATGCCGAGCCAAAGTGTACTGTTGGAGATGATTTTGTTGTTTTTGAGAAATGTTTCAAAGATTTTACATTATCTGTTCAATGGTGTAATGTTGAGCACTCAGGATTCTGAATCCAGTGATCTGAGTTTAAATCTTTGTGGGACCTGAATGCTTGTTGTCCCAGCTGCTGAAAATTTGGGACAAACAAGTGCTGGTGGGCAGTTTTGTAGCCGTTGTCATTGATGCTTGATCGACAAGTCTAGTTGTCAATTCGTGTGTTCCACCGTCAGTTACCTGTTACAAAATGGTTTAAACAGCTGTCTTGCTCTTTTCACTTCGTTGCTTTTAACCTCGAATTACCCGCACACACTCCGTTGTAGTAAAGGTAGGATCAGGTCTTTTATTTAAACATTCATACCAAACAAACCAAGTATGAAAGTTACTGAGAACACTTCACAAAGGCAGCTTGCTTCGATTTCCGTGGCTGCTTGAGACACACACCTTCCGAATGTTCAGTGTCTCTGGTGTCTGCGTGTGTGAGTCTCATCTTTATACTCTTATTTCTTTGCATTTAGACAATCACGGCTAACTGCTTTGTGAATTGTTTAACATACAGACTTAATATTGCTTGTTTAACCTGCAGATGTCATTAAATAGTAACAAAGGTACAATCAAATATTTAACATACAGACAATGACCAGTTACTCATTTCAATGGCTGAAGGCACCACATTGTCTAACAATCTCTTTCGATCCAAACTTCAATCTTCCTGTTTTTTAATCCAAACTTCAGACTGCGTGCTGAAACAAAGAGTTCAGCAATGCGGGACTGTGCTCCCACATTCCCCCACTTCTTCTCATCGCCTCTCTGCAGGTCTTATCTGGGTAACATACATTTGCATGGTGGCTCGAGCACATTCAACAGCATTGTCCAGTTGTTATCCTTGTTTTCCAACACACATCCACAGTAAATCACAATGACCAGCACGATCAGCTGAACAAGCACCAGCATAAGGACAGGGTGTATCATTGTGTTCATCACGCCTGTTGCCGTCGGGCTCCATCCCAACAATGACTCCCACCAGCTTGCATGTTCAATCTGGTCCAAAGTTGTGTGCACGTTCTCGATTTCCGCAGTGTGATGGTTAATGTCCACAACGATTGCTTGATTCAAACTCTGCAGCTGTTGAAATTTTGTATTCCATTCCCGTATTTCCTTCTTCCAAATAGCAGCGCGCTTCGGGTCAAAGTAGGGTTGTTGTAGATTCAGATTCTCAGGATGCCATTTTAAAGTCCGTTGGTCTGTGACCACCATATCCATTTTTACTTAAAAGTCAATTTTCAATTTTTGATGTTTCCAACTGAATTCCATGCTGTTTACATTCAGAAATGTAAACTCACAATCGGTGTCTTCGACTAAGTCTGTTGCACTCTGCACAGGTTTTAACAATTTCCTCTGCTTTGTGGGAGAAGTGTAACAACATAGAGTAAAGGATGACGGAAATGCTGAATAGTCAGTCGAGAGACCCAGTCCTTCTCTCAGTTCACCCTTCGGAACTGCTGTAATTCACTCTCTCGACATTTGCAACGATCCAACTTCTATTTCACATCCTTTAAGATCATGTTTGTAATTCCAACATTTCAGGTTTTCACTGAACATCTCATCAGTTCTGAGACAGCCCATTCCTCCAGAAACTTTAAATGTTTCTGAACAAGCTTCTCCCACTGCTTTCATCTCTGACTGTTCAGTAACTGCTCCTCGTGTATCTGGGGTGTTGGGGAACTGTCTCTGAAGAGGGGAATCCCCTTCCTCCAGGAGCACCTTCATTTGTACAGCAGACCCGGTGTCCATTTCCCGCTGACCTTCCACACAAGCCTCGATAAGGGTATGGCCACCCCTATCCTGAAGTAAGGGTCCTAAAGAACGACATGTGTAGTTGAGGCGCGGCATCCCTATAGGGATCCTCCCTCACCTGCGGACTCTACCCTCGATCTCAGCAACTGAACCGAGGTATCATTCCTGTCTGTGTCTCCAGCTTCTCTTTCCTGATTCTTCAACTTTTCTTTTAACTTTTCTAATTCTTAAGCCAGTCTATCCCTGTCCTCTATCAACTGACGGCCACCACCTGGTCCTGCTCCTTTTATGTGACTCCTCGCGGGATTCATCCACTCAGGCCCTTCTGCCTTCCATCGCTGTAACCCCTGTCTCACTTCCATGACTGAAATTCCTGCAGCTCCCTGATGAAAGCTTTCTACCCTTGCCAACCATTTATCAAAATGATCGTCCCCACCCCAGGCATCTACTTCCAGAACTACTGACGGGGATAGGAGAGTCAAAATGATCTCTCTATGTGTACCATCCCCGTAATGACTGATATCAATCCAATTACTTCCCAAACTTTTACACAACTGGAATATACGTTCCCCAGCATCCCTGGGTCCTTCCCCTGATAATAATGCAAGCCGCTTTATTAACTGTGGCCCTGAGTGAGTAACAAAGGTTGCAGCTATTATTCTACCAAGCATGAGACCTGGAAGTTGTTTCAAAACCTATTACCTTTCCCCGGTGATTCCCAAAAGCTCACAGAACCATGTGAACCCTCGGTTTCTCTGAAATGTTCCCAGACTGCCACCATCCCAGAATATTACACCACCATTGGGCAAACTTTTTAAGATCCTGAAGAGGTGCAGGTCCCACTTCACGAAGGATAGCTCTCATGTCCTGTAACTATACCCCTCCTCGCTCATACCAGGTATCCCCAAAACCACTTAAGGTCGTGTTCCCTTCACGAGCTCCACAGGGAGTAGAGGAATCATGATCCTGCTCTCGCCTTGTCCGCTCGAGCGTGCTTCCCCCACTCTCCACATTACCGGAAGGTCGTGCGTAATGTTTTGGGGTGGTAAGCATCTGAGTAACCGAAGAGGCATCTAACTGCTCCGCCTCCATACCTAACAATGCCATGCGAACCACACGGGTTCGAGGCTCCGAAGTCAGAGAAGACAAAGGAGCTGTGGATGGGAACGGTGGGCATTCTCCCTGTCCCTTCATCCCCTTTTCAACTCTCAGACCCGGAGAATCCTCCGATTACCACCCGGCCTTATCAATTGCTGTCTCCGCTGTCTAACCTAATACCACCATCTGCTGCAGCTTCGATATTCCTTTCTCTAGATCTTGTTTACGCTTCTGTTCATCAGCAAGATACTGATCCAGTGTCAGAACAGTCCTGGCTGCCCCGAGTGCCTGAAATCACCAATTCTCTACTTCTTTACTCACTGCTGTTTGCTGCTGTCTGAGTTCTGAGACTTCCCTATCTCGAGCCTCAGCCTCTTCTCCTAACGTTTGAATCCCCAGCATGAGACACTGCAACACGAACGCTTTTCTCTTTTTATCACTTTTTAACCCAAACACTTTAATCTTTTTTAACTGGACACTCTCCACTAAGGACTGTCGTGTCTCTCTCCATCCTCCTGTCATTGTTTCCTGTCTTATCCCATAAGGTCTCCCTTTCGACTCAATCCATTCATTAAGAAATGACTGGACTTCAACTGGAATATCTCCTGAGCCTCCCATTACTAACTGTAGATCCCTTTAATCACGACAACTAAGAGAATGCTCACCCCTCGAACTGATGTGTGGGAAACACTTCTTCCAACAACTCAGCCAACTTTCTGCTTCACGTCGGGGTCTTCGAATAAGCTAACGAACTTTTCAAAATCACGTCGGGATCAACAAAATGTTGTAAACGGCTGTCTTGCTCTTTTCGCTTCGTTGCTTTTAATAACGAATTACCCGCAGACACTCTGTTGTAGTAAAGGCAGGATCGGGTCTTTTATTTAAACATTCATACAACACAAACCAAGTATGAAAGTTACTGAGAACACTTCACAAAGGCAGCTTGCTTCGATTTCCGTGGCTGCTTGACAGACACACCTTCCGAATGTCCAGTGTCTCTGCTGTCTGTGTCTCTTCAGTCCACAAAAGTCTCATCTTCACACTGAAAAAGCCTTTGAACTCTTATTCTTTGCATTCAGACAATCCGGACTAACTGCTTTCTGAATCGTTTAACAGACAGACTTAATATTGCTTGTTTAACCTACAGATCTCATTAAATAGTAACAAGGTTACACTCAAATACTGAACATACAGACATCGTCAAATCGTTTAGTCCTGAATTTCCATAATTCCCACCGTAACAAGGTACTCAAATATTTAACATCCAGACAATGACCAGTTACTCATCTCACTGGCTGAAGGCACCACATTGTCTAACAGTCTCTTTTCCATCCAAACTTCAATCTTCATGTTTTTTAATCCAAAATTCAGACTGCGTGCTGAAGCAAAGAGTTCAGCAATGCAGGACTGTGCTCATACAGAGCACACGATTTGACAACGAGACTTGCAGATCAAGCATCAATGACAAAGGCAACAAAATTGTCCACCAGCACCAGGTGTCTTTCACTTGTTTGTCCCAAATTTTCAGCCACTGGGACAAGAAGAATTGAGGTTCCACTGAGATTTGAACTCAGATTGCTGGATTCAAACTCCAGTGTGCTCACCATTACACCATGGAACCAACCACACAATAACCTTTGAAACAGTTCCCAAAAACAAAAAATTCATCTCCAACATTACACTTTGGCTCGGCCTTTTCTCATGTTTCGCGTCAGTTCCCAATATTGGGGATGTCCAGAACCATGGAATACAGTCTAGGAATAATGGGTAAGCCATTTAGGACCGAGATGAGGAGAACCTTCTTCACTCAGAGAGTTGTTAACCTGTGCAATTCACTACTGCAGAGAGTTTTTGATGACAGTTCATTGGATGCATTCAAGAGGGAGTTAGATGTTGCCATGACGGCTAAAGGGAGCAAGAGGTATGGAGCCAAAGCAGGAATTGGGTACTGAGGTGAATGATCAGCCATGATCTTATTGAGTGATGGTGCAGGCTCGAAGGGCTGAATGGCCTACTCCTGCAAGTAATTTCTATGTTTCTATGAAGTGCTTGCATTTCAAAAAGCGTTGCTTTTATTCATCCTGCGGAATGCATATTGTACAGATAATCTCAGCACACATTCTGCAGGCAAAGGCAGCATTAGACAACAAAGTGTTTTCTCCTCCGCTGATTTGTAAAAGGTAACTGATTGTTGAGCAGACGATTTGACAACGAGACTTGTGGATCAAGCATCAATGACAAAGGCGACAAAACTGCCCTCGAACACCAGGTATCTTTCACTTGTTTGCCCCTACATTTCAGCAGTTGGGACAACAAGCATTCAGGTTTTACTGAGATTTGAACTCAGATAATTGGATTCAAAGTCCAGAGTGCTCACCATAACACCATGGAACCAACTACACCAAAATCTTTGAAACATTTCTCAAAAACAGCAAAATCATCTCCAACATTACACTTTGGCTCGGCCTTTTTTTATCTATCGTGGCAGTGCCTGCATTTCAAAAAGCGTTATTTTTGTTCATCTTGCTGAATGCATATTGCACAGATAATCTCAGCACACATTGTGCAGGTAAAGGCAGTATTTTAGACAATAAACTGATTTCTCCTCCGCTGATTTGTAACAGGTAACTGATGGTTAGCAACATAGAAACATAGAAAAACACAGGTGCAGGATTAGGCCATTCGGCCCTTCGAGCCTTCCCCGCCATTCTATAAGATCATGGCTGACCATTCCTTCAGTACCCCTATCCTGCTTTCTCTCCATACCCCTTGATCCCCTTAACCGTAAGAGCCATATCTAACTCCCTCTTGAATATATCCAATGAACTGGCATCAACAACTCTCTGCGGCAGGGAATTCCACAGGTTAAGAACTCTCTGAGTGAAGAAGTTTCTCCTCATCTTGGTCCTAAATGGCCTACCCCTTATCCTAAGACTATAACCCCTGGTTCTGGACTTCCCAAACATCGGGAACATTCTTCCTGTATCTAACCTGTCCAGTCCCGTCAGAATCTTATACGTTTCGATGAGATCCCCTCTCATCCTTCTGAACTCCAGTGAATGAACACACGATTTGCCAACGAGACTTGTCAGTCAAGCATCAATGACAAAGGCAACAAAACTGCCCACCAGGTGTCTTTCATCTGTTTGTCCCAAATTTTTAGCAGCATTCAGGTTCCCCCAAGGTTTGAACGCAGATCACTGAATTCAGAGTCCTTACCATTACACCATGGAATCAACAATGCAACATTTATTTGAAACATTTCTCAAAAACAATAAAATCATCTCCAACATTACACTTTGGCTCAGCCTTTTCTCTTCCATAGTGTTCCCCTCTTTACGTTCTGCTAATTATCGATGCAGACCAATTCACACAGATGCTGTCGAGGCGATGGGTTCTCAAGTGCCTGTTTTTGTTTCACACTGTTCATCGCAGCTTGTACTTCAGTCTTGCCAGGTAAAAAGTGCATTGGCGTTGCAATACATTAATGGAAAATGCTTGGCATGAAAAGAAAATGCAAATTATTTTGAGTACAAAACATGCAGTGCCTGCATTTCAAAAAGCATTGCTTTTATTCATCCAGCTGAAAGCATATTGCACAGATAATCTCAGCACGCATTGTGCAGGTAAAGGCAGCATGAGATAAAAACACTGGTTTCTCCTCCGCTGATTTGTAACAGGTAACTGATGGTTGAACACACGATTTGACAACTGGACTTGCAGATCAAGCATCACTGACAAAGGCAACAAAATGCCCACCAACACCAGGTGTCTTTCACTTGTTTGTCCCAAATTTTCAGCAGCTGGGACAGCAAGAATTGAGGTTCCACCACAATGTGAACTCAGATCACTGGTTTACTGAGTACAGAATGCTCACCATTACACCATGGAACCAATCATGCCAAAGTTTTTGAAACATAGAAACATAGAAAATAGGTGCAGGAGTAGGATTGCAAAAATTCGTTGGACAACCCCCCAGTGTGTGGACTCATTGGAAAGTAAATTTAATTTGGAACTATCAACCAGAAAGTTTGGGATCCTAAAGTGCACATGGAAGAAACTACAAGTTTTAATCGAATTTGGAATTTTACAAGGCAGATTGGGTCCGTGTGGAAAGGGCTGAGAACTAAAGGATCGTTCAAAGAAAGCAGTTTGGGTATTGAAGCTGTCTGGGATATTGAAGCTGAACAAATTGTCTGGGGAATTGTGTAAACTCGAAAACCCATCTCCCCGGGAGACATTAACATAGCAACAATCAACCCAGAGATAGCCAGCCATCACTCTGAGCAGGAAACCCATCTAGCGTTAACATAATGACAATGGCCCATCCAGCCCGCATGGAAAACCCAGGCCTCGGCTGACATTGCAAATACCAAAAATCTAATTTTCCAGATCAAGAAACAAATTCAAAAGATCGACACATCCGAGACAGGTTACCATTAATGGGCCCGCCAAAATATAACAAAGAGATATCAAGCCCGCCAAAATTAAAACAAAGAATCGGGGCTCATTTGGCACGCAGATTAGAACGGCTCCCAAAGTATAACTGGGGCCTTGTTTTTTAACGAAAGAAGGAGAACGGGAAGGAGGGAAAAAGGAGAGAGATCGCCGCAGCAGTTTGTAATAAGCCTTCCAGAGAGCTTGCTACACAGCCTCCTATGCAGCTCTTCTGAGCTCCAAAATCTTCAGCCTCGACGACACTCCTGGACCACACTGCCTGCTACCGAAGGAGAAGGAAGAACATCATCACAGCAGAGAAAGCAGTACCCAGTAACTTCGGACATCATCATCGCGGCAGCAACTGACCACAGCCAACGTGGTAACATCGAAAACACCGCGATCGGCAAATTCTAAGAACAAAAGTCCTCAAGAAGAAACCGAAGCTTCGAAAGTTTCCCCTCTACAATCTGTTCCTCGATACCAACAGGTGAAACATTACCTAAAGAACTTTAAAACCTACTGCTGACGGAAAAAAGTGGGTACTCACCCCATAAATCCAATACGCACACTACCGCATCAGCGGACACCACCCAACTGAAGACTACGCAGTAAGAAATCTTCCACGATGTTCGGGGTACGGCAAGCAGAACTTACAGAGTCCAGTGAACCTCGAAACTGCAAACCACCGCCAACTGACAATAAGAGGATTGGTGAGCATAATCCCTGTTTGCCCTCGAGTTTCACCGAGTCAGAGTTAGGCATTGGGAGGTGGGAGGTGTATTATTTTTCTGTAACCCCTTTAAAGTGTGATAAGTGTTTTTTTATTCGAGTAATTACAAGCTCGACATTTTACGTTCTTGCACTTAATAAAATTGAGGTTCTTTGCACCAAAACCAATTGTCTCTTGCACTTTGTCACATCCCCAAATAAATCCAAAGTCTAGAACCCAGATAGTGCGAGCGATTCAAACCGCTCAGAAGGTCAGAGGTGAACCTCACCCCACACACCACGCCCGACAGAATGGCGACCACGGCAGGACTTTGGTATAAAGGATGTGATGCAGAGATTGCTGTTTTGGAGGAAAGAACAAAGATGGAAGAGAGGATTTCCTCCTATGTGTACAAGAAAGTGAATGTCACTAAGGAATGGGTGCTTGGTCTGTTGCGCGCTGAGCGTTCAGGAGACGCTGCGGCACAGTGGACAGCCAGCAAGTACCAGAAGGAATCAGTAGAAAAGGCAATTTGATTGTCCTGACGATAGCAACAGGTCCAACCCCTAGATAAGAACATTGAGTCACTGCAGGCAGAACAATGTGAATGTGCAGAAACATCACATGACAGGGCTATGGCAGAAGAAAGGTGTGGGGGGAACTCCGTAAACTAAAACATGGAAAGACACAGCGAATGGAAAGGTTCAAAAACAGCCAGGACTATTTTCAGTGTCAGGTTAACGAGGCTAAGAATAATGAAAAGATACTGTGGGAGGAAAACACTCGCCTCACCCTTCAAGTAAAAGAGCTGGAGGATAGGTTAAGAGATGTACAGCAGCTTATAAAGTAGCCAGCACTAATGGGTTTGAGTCAGGAGACCACGTTCCCTGCCAGCAACAAACAAAAGTTTAACCCTTGCTCTGTGCAAGACAAAAGGCAAGGTATTCCTAATAAACCCGGGTATGGCCCGGGTAAACCTGGAAGAGAAGGAGGAAACTATTCAACCACCACCTGTGGTGCCGGTGACTATACCGGTTCGGCAGCAGGAGGGTGAACGAGTTGTGGGGCGGACAGGGATAGCGGACCACCACCACCTGTGGCACCGAGTTTCAGCTTGGCTTGGTAGCAGAGAGGACGGGTAGGCGACCCAGAACAGGAAGGGCCAGAACCAGGGCCAATGTGCCTGGTCCGGCAACAAACGTTTGGCCCGCCCACCGGTGCTGGGGGTCTGGGGCCCCTGGAAAGTCAGTTTGTGGTTCCCCACACGACCCAACACAATCGGGCTATGATAAGTCACCTGGGAAAGCTCACCCCAAAGGGGGACACCTCGGTCCACTTTATGGAAGTGGAACATGCAGGGGATATCAACGCGTGTGATGATGCTGAGATAGCAAATATGCACCTCCTCTCACTGGACGGCAAGCTGTACCAATCCCTCTCTGCCGAGAGTAAAAGGGGGCAGAGGACATGTGCCGCTGTCCAGGAAGATATTCTAGAAGCCATGGACTGTAATGATGGGAGTCCCAACAGTGCAGCTCACAGGGAAAACCCGACAGGTTTTCGCAGACAGGCTGTGGCCTGTGTACCAGAGCGTCTGTGGAGGGGACCTCGACCGGAATCACATAAGCCGGGATGAGAGAGCCCACTGGCTCCGAAGCCTGATGGCAAACAATTTACCACGTATAAGGAGAAAGGCTGAGGCCTGGTTTGACCCGAGAGATCCCCAGGCCACCGAACAGGGAGTGGTCAGGGAACTGACCCGAGCCTACTGGAACGGCAGGGGGATGGAAGAGCACCCACCCAAGGGAAGGGTCCTCGAAATCAGACCTAGTCAGGACAAGAGGGAATGGTGCCACGAGGGGGGCAATCCCTCCGGTACAAAACGTACCTGTTTTGGGTGCGGAAAAAGTGGGCACTGGAGAAAGGATTGTAGAAACCCATGGAAGAGTAGCGCAGGGAAGAGTTCTCCTGCCCCTGCCCAAAAGACCGCGACCGAGAAGCCAGTCCCTCCCCACACGTTTGATACCTTTCTGACTGCGCTGCGAACAATGCTGGATGGCTCTGGGAGGGTAGCCACCGCCACCGGTACCGAAATCCCATCTGCCGCATCCCAGCCAAAACAGTGACTAGAACAGACACAGCCTGTTCACCTGTGTTCCCTCGAGTACGATGCATGAGGGAGACCGACCGTTCAGATGGAAGTGGAGAAGGTGAAAGGGACTGACCTGCTGGATACCGGTGCATCAAGCACCCTTGTCTATGTAAATAACCCCGCCGCCTCACCTCTGTCTAACGGGGTCCCCTAGAGCTTGGTGGCTTTCACAGGCACCGAGCAGGTTGGCTCATTCTCCGTTCCGCTCTCTGTTCATTTAGGAACACCCCACACCAAGTGGACTTGTGTCCTGATGAAGTGGGAACAGGAAGGGAGAGGAATCCTGGGGGCTGACTTTATTCTCGGCCACGGGATCCTAGTGGATTTAAGAAACGACTGTCTTTGGGGGTCAGTCTGTACGGGACAGGAGAGTGAGGTAATGGTTATCCCAGAAAAACGGGGAAAGGGGACAGTGTGCACCATGAAGCCAAAGGAGTGTTACGACCGTGAATCACTGGTCAGTAACACTCCGATGGAGTACCAAGAGTATGTAAGGGCAAACCTTGGAGCTTTTGCCACTCACAAACACGACTGTGGGAGGATAAACGGGGTCGAGGTTAGCATAGATGGGGATCCTATGACCCGACCGTAGAAACAGTATAACTTCCCCAGGGAGGCGGAGGCAGACATGGAAACAGCCTTGGGTTCTTTAGTGAAACAAGGGGTATTGAGACCAATAGCTACCCATGTGAACTCTCCGTTGTGGCCGGTTAAGAAACGGGACAACTCCTGGAGAGCCACGGTGGACCATCGAGTACTCAACCGTAACATCCCCGCCTGTGCACCCACTGTTGTTGCTGTCGCCGACCTCATTGGACGTATCCCAGCCTCCGCGACCACCTTCACAGAGCTGGACATTTCCAACGGGTTTGGTCCATACCTTTAAGAAGGAACGATCAGTACAAGTTTGCTTTTACCTTTAAAGGACAGCAATACACTTGGAACTGTCTCCCTCAGGGCTTCCACAACAGCCCCAGTATTTTCCATCAATGTATGGCCAACTGTTTAAAGAGCTTTAGCAGACTCCAGCAGCTGGTACAGTATGTGGACGACCTGCTCCTATTCACGGATGAGGGGGAGGAACATGGCCCACTGCTGGCTGAACTGCTGGAGCTGCTGAAAGAAGAAGGGTTTAAAGTGAATCCCACAAAGGCACAGATCGGTCTGAAGGAAGTAAAATTCCTGCGACTGGCTGTGCGCGCTGGGGAAAGGGCCATTGACAAAGCTAGAAGGGAAGCAGTGCAGAAGTTACCAGCTCCCGACACAGTAACAGAAGCAAGATCTTTTCTCGGGCTAACCGGGTACAGCAGAGATCTCATTGAGGATTTTGCAGCCACAGCAGCCCCTCTGCTCCGACTCCGACACAAGGGAATGGAGTGGGAATGGGACGAAGGCTGAGAGGCAGCATTTATCCAACTCAGAAAGACCTGCAGACCGCACCAGCTCTAGGGGCTATTGATGGGGGTAAAGAGTTTTTCCTGGAGGTAGCAGTCAGTGAAGGGACAGCCTGAGTGCAGTACTGCTCCAAGAGTGGCATGGCCGGCTGAGACCAGTGGTCTACTCCTCCAGGATACTCACGGATGTGGAGAAGGGACACTCCAACTGTGAGCGGCATCTCCTAGCCACTCACTGGGATCCCCTATCACACTCCTTCCCCACCATACGCCCAGCCAAATGCTCCTGGACGGTAGGATCAAGGACGGGACAGAGAGCAGTGCCTGCTCCTATCCCAGATGGACCTGAGGGTAAAGAGTCTCTGCGAGCCAAGACTCGCAGCCAACATGATCCATCCAGGGAACGCCCACCGGTGTACGGTGGGAAATTAACATAGGTTTTCGGGCTGGGTTACACCGCAGAGGCCGAGAGATCCTTGTGGACGGTTCAAGCACGGATCTGCGGGTGAACGACTCACAGGCTGTGGAGTTTATGACCCAGAGGCAGGCATTGCCCTGGTGATTAAACTCCCCAGTACAATGAGTGCCCAGCACGCTGAACTGTCTGCGGTGGTATATGTCGTCATACACCCCGAAGAATTCCCCAGCCCACACACGATTTTCTCGGACAGTATGTTCACATGCAATTCGTGTCTGGAGTACTTGGCCCCGACGCGGATACACATCTGCAGACGGGAGACCCCTGGCAATTAAGCCGCGACTGGAAAAGATCATGACAGCCGTGGGGCAGGAAGGGAAGATCTATATACATAAAGTGAAGGCACATTCCACCACTGAACCCCGTAGCGAGGGAAACCAGCAGGCTGACATGTTGGCCAAGCAAGGTGCGCACGGGCAAGCTCAGGGATCCGTACAACCCAGGCCCCATCACAGCAGTCAGGGGCAGGATTGGGATGACAGGGAGGGCAGGGGTAGCATTGTCCCCGGACCTAAAAACGGTTCAGATCCAAGACCCCGTCCCCAAAACTGTCCTGAACACGCTAGAAAAAGGGGATAGGGTAGACGGCCCGTACAGCAGGAATGCTGTTCAGGGGGGAGCAATGGGTAGTACCCCAACAACAGCGGAGAGAATTCCTCCAGCTGGCCCACGAGGGTCCAGGAGCAGGACACCCTGGACCTGCGACCACTTGGCAACAGGTGGAACAGGCAGGGTGCTGGCCGGGACTCAGGGAAGACGTCCGCGAGTTCTGTGCCAGCTGTCTGGTGTGCGCTGCCAACAACCCCGACCTCCAGAAAAGGAAGGTGTCTATGGGATATATCAGGAGGGTAGAGGGATCCTGGCAGTCGATTCAGGTCGATTACATTGGGCCCCTACCGACTGCCCAGGGAGGTTACATGTACTGTCTCGTGTTGGTGGATGTATTCACCAAATGGGTGGAAGCCTTCCCATGCCGAACAGCCACTGCCCTGGGAACAGCCAGGATCCTGGTCAGGGAGGTGTTCTCCCGATGGGGACTACCCCATTACGTGAAGTCCGACTAGGGGAGCCACTTCACCAGGCAGGTGATGCACGAGATCCTTAAGGTGCTCAGCATTAAAGGTAAATGGCAGTCATCCGGGCTGTGGAGCCTTTAAACCGCAACATCAAAGAAAGGCTGCGAAAAGAGACAGGGGACTCACCCAAGAGGTGGGTAGAGGTCCGACCACTGGTCCTCATAGGGATCCGGGCCAGCCAGTCAAAGATCACGGGGTACTCCCTGTATGAGCTCATGACCGGCAGAGCCAGGTGAACCCCCACCCATGTATTAGCCCCGGTACTCACGGAAGGTCAGCTCCGGGAAGCGAGCTGGGACAGCTTTGTCAGGAACCTGTTTGAACACATTAAACAGATTCACTGGCAGGCTGCTGACAATATGGGAAAACAGCATCGGAGCAACTGACTGCTGTTAGAGCCCCTCAAACACCACGAATGGGAGATAGGGGACCAGGTTATGGTATGGAACTATGCTCGAGTAGGGGTTTATGAGGCACTGTACATGGGGCCGTACCACATTGTTGACAAGGCAAGCCCCATGGTCTGTGCCGTGAAAATGCCTCGCCGTAGAAAGTGGTTCCACATAAACCAGTGCAAACTTTTCAACCCCGGGACAGCAGCTAAACATAAGGGACAGCCAGGAACAGAGAACCGTGTTAAAGGCAGGGACCCTCAGCCAGCAGCCCCCGACTGTGGAAATCCCACAGGGGACGTGGCAGACCCACAGACTGTACCCAGAGGGGCGATGGACTGAGTTACTGGAGGAGCTATCCCCCCAATCATTTGGGACTTGTAGGCACCCCCAGGGGTCAAAACCCTGAGAAGGACTCTCCGCGCACCACGGCCTAAGGCACCGTGGTCACCAGCGCCCCAATTTAAGTGATTCAGCCCCGGGAGAGGGACCTGCCCTGAAAGGGTACCTAAGATCAGGGACCAGCCTGCGAGCAGGGACAACCAGCCGGTAGTCTCGGGCGACGAGGGACCCCCAGAAGAGATAGTGGTGGACCAGCCACTAATTGGGGGTCCCCAGCCCACGGCCCTCAACCAGGCAGAACCCCCAGGGGACAAAATGAACCAGGCAGCCACCCCCAAAGGAGCGGTGTGCTGTATCACCGGAGGGGACATTCCCCCAATAGTGTGGGACTCAGACCCACCTCCGGTCAGGACACTCCAGGTCCTGCGGTACTGTCCGACCTACTACCGGCCCCGCTGGAAACACAGAGGCCAGGGAAGAAAAGAGAAGGACAGGAATTAACCTGGCCACCCGGAGATGGGTGGCAGATGTACATAAATAATACGATATGTGTTAAGGTATGTTTAGTAAGAATCTAGCGTAGTGTAGATTATGCGTGTAATGATTTCAGGGCACCACAACCGAAAAGAAACCACACGTATGGAAGGTGTGAAACGAGTAGAATAGGATAAGGATGTTTATATGAATATAGAAGTTAAGAGTTTCAGCCGACAGCCGGTGACTAAATAGTGACAGATGTATTGGGGAAAGGAAAAGACCCCACCTTGTCGGCAGTAAAAGAGGCACTACAAGATCGATAACAACATGAACAGGGTCCTGTTCCTGCTCACCCTGATAAGAATGAGCAGCGACAGCTGAGGAGACGTGGAAGAATCCCCCATTTATGGTCTCAGGAGAGAGAGCACCGATCGTGACTGCAGGGGGTGGCACCCCGGGTGTTGAAGAGCTCACCGTGTACGCCCACGAGGGAAGGAGGCCAGGGTGGATGGGGTCTCATTCCACCCACTACTCCAGCCAGGAAGGGTTTACCTCTGGGGAGGCCTCCGTTCCATGCCCCAGGATACGGGTCGTTGCTGCGTGGGTCAGTGTCACGGAGGGAAAACGTGTATGTTTGACTTGTAAATGAAAGATTCCCCTGGGTAGATTGTGCTGGCTCAGGGAGCTGAGCAAGGATGTGGGGGATCAGCACTCTGACTGGGAAAGACTCGGGAATGACATGTACCGTACCATCACGGGGACACGGGGAGGAGTGAAGGTGTGTTAGAACACGTGGTGGTAGTCTGAACAGGGAATTTACGTCTGCATGTGGTGGTCAGAGGAGATCTGTCCTGCAGGCATATCAATCGCCTTTGCCAGGCAATGGCAAGATGAGGGTGAAGGGATGGGGTGGGATTCCAGCCTACACGGGTGTGTGGTCCCACACTCCCCACTCCCAATTAACACCACCGAACTTATAGCACACCTTAAGAAACCCCTGCCCACGACCCCGCCAGTCAGAACAATAATAGAAAGGTGTCCTACCATCACCAAGTAACTCGGGAATGGATTAGTATTGGTACCAACCGAAAAGGTGTCATACCAGGGGCTACATTATGCAGTAGCTTCAGTTATTTTAAACTTTACCGAGGTGCATATACCTGACTGGTGCCCGAAGGAAACAGAGCAGCTATACCAGGCCCTACTCAGAGAAATGTCCAAGAACTTTTATGAGATAGAATTTGAGAATGTAGACAAAACAGATATATACATCCTATACGCGAGGGACACCATGGGCACGGGAAGACCTAGAAGGGGCACCTTGAACGACATTTTAACTGCATATCATGCAGGATCCTCTGTGATAAATAGCCTGGACGATATAGAACTACACATGCAGATAAATGGTGGAAAGAACCAACTGAGAAACATCATGAAAGAAGAAAACACAGGAGAAGGCTCAGAGCTACACGAGGACCAGGCTATGATGATCCATTGAAAGGAAATCGGGGCTGAGCTGGAAAAACATGCACAGATAGGGAATGCACTCATACGGGAGGATAGGAATGCTTCTGACCAGGTTGCACAGAACGAGGTGTGTGTGCTGTACAGGGCATGGTTGTTGGGCGAGGGCCGCAACAACCTAGAGGATTTAAAACAAGGTTTAGTCCCCTACTGGATCAGTAACAAGCACCTTGCAGCCCTCCACCCGTACAGTAACTAACGAAGCCCGTGCCAGCTCGGCCTAGCTTCTGAAATTTACCCTGTTCCAGTCGATCGCGATGTTCTAATCACACCATCATGGGGATAGTACTAAGGATGTCGGTCATGGGTGGGACAGCCCTTCCCACACTGTATACAGGGTGGAGAACATTGGAGTCATTCAAGGAGGTGCACATGTTCATTTCACAGCAGTCCCACCCTATGTCATAAAGTGGGAACACGCTGTGACGGGTACTGACCTCTCCGGGTGCACACATAATACTGTGTCCCCAGCACTTGAACACCTATTCTAAACCACAGTGTGTGTTTAAAGCTGCTGGTGCACAGTCTATCAACTGTACCATGGAGGTAATGGCACAAAACCATGTCCCTCCACAGGGAGCATACATCGGGGGTGGGACATATTGTGTCAGCACCAGTGCGCCCCACTACCAACATGGACACTTCTGGTGTCCGGTCAGTGACAGCAGTTTTTGCTTTAAACCCGAGGCAGAAGTTCAAGTGTCCCCGGAACGGATTGTCCCCATTCCTGATCCCTCCACTGTTCACCTCACTGTGAGAGAAAACATCAAAAACCTGCAGGATTATGTTGTACATTTGGCGATGAAATTCCCCCACTACCCTAACAACTTACTGCTCTGCTAGCAGCTGTAGTAATCTCACAAAAACATTTCGATTCTCGAGAACAGAAAACAATTGAGATAGGGATAAAGATTCTAGAGATCACAATTCCACCTTGGTGGGACATTTTCAGAAATATAGAAGTTCCTGCCGGGATCAGAATAGCTTCCCACTTTTTGATTGTCTGTCAACTCGCGATTATTCTTTACTTTTGGTGTCTCACATGTTGAGTTAAACGCAGAGGCCGTCAGGTCAGGCTGTACGCTCCCTGGCCAAACTTGGGGATCGCACAGGGAGGAGTAACACCATACTACCATGAACTCATCCTTTTTTGGCGTGGAAGCAAGTCATCCTCATTTCGAGGGACCACCTATGATGATGATGATGATGGATACATTAACGTCCCGACAGCTCATTGACTGCAGGAGTGGGACCGTGTGGCGCTTCAGAAGACATGTCAAAAAGACAAAGTCACTGATTCCGTCTCATGTGCTCCTCCAATCAGGAATCGCAACAAACTAAAAATGCTTAATAATGGTTACACCTTATCTCCAAATGAACTTCATACTTGGCTTGTTGGTCTAGAGGTATGATTCTCGCTTCGGGGTTGTTATTTGAAGTATGTGAGAGGTCCCGGGTTCAAATCCCGGACAAGCCCTCATTTTGCCGCGAATTTTGAATTTGCATCGAACTTTTGCAAAGAAGGACTTGCATTTCTGCAGCGTCTGTCAGGAACTCATGATGCCCCAAAGTGCTTTGCAGTCGTTGAGTTGCCTTTGAAATGTTGTCACGTGAGGAAAGATGTGCCCAAGTCACCTCACACGCACCTCAACTCTTTGTGAAGGAGATCATAGAATCATAGAAGTTTACAGCACGGAAGGAGGCCATTTCGGCCCATCGTCTCCGAGTCTGCCAACAAGAGGCCATCCAGCCTAATCCCACTTTCCAGCTCTAGGTCCATAACCCTGCAGGTTACGGCACATCAGGTGCACATCCAAGCACTTTTAAAATGTGGTGAGGGTTTCTGCCTCTACCACCCTTTCAGGCAGTGAGTTCCAGTCCCCCACAACCCTCTGCGTGAAGAAATTTCCCCTCTAAACTTTCTACCAATTACTTTAAATTTATGTCTCCTTGTTGATGACCCCTCTGCTAAGTGAAATAGGCCCTTTCTATCCACTATATCTAGGCCCCTCATAATTTTATACACCTCAATGAAGTCTCCCCTCAGGCTCTGTTCCATGGAAAACAAACCCAGCCTATCCAATCTGTCCTCATGGCTAAGATTCTCCACTCCCGGCAACAGACTCGTAAATCTCTTCTGTATCCTCTTCAGTGCAATCATGTCCTTCCTGTAATATGGCGACCAGAACTGCACGCAGTAGTCCAGCAGTGGCCAAACCTGCCCCACCGACCCCATCTCTTGTATTCTATTCCTCGGATAATAAAGGCAAGCATTCCATATTCCTTCTTAACCACCTTATCGACCTGGCCTGCTACTTTCAGGGATCTGTGGACATGCACTGCCTGGATTCTGGGGAGGACCCAGCAGATTGGAAAACTGCAAATGTAATGCCCCTATTTAAAAAAGGAGGAAGACAAAAAGCAGGAAACTATAGACCAGTTAGCCTAACGTCTGTGGTTGGGAAAATGTTGGCGTCCTTTATTAAAAAAGCAGTAGCAGGACATAGAAACATAGAAACGTCGAAAATAGGTGCAGGAGAAGGTAATTCGGCCCTTCGAGCTTGCACCACCATTCAATAAGATCATGGCTGATCATTCAGCTCAGTACCCCTTTCCTGCTTTCTATCCATACCTCTTGATCCCTTTAGCCTTAAGGGCCACATCTAACTCCCTCTTGAATATATCTAACGAACTGGCATCAACAACTCTCTGTGGCAAAGAATTCCACAGGTCAACAACTCTCTGAGTGAAGAAGTTTCTCCACATCTCGGTCCTAAATGGCTTCCCCCTTATCCCTTAGACTCTGACCCCTGGTTCTGGACTTCCCCAAACATCGGGAACATTCTTTCTGCCTCTAACCTGCCCAGTACCGTCAGAATTTTATATGTTTCTATGACATCCCCTCTCATTGTTCTAAACTCCAGTGAATGCAGGCCCAGTCGATCCAGTCTCTCCTCATATGTCAGTCCTGCCATCCCGGGAATCAGTCTGGTGAAACTTCGCCGCTCGCCCTCAATAGCAAGAACATCCTTCCGCAGATTAGGAGACCAAAACTGAACACAATATTCCAGGTGACGCCTCACCAAGGCCCTTTAAATCTTCAGTAAGACCTCCCTGCTCCAATACTCAAATTCCCCAGCTATGAAGGCCAACATGCCATGTGTCTTCTTCACCGCCTGCTGTACCTGCATGCCAACTTTCAATGATTGATGTACCATGACACCCAGGTCACGTTGCACATCCCCTTTTCCTAATCTGTCAGCAATCAGATAATATTCTGCCTTCACGTTTTTGCCACCAAAGTGGATAACCTCACATTTATCTACACTATACTGCATCTGCCATGTATTTGCCCACTTACCGAACCTGTGCAAGTCACCCTACAGCCTATTAGCATCCTCCTCACTGCTCACACCGCCACCCAGCTTAGAGTCACCTGCAAACTTGGAGATATTACAATCAATTCCGTTGATTCCATCTAAATCATTGATGTATATTGTAAATAGCTGGGGTCCCAACACTGAGTCCAGTGACATCCCACTAGTCACTGCCTGCGATACTGAGAAGGACCCATTTATCCCTACTGCCTGCTACCTGTCTGCCAACCAGTTCTCTACCCACGTCAATACATTACCCCCAATACCATATGCTTTCATTTTGCAAACTAATCTCTTGTGTGGGACCTTGTCAAAAGCCTTTTGAATGTTCAAACACATTACATCCACTGGTTTTCCCTTGTCCACTCTGCTAGTTGCATCCTAAAAAAATTCTCGAAGATTTGTCAAGCATGATTTCCCTTTCATAAATCCTTGCTGACTTGGACAGATCTTGTCACTGCTTTCCAAATGTGCTGCTATTTCATCTTTAATAATTGATTCCAGCATTTTCCCCACTACTGATGTCAGGCTAATCGGTCTATAATTATATATTTTCTCTCTCCCTCCTTTTTTAAAAAGTGTTGTTACATTAGTTTCCCTCCAGTCCATAGGAACTGATCCAGAGTCGATAGACTGTTGGAAAATGATCACCAATGCATCCACTATTTCTAGGGCTACTTCCTTAAATACTCTGGGATGCAGACTATCAGGACCTGTGGATTTATTGGCCTTCAATCCCATCAATTTGCCTAACACAATTTCCTGACTAATAAAGATTTCCTTCAGTTCCTACTTCTCGCTAGACCCTCGGTTTCCAAGTATTTCCAGAAGGTTATATGTATCTTCCTTTGTGAAAACAGAACTAAAGTATTTGTTCAATTGGTCTGCCATTTCTTTGTTCCCCATTATAAATTCACCTGATTCTGACTGCAAGTGATCTACGTTTGTCTTCCCTAATCATTTTCTCTTCACATATCTACAGAAGCTTTTGCAGACAGTTTTTATGTTCCCTGCAAGCTTCCTCTTATACTCTATTTTTCCGCTCCTAATTAAACCCTTTGTCGTTCTCGACTGAATTCTAAATTTCTCCCAGTCCTCAGGTTTGCTGCTTTTTCTGGCCAATTTATATGCCTCTCCTTGGAATTAACACTATCCCTAATTTCCCTTCTTAGCCACGGTTGAGCCACATTCCCTGTTTCATTTTTTTCTCCAGACAGGGATGTACAATTGTTGAAGTTCATCCATATGATCTTCAAATGTTTGCCATTGCCTATCCACCGTCAACCCTTTAAGTCTCATTTGCCAGTCTATTCTAGCCAATTCACATCTCATACCATTGAAGTTTCCTTCCCTCAAATTCAGGATTCTCGTCTCTGAATTAACTGTGCCACTCTCCATCTTAATAAAGAATTATACCATATTGTGATCACTCTTCCCCAAGAGGCCTCGCACAACAAAATTGCTATTAGTCCTTTCTCATTCCACATCACCGAGTGTAGGAGAGCCAGCCCTCTAGTTGGTTCCTCGACATATTGGTCAAGAAAACCATTCCTAAGACACTCCAGGAAATCCTCCTCCACTGTATTTAGAAACATAGAAACATAGAAAATAGGTGCAGGAATAGGCCATTCGGACCTTCTAGCCTGCACCACCATTCAATGAGTTCATGGCTGAACATGCACCTTCAGTACCCCATTCCTGCTTTCTCACCATACCCCTTGATTCCCCTAGTAGTAAGGACTTCATCTAACTCCTTTTTGAACATATTTAGTGAATTGGCCTCAACAACTTTCTGTGGTAGAGAATTTCACAGGTTCCCCACTCTCTGGGTGAAGAAATTCCTCCTCATCTCGGTCCTAAATGGCTTACCCCTTATCCTTAGACTGTGTCCCCTGGTTCTGGACTTCCCTAACATTGGGAACATTCTTCCTGCATCTAATCTGTCTAACCCCTTCAGAATATTAAACGTTTCTATGAGGTCCCCTCTCATTCTTTTGAACTCCAGTGAATACAAGCCCATTTGATCCAGTCTTTCTTGATAGGTCAGTCCCGCCATCCCGGGAATCAGTCTGGTGAACCTTCGCTGCACTCCCTCAATAGCAAGAATGTCCTTCCTCAGGTGAGGAGAACAAAATTGTACACAATACTCCAGGTGTGGCCTCACCAGGGCCCTGTACAACTGCAGCAACACCTCCCTGCCCCTGTACTCAAATCACCTCGCTATGAAGGCCAACATGCCATTTGCTTTCTTAACCGCCTGCTGTACCTGCATGCCAACCTTCAATGACTGATGTTCCATGATACCCAGGTCTCGTTGCACCTCCCCTTTTCCTAATCTGTCACCATTCAGATAATAGTCTGTCTCTCTGTTTTTACCACCAAAGTGGATAACTTCACATTTATCCATATTATGCTTCTTCTGCCATGCATTTGCCCACTCACCTAACCTATCCAAGTCGCTCTGCAGCCTCATAGCATCCTCCTCGCAGCTCACACTGCCACCCAACTTAGTGTCATCCGCAAATTTGGAGATACTACATTTAATCCCCTCGTCTAAATCATTAATATACAGTGTAAACAGCTGGGGCCCCAGCACAGAACCTTGCGGTACCCCACTAGTCACTGCCTGACATTCTGAAAAGTCCCTATTTACTCCTACTCTTTGCTTCCTGTCTGACAACCAGTTCTCAATTCATGTCAGCACACTACCCCCAATCCCATGTGCTTTAACTTTGCACATTAATCTCTTGTGTGGGACCTTGTCGAAAGCCTTCTGAAAGTCCAAATATATCACATCAACTGGTTCTCCCTTGTCCACTCTACTGGAAACATCCTCAAAAAATTCCAGAAGATTTGTCAAGCATGATTTCCCTTTCACAAATCCATGCTGACTTGGACCTATCATATCACCTCTTTCCAAATGCACTGCTATGACATCCTTAATAATTGATTCCATCATTTTACCCACTACCGATGTCAGGCTGACCTCCCTGTTATCTCTCCCTCCTTTTTTAAAAAGTGGGGTTGCATTGGCTACCCTCCACTCCAT
Source organism: Pristiophorus japonicus (assembly GCF_044704955.1). NCBI lineage: Eukaryota > Metazoa > Chordata > Chondrichthyes > Pristiophoridae > Pristiophorus > Pristiophorus japonicus. Next base: position 2,225,354 of record NW_027254813.1, on the reverse strand, counting down.
AGGAACTGATCCAGAGTCAATGGAATATTGGAAAATGACTGTTAATGCATCCACTATTTCCAAGGCCACCTCCTTAAGTACTCTGGGATGCAGTCCATCAGGCCCTGGGGATTTATCGGCCTTCAATCCCATCAATTTCCCCAACACAATTTCCCGACTAATAAGGATTTCCATCAGTTCCTCCTCCTTACTAGACCCTCCGACCCCTTTTATATCCGGAAGGTTGTTTGTGTCCTCCTCAGTGAATACCAAACCAAAGTACTTGTTCAATTGGTCTGCCATTTCTTTGTTCCCCGTCATGACTTCCCCTGATTCTGACTGCAGGGGACCTACGTTTGTCTTTACTAACCTTTTTCTCTTTACATATCTATAGAAACCTTTGCAATCCGTCTTAATGTTCCCTGCAAGCTTCTTCTCGTCCTCCATTTTCCCTGCCCGAATCAAACCCTTTGTCCTCCTCTGCTGAGTTCTAAATATCTCCCAGTTCCCAGGTTCGCTGCTATTTCTGGCCAATTTGTATGCCACTTCCATGGCTTTAATACTATCCCTGATTTCCCTTGATAGCCACGGTTGAGCCACCTTCCCTTTTTTATCTTTACGCCAGACAGGCATGCACAATTGTTGTAGTTCATCCATGCGGTCTCTAAATATCTGCCATTGCCCATCAACAGTCAACCCCTTCAGTATCATTCGCCAATCTATCCTAGCCAATTCACGCCTCATACCTTCAAAGTTACCCTTCTTTAAGTTCTGGACCATGGTCTCTGAATTAACTGTTTCATTCTCCATCCTAATGCAGAATTCCACCATACTATGGTCACTCTTCCCCAAGGGGTCTCGCACAACGAGATTGCTAATTAATCCTCTCTCATTACACAACACCCAGTCTAAGGTGTCCTCCCCCCTAGTTGGTTCCTCGACATATTGGTCTAAAAATCCATCCCTTATGCACTCAAGGAAATCCTCCTCCACCGTATTGCTTCCAGTTTGGTTAACCCAATCTATGTTCATGTTAAAGTCACCCATTATAACTGCTGCACCTTTATTGCATGCACCCCTAATTTCATGTTTGATGCCCTCACCAACATCACTACTACCGTTTGGAGGTCTGTGCACAACTCCCACTAACGTTTTTTGCCCTTTGGTATTCTGCGGCTCTACCCATATAGATTCCACATCATCCAAGCTAATGTCCTTCCAAAATATTGCCTTAATTTCCTCCTTAACCAGCAATGCTACCCCACCTCCTTTTCCTTTTATTCTATCTTTCCTGAATGTTGAATAACCCTGGATGTTGAGTTCCCAGCCCTGATCATCCTGGAGCCACGTCTCCGTAATCCCAATCACATCATATTTGTTAACATCTATTTGCACAGTTAATTCATCCACCTTATTGCAGATACTCCTTGCATTAAGACACAAAACCATCAGGCTTGTTTTTTTAACACCGTTTGTCCTTTTAGAATTTTTCTGTACAGTGGCCCGTTTTGTTCTTTGCCTTGGGTTTCTCTGCCCTCCACTTTTCCTCATCTCCTTTCTGTCTTTTGCTGTTGCCTCCTTTTTGTTTCCCTCTATCTCCCTGCATTGGTTCCCATCCCCCTGCCATTCCCTCTCTGCACACAGCAGAAAGGGGCGAAACATGTACCCTCCGGTTAAGGAGGAGGTTCTAGAGGCCATGGGTATGAACGACTTGAGTCCTTTCTCCCGAGTGGAGAAAACAGTACAGCTCCATGGGGAGACTCCACAGGCTTTCGCCGACAGGTTGTGGCCGGTCTACGAAAGGGCCTGTCGTGGGGTTCTTGACCGGGCCCACCTGGCCCCTAACGAGTTGGCTCACTGGCTCCGCAGCCTGGTGGCAAACAGCTTACCTGGAGTAAAGGCAAAAGCCCAGGTCTGGTTCGTTCCAAGAGATCCCAGAACCACCAAGGAGACAGTGGTCAGACAGTTGACCCTGGCTTAACGGAACGGGAAGGTCCATCAGATTAAACCCAGCCAAGGCAAGAGAGAATGGCATCAGGAAGGAGGGAACCCTCCCCACAAAGGGGGTGAATGTTTTGGGTGTGGGAAAAGTGGGCACTGGAGGAAGAACTGTAGGAACCCATGGAAAGAGACCAAGGGAAAGGCCACTTCATCCCCAGCCCGTAGGGCCGGGGCAGGAACACCCGACTCATATGAGACACGCGTAGCCACCCTACAGACACTTATAAATGGACTGGGAGCAGTAGCTACCGCAACCGTTACAGTAGCCGGTACGGTAAATCCCTCTGCTCCAACCCACCCATGTGTATGACTAGAGCCTGCGCAGCCTGTGTACTTGTGTTCCCTAGAGTACGATGCCTGGAAGAGACCGTGCGTTACAATGGAGGTGGAGAAAGTGAACGGGACCTACCTGCTAGATACTGGTGCTTCCTGCACCCCTGTACATGCAGATAACCCGGCTACCTCACCTCTATCGAACGGGGTCCCGTACAGTCTAGTGGGGTTCACAGGCAACGAGCAAACTGGTTCGTTTTCCATCCCGCTCACCATTCAGGTAGGGACACTCAAAACCAAATGGAAGTGTGTCCTGGTGAAATTGGAGCAGAGGGAAGATGTATCCTGGGGGCTGATTTTATCATTAGCCACTAGGTCCTTTTGTATCTGAGGAACCACTGTCGATGGGGAGCCATAGGGACAGACAGGGAAGGTGAGGTGGCGGTGATCCCAGAAAAAGAGGCCAAGGGAACGTTGTGTACCGTGAAGCCAAAGGAGGGTTATGACTTGGAATTACTGGTCAGCAGCAACCCAGTGGAGTACCAGGCATATGTACGGGCACACCTTGCAGCATTCGCCACCCACAAACATGACTGTGGCAGGGTAACGGGGGTGAAAGTTAGTATAGAAGGGGACCCCATGACCCAACCACAAAAGCAATATAACTTCCCCAGGGAGGCAGAGGTCGTCCTGACAACGGCGCTGGGATCACTGGTAGAGCAAGGGGTGTTAAGACCGATAGCAACCCATGTGAACTCTCCACTGTGGCCGGTTAAGAAATGGAACAACTCATGGAGGGCCACCGTGGACTATCGAGTGCTAAATAAGAATATCCCTGCCTGTGCACACACTGTTGCAGCCGTAGCGGACCTCAGAGGGAGTATTCCAGCATCCGCGACCACTTTCACGGTGTTGGACATTTCAAATGGGTTCTGGTCCATTCTTTTAAATCGGGAGGACCAGTACAAGTTCGCCTTTACCTTTAAGGGCCAACAATACACGTGGAACTGTCTTCCCCAGGGCTTCCACAACAGCCCAGCATTTTTCACCAACGCATGGCGAACTGTTTAAAGGGCTTTAGCAGACCCCAGCAGTTGGTGCAGTATGTGGATGACGTGCTCTTGTTCATCGATCAGGGGGAGGAGCATGGCCCACTGCTGGCTGAGCTGCTGGAGCTGCTAAAAGAAGAAGGGTTTAAAGTAAAGCCGAATAAGGCACAGATCGGCCAGAAGGAAGTCAAATTCCTGGGGCTGACTGTGCGCGCTGGGGAAAGGGCCATAGACAAGACTAGAAGGGAGGCAGTACAGGAGTTACCAGCCCCCAACACAGTGACAGGGGTAAGATCCTTTCTAGGGCTCAATGGGCACTGCAGAGACTTCATTGAGGATTATGTAGCCACCGCAGCCCCTCTGCTCAGGCTCCTACACAAGGGGGTAGAGTGGGACTGGGATGAGGGTTTGTGAGGCAGCATTTAATCAGCTCAAGAAGGACTTGCAGACCGCGCCAGCCTTAGGAGCGAAAGATGTAGGAAAGGAGTTTTTCCTGGAGGTGGCAGCCAGCGGGGATAGTTTGAGCTCAGTGCTGCTTCAAGAGCGGCACGGCCAGCTGAAACCGGTGGTTTACTCCTCCAGGATCCTCACAGATGTGGAGAAGGGGTACTCCAACTGTGAGAGACACCTCCAAGCCACACATTGGGCAGTGAAAAGATCCTTGATCTTCACGGGAGGGTCTCCTCTAACACTCCTAACCCACCACACACCTATTCAGATGCTCCTAGATGGGATGACCCGCATTGCTCGCTGGACCCTGCTCCTCTCCCAGATGAACCTCAGAGTAGAAGGTCCCCATGAGCCAAGGCTCGCAGCCAACCTAATCTACCGAGGGAAAGCCCACAGGTGCTCCGTCGAAGGGGTATGGGAGGTGAACATTGGTCTTCGGGCTGGGTTACACCCTACAGGCTGGGACATCTACGTGGACGGGTCCAGCATGGTATCTGCTGGTAAACGACTCACTGAGTGCGGAGCCTATGACCCAAGGGCAGGTATTGCCCGGGTAATCAAGCTCCGCAGCATCATGAGCACCCAGCATGCTGAACTGTCCGCCGTAATGTACATGGTGTCCCACCCCGAGGAATTACCTACCCCGTACACGATTTGCTCGGACAGGATGTTCACCTGCAATTCGTGTACAGAGTACCTGGCTATATGGTCCCGTCGCGGATACACGTCCGCTGACGGGAGACCCCTGGCAATCAAGCCCCTGCTGGAGAAAATCATGACAGCGGTGGGGAAAGAAGGAAAGGTCTGCATACATAAGGTGAAGGCCCATTCAAAAACTGAACCCCGTGCAGAGGGAAACCAACAGGCTGACAAACTGGCCAAAGAAGGTGCCCGCATGGGAAAGTTCTGGGACCCCTATGACACTGGCCGCATAGCAGCGGTCAAGAATAAGAACAGGGCAGCAGAGAGTACATGGATAGCTTTGGCCCCGGACTTAAAAACAGTTCAGGCACAGAACCCGGTCCTGATAGCTGTCCTGAACGCGCTAGCTAGAGGAGAGAGAGTAGAAGGTCCGTACGGCACAGCAGCCATTACCGTTAAGGAAGGCCTGCTGTTTAAAGAGGGACAATGGTTCGTGCCACAGCAGCACCAGAGGGAATTCCTAAAACTGGCCCATGAGGGTCCAGGAGCGGGACACCCCGGGCCTGAGACCACCTGGCAACGGGTGGAACAGGCAGGATGGTGGCCGGGACTCAGGGAGGATGTCCGTGGGTTCTGTGTGAACTGCCTGGTGTGTGCTGCGAACAACCCTGACCCCCAGAAAAGGAAGGTGTCCCTAGGACACGTCAGGAGGGTAGAGGCACCATGGCAGTTAATCCAAATTGACTACATCGGGCCCCTACCCACCGCCCAGGGTGGCTACAAATACTGCCTAGTCCTGGTGGACGTGTTCTCAAAATAGGTTGAAGCCTTCAACTGCCGAACAGCCACCGCACTAGGGACAGCTAAGATTCTAGTGAGGGAAGTGTTCTCCCGGTGGGGACTCCCACAGTATGTGGAGTCGGACCAGGGGAGCCATTTCACCGGGCAGTTATTGCAGGCAACCTTAACCTGCTCGGCATTGAGGGGAAATGGCACATTGCCCACAATCTACAGTCATCGGGTAATGTGGAGCTTTTAAACTACACCATTAAAGAAAGGCTGCGGAAGGAGACAGGAGACTCACCCCAAAAGTGGGTGGAGGTCTTACCGTTGGTCCGAATGGGGATCCGAGCCAGCCAGTCAAAGAGAACGGGGTATTCCCCATGCGAGCTCATGACTGGCCGGATCATGCGGACCCCCACCCATGTCCTAGCTCCGGTGCTCACAGAAGGTCAGCTCAGAGAGGTGAACTGGGACTGGTTTGTCAGGAACCTGTTTGAACACCTCAAACAGATTCACTGGCAGGCTGCTAGTAACATGGGCAGACAGCATCAGAGTAACCGATTGCTGCTAGAACCCAGCAAACACCACGATTGGGAGATAGGAGGCCAGGTCATGGTGAGGAACCATGCTCGGGTCGGGGTTTGTGAAGCATTATATATGGGGCCATACATCATTGTCGACAAGGCAAGCCCGATGGTCTATGCCATAAAGCTGCCCTGCTGTACTAAGTGGTTCCACATCAACCAGTGCAAGCTGTACAACCCAGGGTCAGCCAAGCACAGAGGGCAGCCGGGAGGGGTGAAACGTCCTCAGGACAGGGATCCTCCGTTCGCCACCCCCGACGGTGGAGGGCCCACAGGGAATGTGGCACGCTCAGAAACCGTGCCTTTTGGGACGGTGAATTGCAGTACTGGAGGGGCTATCCCACCCATCGTTTGGGATTCGGACGCACCCCCAGTAACCCAAGCCCTGAGAAGGACCCTCCGTACACCACGGCCAAAGATACCGTGGTCACCGGCATCTGAGCCTCAGCGATTCTACCCTAGGAGAAGGGCAGCCCGACAGGAAAGGCCGAAGGTCAGAAATACAGAGGCCACACAGAGTAGGGACCCCCAGCCAGCCGCCTCCAGCGGTGCGGGTCTCACAGGAGCAGTAGCATCGAGCTGTCCCAGAGACAAGGGTCTCCAGCTCACCGGCTGCGGGGAAACCCTAGCATCCAGAGGGCTATCAGACCGCACCTGGCATGGGCCTGACAGGGACTAACCAGGCCACCCAGAGACGGGTGGCGGCTGTACATAGCTCTAATTTTTAGTCTAAGGTAGCTGACTGCACCATTTTACATTTTAAGGTTTAGTTTAGAATTGAGGGTAATGTTGCAGTAATGTTTAGGTGATTGTTTTGAGTTTGTCTTGTGTGTCAGCCAGCCTGAGAGCAGTTCTCAAGGGCAGGATCCAGACATTACCAGGTGATGGACAAACCTCAGGAGACCAATTGATGTTGTTTAATTTTAATCTATGTTCTTCCTTCTGTAATGTGGTTGTACGTTGACTACATGCTGGTGAATATAATGTAATTGAAATGAAATGTAACTGTGCTGAAATGCAATTGTAGGGATGGAACCCCCTCCAAGCTGGGAGGGTGTAAACGTAAAAAGTTTGTACCTGTAAAGGGAAAAGTGTATATCTGTGGTGATGTTGCATAAGTGCAATGCATATTTTGGTATTAGTTTAGTTAATTTACAGGGAAGGTTATTTCTTGAGAGCCAGGAACTTTGCTCACCTGTAAGATGACACCATAAATGACATGGTATCACAGGGGGGGAATGTAGAATTTACCAATATCTCGCAAAGATGCCTGGTACCTTTCCCCTGCAGAGGAGAAGAATTCCTTTCTGGGCTTTTAAAATGAGTTTAAAAGGGCAGACGACGCCTGCAGGGGATAAAAGGGAATGCATTCATCGAGACCCCCACCCCCGCCCCACAGTGTTTGGACTCATAGGAAAGAGAATTCAAAATGGACCTAAATTACTGAAGCCTGAGATCCCCTAAACATCTATGGAAAGGAGCAGATCAATTTTAAGATTCTACAACATTTTGGCTGCGAAAAAGAGTTACCGAGTCCAGAAGGTGGGGCTAAACTCTGTGAAGCAAATTCATGTATTAAGGATCCCAGACTGTGTGGGGGGAACTCTTCACCCCATAAGAGATAATCGAATTACCCAATCCAGCACAATGGAAATCATGGTCAGGAAACTGGACAATCCTCAAACAATGTAAAACCAGTGATAGCACATTCTCACACCCTAATCGAGTTACTGCCGACAAAGGAGACATTTTAAAATCAATGGACAGAACAGTTTAAACAGAGCCCAAGAGATTTGATGGGAGATAACAAAGCCTTTTTTGGGGGATATATCTATCCCCCAGTTTTACAAGGAAAAACTAACAGAACACAAGACTGGAACTCGCACTGACTCGAACAAGGACATAGACTGGAACAAAGACACAGACACAAGCAGCCTGCTTCCTCTACAGTGAAGAAATGGAACAGTGAAGGAAACTACCAGAACTCATCAAGCACTGACCGAGCACGAGGCCCACGAAACGGAAGGTTGTCAGCAACCAAATTGACAATCACTCTTCAATCTACTTCTGAACGACCCAACGGGGGAGAAATTACCAAAAGGGACGAACTAAAACTATTCCTAACCAAAGAAAGTGGGTACTTACCACATACATCCAAAACGCAACTTAGCGCATCAACGGACGCACCCCAACCGAAGACTACGCAGTCCGAATTCCTCTCCTCTGTCCGGGGTACGGCTCGCCTAGAAGGCCAAGTGCAGCGAACCCCGAAACCACGAATCACCGGCAACTGTCTAAAAGGATTGGTGAGCATAGCCCCTGAACCCGAAGAGCTATAACTTAGTTAGTTGGGGGAATTGGGAGGGGCGAGGCTGGGATAACTTGTGTAAATGTATCTGCATTCTCCTCTTTACTCCATTTCGAGTTTAAGCTGTATTCTTTTCCCCACAGGCTGTAATTTGACAATTTATTCAATGTGCTGCACCCCTCAGTGTGTATTGGTGTGTGTGTGTTATTAAAGGTGTGCCTTTTACTTCTTTATAAACACAATAAAGCCATACCTTCTTCCTACCTTGAAACCGATTGTCTGTCCAAGTCTGTCACAGTCCCTTCATAATTCCAGTGTCGAGAACCAAGGGTCAGCGAGCGATTCGGAACCGCTCATATAAGGTCAGAAGGGAAAGCTGACCCCTGAAAACCACCCCTTACCACTGCCGGCCACAACTCCTTCATAACCGATCTTATTCCTCTCACTACTTCTTGACCCATGGATTCCTCGTGAGGTTGTGGTGACCTGAAATTTCTAAAATCTTAATTTAAAACTAGAACTCTTCAACATTCTTAAACTCATATCGTGCTATTATATACATCTGCCACCCGTCTCCGACTGGCCAAGTTAATCCCTGTTCTTCTCCTACCCTTATTCAGCCTCTGGTTTGCCTGTGTGGCCGGCGGTAAGGCGGTCTGTACCGCAGGACCCAGAGTGTTCTGACTGGAGGTGTGCCTGAGTCCCACATTATCGGGGGATTGGCCCCTCTGGGGCAACAACACACTTCCCCTTTAGGTGTGGCTGCTGAGTTCATTTCATTAACTGAGGGTTCTGCACAGCCTGGGGCTGTAGGCTGGGGACTCTCAGTTCGTGGCAGGTCCACCACGACCTCTCCTGTGAGTCGCTCACCGCCGAAGGCTGCCGGCTGGGGATCCCTGTCCGTAGACTGATCCCTGATCTTGGGTATTCTCCAACGGATGGCCAACCTTCCGGGGCTGACCCACTGAAACTGGGGCACTGGTGACCACGGTGTCTCCGGGAAGCGAGCCGGGACAGCTTTGTCAGGAATCTGTTTGAACATCTTAAACAGATTCACTGGCAGGCTGCTAACAACATGGGCAATGAACTCAGCACTTTAGCTTGAGTGTTCAGGACAGAACGCGCCCCTGAGCATATATGAGGAAAAAGCTCCAGAAAATATTCTCGGCCAGGGAGCTTTCGCTTGTGAGGTGAACGTGTTAAGCGCGACACTGCGGAAACATCTCCACTTTCAGCACCAGGTCAGACAGAAATGTGAAGCGAGCAGGTGGACTGCAGAATCCCACTTTTAAGGAGTTGGTCGTGGTGTCAAACAAAGAGTTTCACTAAATGATTAAAAATAAGAAATGTCAAAGTCGAACATGCATCCCCAGAGGAGACTGCGATCTGAACACAGCACCTTAAACCACTCCGCCACCCTGAGTATTCAATGCTAGATGTGGCCACCTGCAGATTCATTTTGAACTTTTGTGTCCTGACACATGAAAAAAATGAGGGCAGCAGGCGTATCTCTGCCTGACACCGGGGAAACAGTGAGACAGATCTTGGAGCAAGGCTCTGGTTATTGCCAAACAGCAAAGGAAATATTTTCTGGAAGAACAATGTTGAAAATAATTGCAACCCCAACATGATTAGAACACACAACCTTTCAAGTTGGAGTCAGGCATGCTACCATTGCCTGACAAGGTCCACACATGAAGTCTGAGATGTTCGGCGATATGAAGGTTTCACAATACAAGAGGCTTTAAAATCCCCGCCCATTCCCACCAGGTGTCAGAAGCAGCGCTCACCTGCCAGTCACCGTATGTTTTTTTCTTAAACTTTTGTATTGTTTTCACGGGAAAGCATCATTAATTAACCCCTCACCTTCTTTTGCACAATGAAAGAAATGCTAACTGAGGGAGAGTCGATACTTCAATCATTTGTCCTGTGCTTTGGGGAGTGGGCAGGGAAGTGGACCTGAGTCCATGATTGCATCGGCCATGATCGTATTAAATGTCGGAGCAGGCTCGAGGGGCGTATGATTGACTACTGCTGCTATTTCTTATCTTCTTATGTTCTTATGCATGTTGACCCATTTTACTCACTGTATTTTAGGAGTCTGGTTCAAAATCTTAATTGCTGATGACACCAGGAATCTGGGGCAACTTTTGTCAAATTTAACAGCACCGGTTATTCCGACCGTGCACAGAAAATAGAATCAGTAGTGAAGATAAAATCCTATGGTGCTCATTTTCAGATTCAATGCAGCAGGATCTCAAATAAAGTAAAAGAATTTTACAGTGAAAAGATTTAGAAGTGTTACTTGTATTTGTGTCTTTAATTAAACTTTGTGGCGTCTGACTCCCGTTCATGCCTCTGCTGAATAAGAAAGGAGGGTTTGACGTTGACCAGACTGCACTGCCCCTGATATTTGTGAGCTCATCCTTTATATTCAGTGGTTTCTCGCCCTTTGATGGGCTGCAGTGTGGCGGATATCACGTTGGCCTCACACGCGAAAGGTCCCCGGTGGATCCGTTTTCTCTCACTCAAAGTTATCTATTTATTGGTTAAATAAAGAGCAATTCAGGATTAAGGGAGCGCTTTTGCCAGGAGAATAAATAGCAAATAAAAACAGCAAATTCTGCAAATCTCAGCAAATCAGGCAGCATTTGCCAGGAGGCTCAACTCGCCTCCGATTGTTCCCATTTGGCAAGTTTAAACAAAATGTTTCTGCCTGGGATCGAACCAGGGATCTTTTGCGTGTAAAGCAAACATGATAACCACTACACTACAGAAACCACTGGTACAACGGGCCCAACAGAGTGGAGTTGACCAGTGAGCTCCCTCTGCTGATCGGGAATGAGGAGGCTCACCTGAAACAACTTCTGTCCCACACTGCAAGTTCTCAATCCTTCTCCTCCACTGCCCTTTACAGAAATGTCACGGATCACCCAGCCACCGTGTTCACTTCCGCATCCTCACAGTGGGGCCACAGAGGCTCCTACCGTCTCCCCGCGATCAGTGAACTCACCCAGTTTGTATAATTAAACCCGGAACACGTGCCCGGCAAAGGGCAGGAGAAGCCAGGTAGTCTGTGAGCTCGGTCTATCACAGAAATATTGGTACTCATGGTGCTTACAGCAATTATTAATCGTCTCACAGACCTCAATTATTTTTATGCGATGAATTGATCGAGTATCGTTACCACGTCAGTGCGGCAGATCTTAACCCCTCGACCACCAGGGAACAGTTATGATAGATGTTGATATATTTATATATATTTATATAAGAACCTGAATATCAACGGCTAGCTACCTTGACCTCATGGCGAACAGCAGTGCATCTAACTTTGAGTGAAGTAAATTGTTCCACAATGAAACCCATTTCATCTTTTGTTCCCTTTTAAACGCTAGAAACTGAGACAGGGGGAATAAATAGAGAAATAAAAGCACAGGGATATAGACAAGAGGAAGGGAGAAGGGGAAAGATACTGTCCCCACCCAGAACTAATGCAGAAACCCCTCTGCTGCGCTCGGGGTGGCCACCCACAGCCTGGATACACTAACGGGAGAACACCAGCGGCAGGTCGGGGCCATAAAAGGAAAGGCGAGCGGCCCTGGGAGCAGCTTGGAGGTCCCGGGAGACTGCTCCAGGGAGCAGCGCGAGCTGGTGCAGGAGGGTGGCGGCAGCGAAGTGTGATGTCATCAAGGTCCAGGTCAGTGATTGGAGCGTGGGCAGATACAGCAGGAGCGGCGAGATCGGGACGAAGGAGCGGCGAGAGACTGTGGAGGGATGTGATCGGGGCCCAGGGGAAGCATGAGTTCAGGGCCAGGGGCCCAGGGGAAGCACAGACCAGCCCACACTGTGATATGTGTGCACACTGGGTCCGTGCAGCAGAGCTGGTCTCCAGTCGTCTTGTTTAACCCTTGCCACTGGACGAATACTTCGCTCTGTCAAGCCCGTGTGATGGCTGGGGTGCAACGGCCAGCACACGGTAAAAAAATCCACGCACAGGCATCTTCCACCCTTCAACATACATTTCAGGACTTGGAATATTGAAACACCTGTGAACTCATCCTTTTTTGGCGAGGAAGCAAGTCATCCTCTCTTCGAGGGACTGCCTATGATGATGATGAACTGGATTTGCTGCAGTCCGCGGGCAGCAGGTGATGAAAGCGGGCGTGAGAGGGTGAGTGACAGGTGGGCACTGCTTCTGATGCTGTCTGACCCACGCTGGGAGTGGCCGGGGATTTTAAAGCCCTTTCATTGCACCAATGCAGGGTAAATGAAACTGTCTTTCAGGAACCTTCATGTTTCCAAACATAGACAATTTGCACTGTAGACCTTGTGGTGCAACGGTCGTGTGTCTGACTCCCGATCAGAAAGCTGTTTATTCAAATCATGTTGGGATCATTGTTCTTCAAAAGTTGCAAACTTCTTTGCTGTTTGGCAATAACCTGACACTTGCTCCAATGTTTGTTTCCCTGGTGTCAGGCACAGATATGCCAGATGCCTTCATTTACTTCATGTAACAAGACACAAAAGTTCAAAATTTAAATGAACTTACAGTCTGGATGGCCGAGCCGTCGAAGGTGCTGCGTTCAGTTTGCAGTCTGCTCTTAAAGCGCGGTTTAAATCCCTTTTCTTATTTTTAGTCATTAAGCAAAACTCATTTGCTTGGCACCACGACCAGCTCCTTAAAAGTGGGATTCAGCAGTTCACCTGCTCGCTTAACATTTCTGTCTGACCGGGTGCTGAAAGTGGCGATGTTTCCGCAGTGTAGCGGTTAACACGTTCGCCTCACACGCGAAAGCTCATCGGGTGGGAATATTTTCTGGAGCTTTCTCCTCATGCATGCTCAGGGCGAGATTGTTCTCCTGTGAAAGGTCATATGATCAGAAACATGTAAGGATTAGGAGCTGGAGTAGGCCATTCGGCCCCTCGAGCCTGGTCCACCATTCAAGAAGATCCTGGCAGTTCTTCGACATCAAGTTTAAACATCTGGGGCGGAGCCAAAAGGCGCCTGGCTGCAATCAGTGACAAAAACGTGTGCATTAGCAGAAGCACAGCGAGCTCAGTTGATACAGCGTGAGATTTTTAATCTCAGATTCTCGGGTTCGAACACCAAGTTTGTTGATTATTTTTAACTACATTTTATGTTGCTTTCACGGGAATACATCGTTAATTAACCGATGATCTTCTTTTGCACAAATAAAGAAATTCTAACTGAAGGAGATTCCATAATTGGATAATTTATCTCTGCTCTGCAAGTTAACTCTTAAACCATAAACCATTTTACACACTGCTTTCGGGGTCTGGTTCAAAATGTTCATTGCTGGTAACATCAAGAGGAGACTGGGGAAACAGTGAGACTGACTTTAGAGCAAGGGTCTGGTTATTGTGAAACACCAAAGCAAATATACATTCTGGAAGAATAACATCGAAAGGAAATGAGACCCGACACCCAGAAAGAAGGGTTAAGACAGAAGATGAAATGCTGCATCCCTTTCTGCAAAAAATTCATTTCACAAACATTTCTCTGACCGAAGCTGCACAAAACAAAAATGTTCGTTTCAAAGTCATTCAACTCCCGAATTTCCGCTTCACCAGGATCTCCTGAATCAGATGCCTCTAGTTTTGCCGACTCAATCCATGTCCCTTTGCAATGTTCTGCTTCCACCCACACTATAAAATGTGCCGCTAACTTATAGAATCATGGAATGGTTACAGCACGGAATGCCATTCGGCCCGTCGAGCCCGTGCCGACTCTCAGCGAGTCCCACTCCCCCGCCATTTTAACGTAGCCCTGCAATTGTTTTTCCTGCAGACACTTATCCAACTCCCGTTTGAAAGATAAGATTGAGTCTGCCTCCACCACCCTTTCAAGCCGTGCATTCCAGATCCTAACCACTTGCTGCTAAATGGTCATCTCCTGTTGCTATGTGTAAAGTCTGGGAAACACGAGATCAATTCCTGCCACACTCACAGACTTCCTAAATATAGCACCGTCTTTCTATTCTCATAAAACCAGCTCCTGAAGTGCAAGCCAGCTGTGTAGGTGAAAGCTCTGGTTATGTTCCTAACATCACTTCAATTGCAGTGTTTCCGTAGTGTAGTGGTTGTCACATTTTCTTCACATGCGAATGATCTTTGGTTCGAAAGTGGGCGGAAACATTTTGAAAACCCGTTTAATTAAATATTAGAAAAAATGGATGTATTCGTATGAATGTTTCAATATTAACAAAACACAATCTCCCACAGCCTTGTTAAATTTTCTGATATCTATGTTCAGTTCTGTATACACTCAAACTCGACACTTGAACTGAATGCTCATAAAAGTATTGGAGTGGGAACTCACTGGATAACAGCACAGCTGGCAAAGTTTGCAGAATATATTCGTGACACCAAAGCACACAATGACAACTTGGAATTGTGCGGCACAGTATCCTCGGGGAAAACAGTTGAAGACCCTGAGAGGGCTTAAACCACCAACTTTTTGGTTAACAACCGAACACGCTAACCCATTGCGCCACAGAGACTGACACAAGTGCATACTGCAAGAAATCCCAAACCAGGGCGTCCGTCAGTTAAAGCTTCAGATTGCTCCGATCAGTTGCAACTTGTCCACTCTCAGTTGCACTTTTCCCAAATAAAGGGTGGGACATTCATTGTGGATGTGTGGAAGCAGTCTGATCCCGCACACTGCAGACACTTCCATGTCACTGCCAACCAGCTCTCCCACAACCGGTGTGATCTACCTTCCAGCCTTCTGGTGCCTTGTCTGTGACAAAGTATTCTGATTGTCCCGAAGCCTTATTAGGTTTGAATTCATTTTCAGCTCCTGACTGCGGATATTCCTGTGATTAAACGGGAACTAAATGCTTGCAGGGACAGTTGGATTCACCATGTCTTTGCTTGGTGAAATTTCAAAGATTGAACGTGACGCACATCAACCCCAAACCTCGTCACCTACTCGCTAACCGCTACACGCTGCTCCCGTGAGATGGAAGCCCAGTTGCTGTTTCAAGCTTGAATGCAGGTACAAGCAGAACTCATTCAAAGAAAGTCCAAGTCCCTGAGGCACCTGATTATTTGCACCAAACTCCTTTGTAAAGAGTTGAGGTTCGTGTGGGGTGATTTGGGCACATCTTTCCCCATACTACAACACTTCAAATATAACTCAACGGCTGTAAAGCGCTTTGGGGCGTCATGAGCTCCTGAAAGGCACTGCAGAAATGCAAGTCTTCCTTTGCAAAATTTCTATGCAATTTCAAAACTCGCCGGCAAAATAATGGACTCGTCCAGGATTGGAACCCAGGACTTCTCACAAATTTAATTTAACTTCGACTCATCTAAAGTCACACCTTTAGATCAATGAACCAACTGCTTGACAATCATAACGGTAATGTATAGCCATTATAAAAGCAAGTTTTTTGTGTGGCTACTCTTGATTAGAGAAGCACGTGAGACCGAATCAGTGACTTTGCTTTTTCGACCTGTCTTCTGAAGCGCCGCACGATCCCACTCCGACAGTCAATGAGCTGTTGGGACGTTAGTGTATCCAGGCTGTGGGTGGCCACCCCGAGTGCAGCAGAGGGGTTTCTGCATTAGTTCTGGGTGGGGACAGTATTTCCCCTTCTCTCTTCCTCTTGTCTGTATCCCTGTGCTTTTATTTCTCTATTTATTCCCCCTGTCTCAGTTTCTAGTGTTTAAAAGGGAATAAAAGATGAAATGGGTGTCACTGTGCAACAATTTCTCTCGCTCAAAGTTAGATTCACGACCGTTGTGCCATGAGGTCTAGACAGCTTGCCGTTGACATACAGGTTCATATATAAATATATATTTTTATATTTATACAAATTATCGAAGCTGTTCCCTGGTTGAGTGGTTAAGATCCCGAGCATTAACCCTTTCCATTCTCAATCAGTTCATCGCAGAAACATAATTGAGGTGTGTGAGAGGATTAATGATTGCTGTAATCGCCGTTAATAACCCCACTACTATCTGTTACATAATGAGCTTGCACACTCTCCTGCTTCTCCTGCCCTTTGCAGGACACATGTGCCGGGTTTAATTTTACAAACTGGGCGAGTTCGCTGATCGCGGGGAGACGGTAGGAGCCTCTATGGCCCCACTGTGAGGATGTGGAAGTGAACACGTGACATTTCTGTAAAGGGCAGCGGAGGAGAAGGATTGAGAACTTCCAGTGTGGGACAGATGTTGTTTCAGGTGAGCCAACACATTCCTGATCCTCCTCTCTTCTTCGGTAATCCCGGAGTCGAGGATGACTTGCTTCCACATTAAAAATCAGTCGTGATCAGCACAGAGGGAGCTCACTGGTCAGCTCCCGTTTGTTGAGGTCACTGTGCCAGAGGTTTCCCGAGTGTCGTGGTTATCACGTTTGCTTTACATATGCAAGGTCACCGGTTCGATTCCGGGCGAGAAAATTGTGTTGAAATTTCCTATAGGGGAACAATCGGAGGTGAGTCTTATTTCCTGCCAAATGTTAACTGACCTGCTGAAATTTCCAGCATTTGCTGTTTTTATTTGCTCTTTATTCTCCTAGCAAAAGGAATCCCTTATTCCTTAATGGCTCTTTATTTCACCACTAAATAGATAACTTTTAGCGAGAGAAAATGGATCCATTGGGGAACTTTGGCTTGTCGGAATAACCGGTGCTGTTAAATTTGACAAAAGTTGCACCAGATTCCTGGTGTCGCCAGCGATGAGGATTTTGAACCAGACTCCTAAAACACAGTGTGTAAAATGGGATATGGTTGAACAGTTAACATGCAACGCACAGAACAAATGATTGAAGTATCGACTGTCCCAAGTCAGCATTTCTTTCACTGTAGAAAAGAGGATGACGGGTTAATTAATGATGCTTTCCCGTGAAAACAACACAAAAGTTAAACAAAAACATACGGTGACTGGCAGGTGAGCGCTTCTTCTGATGCCTGGTGGGAATGGGCAGGGATTTTAAAGCCCCTTGCATTGCGGAATCTTCATATAGACGAACATCTCACACTCCCTGTGTAGACCTTGTGGCGCAACGGTAGCGAGTCTGACTCCAGATCAGAAGGTTGTTTGTTCAAATCACGTTAAGGTCACTGCTCTTTTGGGTAATCCCGGAATTAATATTTTCTTTGCTGTTTGGCAATAACCAGACCCTTGCTCCAAGGTCTGTCTCACTGTTTCCCCGGTGTCAGGCAGAGAAACACCTGTTGCCCTCATTTATTTCTTGTGACAAGACACAAAAGTTCAAAATCAACCTGCAGGTGGCCATATACAGCACTGGATAGTCAGGACAGCCGAGCGGTCGAAGCTGTTGTGTTCAATCTGCTCTGAAAGTGTGGGTTTGAATCCCACTTCTTGCACCTTTTATTTTTAGTCATTAAGCAAAACTCATTTGCTTGGCACAACGATCAGCTCCTAAAAAGTGAGATCCTGCAGTTCACCTGCTCGCTCAGCATCTCCGTCTGACCTGGTGCTGAAGTTGGAGATGTTTCCGCAGTGTGGCCGTTCACACGTTCACCTTACTGTCATGCATCTCACACCACTCTACAGTTCTAAGTCATTTTGAACATCTCTTTCAGCCAGGTGTGGGTACCTTCAAAGGGGCTAAAGTTAAAATCTACATCACACAGGATGCCAGACCGGTCCATCACAAGGCTAGAGCTGTGCCTTATGTGATGAGGGAAAAGATTGAACACGAACTGGACCTGCGGGAAGGCATTATCTCATCCGTGGAATTTAGCGACTGGTCAAGTCCCATCATCCCCATCATGAAGCCTGATGGATCCGTGCAAATCTGTGGGGATTACAAGTCTACCATAAACAGAGTCTCCCTGCAGGACCAATACCCGCTGCCCAGAGCAGAGGACCTATTTGCCACGTTGGCTGGAGGAAAACTTTTCTCGAAACTAGATCTTACATCTGCGTATATGACGGAAGAACTGACAGAAGAGTCTCAGCTACTCACCACCATCAACACACATCGAGGCCTTTTTATGTACAATCGATGCCCATTCGGTATCAGGTCGGCAGCTGCTATATTCCAGCGCAACATGGAGAGTCTGCTCAAGTCCATCCTGGGGACGGTTGTGTTTCAAGATGACATACTCATCACGGGCAGGGACACCGACTCCCATCTCCGCAATTTGCAGGAAGTACTAAGTCGATTGGATCGAGTAGGCCTAAGAGTTAAGAAATCCAAGTGTCTGTTTCTCGCGCCTGAGGTTGAATTTTTGGGCAGAAGGATTGCCGCTGATGGAATCTGCCCAACAGAATCAAAAACCGAAGCAATTCGTCTGGCACCCAGGCCCTGGAATATCTCGGAACTGCCTGCCTTTCTCGGGCTATTCAATTACTTTGGGAACTTTATGCAGAACTTGAGCACGCTGCTGGAGCCTCTCCACATGCTACTCAGAAAGGGGTGCGATTGGTTTTGGGGGGACGCCCAAGAACGCGCCTTCAATAAAGAACTCAATCTTCTATGTTCCAACAGTGTTTTAGCCTTTTTTGACCCAGGTAAAAAGTTAATTCTGACATGTGATGCGTCAGCGTACAGGGTCGGGTGCGTTTTACAGCATGTCAATGATGCGGGTAAATTACAACCCATTGCTTATGCCTCCAGGTCACTTTCGCGGGCGGCGTGCGGGTACGATATGGTTGAGAAGGAGGAGCTCGCGTGCGTGTACGGTGTCAAAAAGATGCACCAATACCTTTTCGTGGCCAAGTTCGGGTTAGAAACCAACCATAAACCCCTCACGTCCCCGCTACCTGAGTGCAAGGCAATAAACGCCAAAGCCTCGGCACGCATTCAGCGGTGGGCACTCATGCTGGTGTCTTACGACTACACAATAAGGCACAGACCAGGCACAGACAACTGTGCCGATGCACTTAGCATGCTACCCCTGGCGACCACAGAACGTTCGGACGAACAGGACTGTGAGATGGTCATGGCAATCAGTGCCTTTGAATCCACAGGTTCGCCCATGATGTCGCACCAAATCAGAGCCTGGACGAAAGATGCGTTTTAACTGGTGACTGGGCAGAGACCCGCGATGCCTGCCCCGAGGAGATCAAACCTTTCCATCGGCGCAGGCATGAACTATCACTACAGGCAGACTGCCTGATGTGGGCAGCCGAGTAATTATGCCCTTGCGAGGCTGAGAGGCGTTTGTCCGGGAGCTCCAAGGCGAGCACCCGGGGATCGTCCTAATGAAGGCCATAGCCAGATCCCACGTCTGGTGGCCTAGCATTGACGCGGACTTGGAGCTCTGCATCCGTCGGTGCACCATTTGTGCCCAACTCAGTAATGCCCCCAGGGAGGCCCCCCTAAGCCCCTGGCCCTGGCTCACAAAAACCGTGGTCGCGGGTGCATGTAGACTATGCGGGCCCATTCATGGGCAAAATGTTCCTCGTAGACGTTGATGCATTTTCAAAATGGATCGAGTTCAACATTTTAAACTCGAGCACTACCTCCACCACTGTGGAGAGCCTGAGAACCATGTTTGCAATGGACGGAATTCCTGACATATTGGTCAGTGATAATGGTCCGTGCTTCACTAGCGCAGAATTTCAAGAATTTATAGTTGACCACGGCATAAATCACGTTAAGACGGCACCGTTAAAGCCGGCCTCCAATGGCCAGGCGGAGCAAGCAGTGCAGATCATTAAACAAGGCATGCTCAGAATCCAAGGTCCCACGCTGCCGAGCCGCCTGTCGCGACTGCTGCTGGCATACAGATCTCGTCCACATTCGTTGACTGGGGTTCCCCCCGCGCAACTATTGATGAAATGAACCTGAAAGACCAGGCTCTCGTTAATCCTCCCAGACATGCATGAAATTGTTGAGGCTAAGCGCCGGAAGCTAACTGAGTACCATGACCTAAATTTTAGGGGGAGGTGGAATGAGACAGGGGACAAAGTGCTTGTGCTAAACTATGGCAGGGGTCCCAAATGACGTACAGGGACAGTAACAGGCAAGGAAGGAAACAGGCTACTGGTTGTACAACTGGACAATCGCCAAACCTGCCGGAGGCATGTAGACCAAGTAAAAAGTAGATTCACCAACAATACTGCAGGACGAGAGGCAGACTACAGCATGGAACTCACACCACACCTGGTCGACAGACAGAGGGAACAACCTGAGGAAAGGGCAGTCTCAACAGACAGCCCAGGCGAGATACCAGCAATCACACTGAAAGTAAAACAGGCACCAAGGCAAACAACTGAACCACAACTAAGACGCTCCACGCGAGAGTGTAGACCACCTGAGAGTCTGAATCTATAAAGACAATAAGACCTTGGGGGAGTTTGATGTCATGTATCTCACACTACTGTATATAACTGTATCTTACCATGCTATACATGACTGTAACTAGATATGACCTGTAACCACAAGCATACGTTACCACCGGAGGTGCACTTGCAGGAGACACTGCAGACCTGTTCCACACAGGTATATAAAGGCAGGTCTCAGGCAAGTGTGGCACTTGAGAGCTGTGAAATAAAGGTGCAGGTCCAGAGTGACCTTGACTTCAGCATGTGCCTCGTCTGAGTCTGTACTGCAGGGCCAGGACTTTACACTTACAAGCGAAAGCTCACCGGGTGGGATTATTTTCTGGAGCTGTCTCCTCATGCATGCTCAGGGGCGAGTTTGTTCTCCAGTGAAAGGTTATAAGATCATAAACATGTAAGGATTCGGAGCCGGAGTAGGCCTTTCGGCCCCTCGAGCCTGGTCCGCCATTCAAGAGGATCCTGTCAGTTCCTCGACAGCAAGTTTAAACATCAGGGGCGGAGTCAACAGGCGCCTGGCTGCAATCAGCGACAAAAAGGTGCATTTGGCAGAAGCCCGGCTCGGTCAATCGGTCGAGCATGAGAATCTTAATCTTGGATTCAGGGGTGCGAGCCCCACGTTAATTGTTAAAACATGTCCCCTTTTACACACTGTGCTTTAGGGATCTGATTCAAAATGTTCATTGCTGGTAACATCAACAGGAGACTGGGGAAACAGTGCAACTGACTTTAGAGCAAGGGTCTGGTTATTGTGAAACAGCAAAGGAAATATCAATTCTGGAAGAATGACATCGAAAAGAAATGTGACACCGACACCCAGAAAGAAGTGTTAAGGCAGAAGATTAAATGCTGCATTCCTCTGTGCAAAAAATTCCTTTCACAAACATTTCTCTGACCAAAACTGCACAAAACAAAAATGTTCCTTTCAAATTCATTAAACTCCCGAATTTCCGCTTCACCGGAATCTCCTGAATCAGATGCTTCTTGTTTTGCCGACTCAATCCATGTCCCTTTGCAATGTTCTGCTTCCACCCACACTATGAAATGTGCCACTAACTTATAGAATCATGGAATGGTTACAGCACGGAAGGCCATTCGGCCCGTCGAGCCCGTGCCGACTCTCAGCGAGTCCCACTCCCCCGCCCTTTCCCTGTAGCCCTGCAATGGTTGTTCCTTCAGACACTGATCCAGCTCCCGTTTGAAAGATAAGATTGAGTCTGCCTCCAGTACATTCCAGATCCTAACCACTCGCTGCTAAATAGCCAGCTCCTGTTCCTATGTGTAAAGTCTGGGAAACACTGGATCAATTCCTACCACACTCACAGCCTTCCTAAATATAGCACCCTCTTTCTATTCTCGTAAAACCAGCTCCTGAAGTATAGTCCAGCTGTGTAGGTTAAAACTCTGGTTATGTTCCTAACATTACTTCAAATGCAGTGTTTCCGTAGTGTAGTGGTTGTCACATTTGCCGAACACGCGAAAAGTTCCTGATTCAAAATTGGGTGGAAACATTTTGAAAATATTGGAAAAAATGGATTGATTCATATTCGTTGTTCAATATTAACAAAACACAATGTCCCACAACCTTGTAAAATTTTCTGATATCACTGTACAGTTCTGTATACACTCAAACTCGACACTTGAACTGAATGCTCATAAAAGTATTGGAGTGGGAACTCACTGGATAACAGCACAGCTGGTAATGTTTGCGGAATATGTTTGTGCAGTCAAAACGCGCAATGACAAACTGGAACCGTGCAGCACCGAATCCTCAGGGAAAACACAGTTAAAAACTTTGCTTCTGGGTCGGCTTGAACCACCAAATTTAGGTTAATAGCCCAACGCGCTAAACCATTGCGTCACAGAGACTGACGCAAGTGCACACTGCACGACATCCAAAATCAGGGTGTCAGTCAGTTAAACCTTCAGATTGCTCCTACCGGGATGGAACTTGTCCACTCTCAGTTGTACTTTTCCCAAATAAAGGGTGGACATTCAGTGTGGAAGTATGGAAGCAGTCTGGTGCCGCACACTGCAGACACTTCCATGTCACTGCCAACCAGCTCTCCCACAACCGGTGTGATCTACCTTCCAGCCTTCCGGTGCCTTGTCTGTGACGAAGTATTCTGATTGTCCCGAACACGGTATTCGGTTTTAATTCCTTTTCTGCTCCCGACTGCAGATATTCCTGTGAATAAACGCGAAGAAAGTGCTTACAGGGTCAGTTCGATTGACCGTTTCTTTGCTTGGTGAAATTTCAAAGATTGAAAGCGACGCACATCAACCCCAGAAAATGCTGGAAACACTCAGCAGGTCGGGCAGTATCTGTGGAGGTGGGAAAGTGGGAATAATCGATGGGTTTGTTTGCGGCTTTGATCTGCTGCTGGGAAGTGAGGCAGCGCTGCAGGATGCTTTTTTTCGAGGTGTAAGCAGAGATTTCCGTCGTGTAACGGTTATCACGTTCGCCACACATGTGAAATATCCTCGATTTGAGCACGGACAGAAACATTGTTTTGGAGAATATTTTTCTGTGGAATACATTTTTTAAAAGTAGCCCCAGGTTCCTTGTATCATGAGCGATGGGCATTTTAACTCACTCTCCTAAAATACAGTGTGTGTAAAATCAGATAGGGGATAAAACTTCATCAATGATTAAAGTTTCTTAACTCATTAAAGTTCAGTTCTTGAAGTTTCCATCAATTCATTTCATAAACATAATTGAAGTGTGTGAGAGAATTAATAATGGGCTTTAATCGTTAAGGACCCCATTACTTTATGTTATAGACCCAGGTTACATACTCTCTTGCTTCTGAAAGAGTTGAGGTCCATGTGAGGGTGATTTGGGCACATCTTTCCCCACATTACAAGTGTGTCAGGAAACCAACCATCCAAAGCCCTTTCATTAACCACAGGGGTTCCCGCAATTGTCTGGTCTCAAAGCGGTTTTAGTCCTTGTCAATATCTCTTGTCCATTTCCCGATGTTTCCCGATTCTGTCGGTCTCCCTGGCTCTCTTCAATCTGTGTGTGGCCACCTACGGATTGGATTTCAATGAATACCTGTGTTTGTGTTTTCAATAACAACAGAAAATGTTTCTCATATATTTCTTATGTTCTCTCCAAATCCTCGATATCCTTCCTAAATTGTGGTGCCCAGAACTGTAAACAGGATCCAACTGAGGCCTAAGCAGGGATTCATAAAGCTTTGGTGTAAGTTCCTCACCAGTGTAATCTATTTCACGTTATAAAGCCAAGGGTCCTGTATTCTTTTTTAATAACCTTATCAACTTGTCTACCCACCTTCAAATATTGCTGTGTGTAAATCTCTCGGTCACTCTGTTTCTGCATCCCCTTTAAAACAACACCATTTAGTTGAAGTTTCCAAAGATCACCACCGTGTGTTTCCCAGACCTTACACAGAGGGACATAGGAACAGGAGGAGACCATTTAGCCCCTCGAGCCTGTTCCACTATTCAGTGAGATCATGGCTGATCTGAGCTTGGCCTCAGCTCCACTTCCCTGCCATCTCCGCCTAACCCTTGACTCCCATATCGTTCAAAAATCTGTCTACCTCCACCTTAAATATATTCAATGACCGAGCCTTCACAGATCTCAGGGGTAGAAATACAAAGATTCACGCCCCTCTAAGGGAAGAAATTCCTCCTCATCCCCATTTTAAATGGGCAACCCCTTATTCTGAAACTATGTCCCCTCGTTCTAGATTCCCCCACGAGGGGAAACATCCTCTCTGTATCTACCCTGTCGAGCCCCCTCAGAATCTTACACCTTTCAAAGATATCATCTCACACTCTGCTAATCTCCAATAGGTAGATCCCAACCTGTTCAACCATTCATCATAAGACAACCTTGTGAACCTTCTGTGAAATGCCCCCAATGTAAGTTTATCCCTCCTGAAATGAGGAGAGCAAAACTGTACGCAGTACTCCAGGTGTGGTTTCACCTGTGCTCTGTACAGTTGTTGCAGGCCTTCCGTACTTTTATATTCCATCCCCCTTGAAATAAAGGCCAACTTTCCATTTGCCTTCCTAATTACTTGCTGTATCTGCATGCTAACTTTTTGTGATCAGGAAGGCCAATGGTATCTTGGCCTTTATTGCAAAGGGGATGGAGTATAAAAGCAGGGAAGTCCTGCGACAGCTGTATAACGTATTGGTGAGGCCACACCTGGAATACTGCATGCAGTTTTGTTTTCCATATTTACGAAAGGCTATACTTGCTTTGGAGGCAGTTCAGAGAAGGTTCACGAGTTTGATTCTGGAGATGAGGGGGTTGACTTATAAGGAAAGGTTGAGTAGGTTGGGCCTCTACTCATTGGAATTCAGAAGAATGAGAGGTGATCTTATCGAAACGTGTAAGATTCTGAGGGGGCTTGAGAAGGTGGATGCAGAGAGGATGTTTCCACTGATGGGGAGACTAGAACTAGAGGCATGATCTTAGAATAAGGGGCCACCCATTTAAAACTGAGATGAGGAGAAATTTCTTCTCTCAGAGGGTTGTAAAACTGTGGAATTTCCTGCCTCAGTGAGCTGTGGAAGCTGGGACATTGAAAAAATTTAAGAGAGAAATTGACAGCTTTTTAAATGATATGGGGATAAGGGGTTATGGGGAGCGGGCAGTGAAATGGAGCTGAGTCCATGATCGGATAAGCCATGATCTTATTGAATGGCGGAGCAGGCTCGAGGGGCCGTATGGCCTACTCCTGCTCCTATTTCTTATGTTCTTCTGTAAAAGGACTCCCAGATCCCTCTGCTCCACAGCATTTTGTAACCTCTCCCCATTTAAGTAATTATTAGCTTTTTTTGTTTTACCGACCAAAGTGGATAACCTCATATTTCCCACATTATACTGCAGCTGCCAATTTTTTGCTCACTCACTGACCCTATCTATATCGCTTTGCAGATTGTTTGCGTCCTCCTCACAACTTGCTTTCCCACCATATCTTTGTATCAGCAGCAAATTTGTCTACATTACAAACATGCAGAGCCCAGAACAAATTATTTTGCACCCTGGCGATGTTTTCCCATTGCCTTTGAAGGCGTATATCGCAGATTACCCAGAATGAAACCGTACATTTAAGATTTATACTATGAGGGAAAATTGCACCTTATTTTATTAGTTCGAGGTGTTTCATTAATTGATTTGACATGCTGTATTTGTTTGAGGTGCTGTGGAAAAATGGATCCTTACTCATTGCTGACTCTAAGTTAGAACAAATGAGTGTTCGACAGTAAAATGAGCACTGCACTTTAATTGAGAATTACATATCCAGAGTTATAGTAGGTAGCCGCATACCGCAGTGAAGTAGAGCAGACCCGAGAGACTCA
Source organism: Pristiophorus japonicus (assembly GCF_044704955.1). Classification (NCBI taxonomy): domain Eukaryota; kingdom Metazoa; phylum Chordata; class Chondrichthyes; family Pristiophoridae; genus Pristiophorus; species Pristiophorus japonicus. The sequence continues at coordinate 2,199,657 of NW_027254813.1, read as the reverse complement.
GCTAACATTTGGAAAGTAATCACTGAATTAACACAGAAGAGTGCAAAACATTCATCAGAACAATATACAATCAATACAATGTGTCTGATTGTGTTTGAAGGAACACGGCAATTGGAGAGAGAGCATCATTTCCAATTACATTACATAATAAGTCTGATCAACATTTTCCAGTTTTGGGACGTTTAGCTTCAATTTCGGAATTTTGCATTTAAACATATTCTATGTCATGGGGGACTCAAATCAGCGGCCGTAATGTGTTTGTTCAAACAACTGAAACTAATTTCAACTCTGTTGCATCTTGACTGTCCCAGTGGGGAGCCCACAGGATATAATTGAAAGGCTCCAGGAATATTTCAGAGTTTAATTCAGAGAGATTGCCTAAAGCATGAAGAGGCAGCATCGCTTTACACAGAAAATGCCTGATACGTCCTTACTACAGAGTATAAATACACATGAGGCCCATGCTTGAGAGAAGGTCAGTCTGTGACCTGTCCTTTATTCCTTCGCACTCAAGTGATGAAGGTGGGTGGAGCTTCCCCTTTTATACCTGAAGGTCCAAGTTAGGAGTATCTCCCACCTAGTGGTCAGTGTTCTCACGGTGTACAACTTAGCTCAGTTTATACATGGGTTACAATGCTGGTTGAATACATGACATCACCTCCTACCCCAAAGTCTTATTGGGATCACAGGTTGAGTCTCTCTCGTGGTTTACGCTCCCTTGTAGAGCGCCTGAGTTGGGGCTCCAGTTGTTGGGCGCTGGCCTGAGCGTCTGCTGTTTGCAGTGCTCAGGCCTGTCCGGACTGCCCACAGTGACTGGGCTCTCCTCCCTTTGGTTCCGGAGTTCGGTCACCTGTGGTGGAGTGAACTCTATATCGTTCTCTTCCTCTGCTTCTTCTATGGGGTTGCTGAACCTCCTTTTTGTTTGATCCACATGTTTGCGGCAGATTTGTCCATTGGTAAGTTTAACTACCAGAAAGTTATTTCCCTCTTTGGCAACCACAGTGCCTGCGAGCCATTTGGGCCCTGCAGCGTAGTTGAGGACAAAAACAGGGTCATTTACATCAATACATCATGCATTCCTGTCATGGTAGTAATATTGTGACTGGCGCCTGCTCTCGACAATTTCTTTCATGGTGGGGTGTATTAGGGATAATCGGGTTTTGAGCGTCCTTTTCATTAGTAGCTCTGCGGGTGGAACCCCTGTGAGCGAGTGTGGTCGGGATCTATAGGCCAACAGGAGGCGTGACAAGCAGATTTGTAGGGAACCCCCTTGGAATCTGAGCATCCCCTGTTTGATTATCTGCACTGCTCGTTCTGCCTGGCTGTTTGAGGCTGGCTTGAACGGTGCCGTTCTAACATGGTTAATTTCATTGTCTGCCATGAAGTCCTGGAATTCAGTGCTTGTGAAGCACGGGCCATTGTCACTTTCCAAGATGTCCGCTAGACTGTGGGCGGCAAACATTGCCCGTAGACTTTCTACCGTGGCAGAGGATGTGCTTGAATTTAAAATGTCACACTCGATCCATTTGGAGCAGGCGTCTGCGACAACCAAAAACATTTTCCCCATGAAAGGACCTGCGTAGTCCACATGAATGCGTGACCAAGGCTTGGCCAGGGGCTAAGGGGGACTTCCCTGGGCGCATGGCCCAGCTGGGCACATGTGTTGCACCTGCGAACACAAAGTTCCAGATCTGCGTCTATCCCTGGCCACCAAACGTGTGACCTGGCAATTGCCTTCATCGTGACAATGCCCGGGTGCCCATTGTGGAGTTCTCTGATGAACACCTCTCTGCCCATCTGGGGCATGACTACGCGGTTTCCCCACAGTAGGCAATCGGCTTGAATCGAGAATTCATCCCTGCCCCTGTGAAATGGTTTAAATTCCTCAGGGCATGCCCTGTACGTGGCTGCCCAGTCCCCATTCAGGACACATTTCTTGACTAGAGACAATAGCGGGTCTCTATTTGTCCAGACTTTAATCTGACGGGCTTTCACTGGTGAGCCTTCGCTTCCGAAAGCTTCAACAGCCATGACCATCTCAGCACCATGCTCGGTAACGCCCTCAGTGGTGGCTAGTGGGAGCCTGCTGAGTGCATCGGCGCAGTTTTCAGTGCCCGGTGTGTGCCGAATTGTGTAGTCATCGGCAGCTAACGTGAGTGCCCACCTCTGTATGCGGGCCGATGCGTTTGCATTTATGGCCTTGTTTTCGGCCAAAAGGGACGTTAGGGGTTTGTGATCTGTCTCCACCTCAAATTTCCTGCCAAACAGGTACTGGTGCATTTTCATTACCACATATACACATGCGAGCGCCTCCTTTTCTACCATCCTGTAGCCCCTTTCTGCCTGGGACAGACTTCTGGAGGCATAAGCTACCGGCTGTAACTGACCCTTGGCATTGACATGCTGCAACACACACCCGACAGCATAGAACGACAGATCGCACGTTAACACAAGTTTCTTACATGGGTCATATAGCGTTAACAGATTGTTGGAACATAACAAATTGCGTGCTCTATTAAAAACCCTTTCCTGGCTGTCCCCCCAGACCCAGTCACGACCTTTGCATAGGAGCACGTGCAGCGGCTCCAGCAGCGTGCTCAATTTGGGAAGAAAGTTGCCAAAATAATTCAGGAGCCCCAGGAACGAACGCAGTTCCGTCGTGTTACGGGGTCTGGGTGCTCTCTGGATCGCTTCCATCTTGGATGCAGTTGGGCTGGTCTCGTCTGCTGCTACCCTCATCCCCAGGAATTCTACCTCTGGAGCTAGGAAGACGCACTTCGCAGTTTTCAGGTGCAGACCTACCCGGTCCAGTCTGCGTAGCACATCCTCCAGGTTGTGGAGGTGTTATTCAGTATCGTAACACGTAATGAGGATATCGTCCTGAAAAACCACCGTCCCTGGAATCGACTTGAGGAGGTATTCCATATTTCGTTGGAAGAGCGCGGAGACCGAGCGAATCCCGAACGGACATCTGTTGTACTCAAACAACCCCTAGTGTATCGTGATGGTGGTCAGCTTCTTCGACTCACTCGCCAGCTCCTGGGTCAGGTAAGCTGAGGTCAGGTCCAATTTTGAAAAAAGTTTGCCACCGCATAGCGTCGCAAAGAGGTGCTCCGCTCTCGGTAGTGGGTACTGGTCTTGGAGTGACACCCGATTGATGGTGGCCTTGTAATCGCCACATATCCTGACTGACCCATCCGCCTTGAGCACTGGCACAATCGGGCTCGCCCAGTCACTGAATTCGACTGGCGAGATGATGCCTTCCCTCAGGAGGATGTCCAATTCGCCTTCTATCTTTTCCCGCATCACGTGCGGCGCCGCTCTGGCCTGTGTTGTACTGGCCTGGCGTCCGGGTTTATGTGAATCATTACCTTGGCCCCCATGAAAGTGCCAATGCCGGGTTGAAATAATGAGTCAAATTTGTCCAGGACCTGTGAGCATGATACTCGCTCCACAGAGGAAATTGCATTGACATCGCCCCATTTCCAGTTCATGACAGCAAGCCAACTCCTCCCCAGTAGTGCGCGACCGTCCCATGGGACAATCCAGAATGGCAACCTGTTCTCTGAATCTTTGTGGGTCACGACTACCGTGGCGCTGCCTTGCACCGGAACGATCTCCTTGGTGTAAGTTCGTAGCTGTGCGTCAAACGGCGATAATTTTGGCCTCCTGGCCTTGGATGCCCACAACTTTTTGAACTGTTTAATACCCATCAGGGACTGGCTGGCACTCGTGTCTAACTCCATTGATACTGGGATGCCATTGAGGAGCACTTTCATCAATATTGGTGGCGTCCTGGTGTATGAACTGTATACGTGCTCCACATGAACTCGCTGAAAATCAGCTTCCAGCGATTTCCCCCAGTGTCCATTTCTGCAATTTCTGCAGGCATTTTGCTCATCTCTGCAAACTCCGGCTGAATGTATGCCTCCACGCCTCCAGCATGAGTTACGGTTTGAAACAAAAGGTCCCTTGCCAGTCGATCGTCCCTGACTGCCCCTGTTATTGTTCTTGAGTGCACCATTAACAGGTGTTGATGGCCCCATGACTGGCCGTATTGTCCCTTGCAATGGCGTGAATCATTGTTTAGCTTGCCATTGTCTCTGTCGAACTCCCCCTCTGGGTTCGACTACATGTTGGGGCATGCCTGACTGCCCTTGTCTGCCTGGAGAACTGTGTGCTGCTTTAACAATGTTGAATCTCTGTCCCAACCATTCCTTAACACAGTACCTCTCGTCTGTTCTCCTAGTGGCCATGCTCGCGTGGTTTAAATCCCAGTTTCTTGTCGCCATTGATAGGTCCTTACTTCACAGTATAAATGCACACAAGGCCCATGCTTGAGAGAAGGTCAGTCTGTGACCTGTCCTTTATTCCATAGCACTCAAGTGATGAAGGTGGGTGGAGCTTCCCCTTTTATACCTGAAGGTCCAGGTTAGGAGTGTCTCCCACCTAGTGGTCAGTGTTCTCACGGTGTACAACTTCGGTCAGTTTATACATGGATTACAATGCTGGTTGAATACATGACAATGCCTACGACATTTTCCATCATTGATAAAATATTCTACGTGATCCTTGCAGTCACTGCTCTTCCTGGTCAGTGAATATAGTCATTGACGTTGTGTAACTCTGTGTGTGATCCATATTTGGCCTTGTTCTGTTTCTGACAATGTAGTGATGACCATTAAATGATAGGGGCAGTGACATAATTTCAAAAAATCGTAAGTCCACATTAGCCAAATTCCCACTGCTCATTTATGCCGTTCCTTTAACAGAAACCGTAACTCTGTACTCTGCAGACATGCAAATGATGAAGTTATTGCTGTTGTTGGAACACTTTGTATACTTCCACCTGCCCTCGGCCCTGAAAGCTCTCTTTCTTACTGGGAATCGCTGTCACAATAGAGTTGTGAGAGCTGAGAGGCACTGGGCAGACTGCAATATCTGACCGGACTGAATCTGTATTACTGGGACTATCTGTCATTGTACAACTGTATTGAGTGTCGTTCATTGACTGGGGTCGAACATCTGACCATAGTGGCCATGTAATTACTGGAATTCTTTGAGGATACAACGAGCATGGTGGATAGAGGTGTACCGATGGATGTGGTGTATTTAGATTTCCAAAAGGCATTCGATAACGTGCCACACAAAAGGTTACTGCAGAAGATAAAGGTACGCGGAGTCAGAGGAAATGTATTAGCATGGATAGAGAATTGGCTGGCGAACAGAAAGCAGAGAGTCAGGATAAATGGGTCCTTTTCCGGTTGGAAATCAGTGGTTAGTGGTGTGCCACAGGGATCAGTGCTGGGACCACAACTGTTTACAATATACATAGATGACCTAGAAGAGGGGACAGAGTGTAGTGCAACAAAATTTGCAGATGACACTAAGATTAGTGGGAAAGCGGGTTGTATAGAGGACTCAGAGAGGCTGCAACGAGATTTGGATAGGTTAAGCGAATGGGCTAAGGTTTGGCAGATGGAATACAATGTCGGAAAGTGTGAGGTCATCCACCTTGGGGAAAAAAAACAGTAAAAGGGAATATTATTTGAATGGGGAGAAATTACAACATGCTGTGGTGCAGAGGGACCTGGGGGTCCTTGTGCATGAATCCCAAAAGGTTAGTTTGCAGGTGCAGCAGGTAATCAGGAAGGCGAATGGAATGTTGGCCTTCATTGCGAGAGGGATGGAGTACAAAAACAGGGAGGTCTTGCTGCAACTGTATAAGGTATTAGGAAGGCCGCACCTGGAGCACTGCGTGCAGTGTTGGTCACCTTACTTAAGGAGGGATATACTAGCTTTGGAAGGGGTACAGAGACGATTCACTAGGCTGATTCCAGAAATGAGGGGGTTACCTTATGATGATAGATTGAGTAGACTGGGTCTTTACTCCTTGGAGTTCAGAAGGATGAGGGGTTATCTTATAGAAACATTTAAAATCATGAAAGGGATAGACAAGATAGAGGCAGAGAGGTTGTTTCCATTGGTGGGGGAGACTAAAACTAGGGGGCACGGCCTCAAAATAAGGAGGAGCCAATTTAAAACCAAGTTGAGAAAGAATTTCTTCTTCCAGAGGATTGTGAATCTGTGGAATTCTCTGCCCAAGGAAGCAATTGAGGCTAGCTCATTGAATGTTTTCAAGACAAAGATAGATAGATTTTTAACCAATAAAGGAATTAAGGGTTACGGGGAGAGGGCGGGTAAGTGGAGCTGAGTCCACGACCAGATCAGCCATGATCTTATTGAATGGCGGAGCAGGCTCGAGGGGTTAGATGGCCTACTCCTGTTCCTAATTCTTCTGTTCTTATGTTCTTATGTTCTTATAACACGGCGATGAGAATTGTACAGTGTACTGCAAGTGTGGTCCAAAGAAAGTTTGATACCAGTTCAACAGAACCTCACTACTTTTCAACACTATCCGACTTGAATTAACCCTTGGTGCTCCATTTTCTTTTTATGGATGTATAACCCGCATCACGACCTTTACTGTTTATTTGTATTTCAACTCTGAGATCCCTTTGCTCCTTGACCTCACTTAGATTCTTATTCTCACGTAGTATTTGACCTTATCTTTCTTACCAAAGTACATGACCTCACTCTGTCTGTGTTGGATTGAATTTGCCAATTCAATGTCCAGTGTACAAGATTATTAATGTCTTGTTGTAGTTTGTTGCAGTCCTCCTCAATAATGTCTATCAGCCCCACCCCAATTTGGCCTCATCTGAAAGTGTAGAAATTGTTTTTTTGATTCCAAAGTCTAAATGGACAATTTAAATTGTGAACAGCATTGGTCCCACACTGATCCTCATGGGAGTCCACTTTACATCTTCTGCACTCAGAATAACAGTCCTATACTTCTGCTTTCTGTATTGGGGTCAGCTCGCTATACATTCCACGACTTGTCCCCTAACACCGCAAGCTCTGACCTTATTCATTATCCTAATATGTGGTACCTCATCAAAGACTTTTTGGAAATTTAAGTATATTATATCGACCACATTACCCTGGTCTACTCTCCCTGTTACTTCTTCAATGAAATCAAAGAAGTTGGTCAAGCAAGACTTTTGCTTTTGAATCCACGCTGATTATACATAATTATATTTTTGGTTTATAGATATTCTTCTATTCTCTACTTTAGTAGGGATTCCATTATTTTCCTACCACCGAAGTTCCACTGACTGGTCTATAGTTCCCCCGACATGTTCTATCTTCCATCTCAAATATAAGTATTACGTTAGCTATCCGCCATTCCTCTGACACTACACATTTTTCAAACTAATCATTAAATATTTGTAATAGTGCTCCTGCTATCTCTTCGCTGAATTATTTTAAAGTGTATGGATGTAATCCATCCAGACCAGGGGTTCAATCCTCCTTTCATTTGGTTCGTTCATTTAATATTTCTCCTCTTTACTTATTGCAGTTATATAATTTCCCATACATTATTCCACCGTCATGTCCATCTGCCCTGTGTCCCTGGTAAATACAGAGGCAAAGTAATTATTTCATATTTTATGTAATTTTTCCATCGCTTCATGTGATTTAATATTGTTCATCGATTTGTGGCCCTATTCCCATCCGACATTCTTTTTTAAATGAATGTGCCTGTAGAAAGTTAGATGAGCGATTATTTTATCAGCCACCTAATAGTGGGAAGGATAAAGAGGTGTAAATTTAGGTAAAATGCAGAAAGATTCAAGATCTGTCGTGATAATGTGGGACTTCAACGTAAACTGCGAAAATAACCATGCAAAGGCAAAATGCAGGGGAGGATTTCCTGAAATCTGTATTCGAACTTTCTCCATCAGTATGTTTCCAGCACGATGGGGAAGAAAGCAGTTCTGGATCTCGGAAATGGATTAAGTAGAGCATGTTTCTGTGGAGGAGCATTGAGGAAACAGTGATCACAATATCATTAGGTTTAGAGTAGTTATGGAAAAGGAGAAGGTATAATCATGTGTGAAAATACCCAACTGTAGGAGGACTAATTTTTTGAGTTGAAAGGGATCCGGCCCAGGTAGATTGAAACCAAAGATTTCTCAGTAAAACAGTAAATGCACATTGGGAGACATTCAAAAAGGAGATAGATCGGGTAACGACTAGACACGTTCTCATGCAGGGTGCAGAAATAGCATGATAGCTAGCTACAGCTCGGTGGATGAATGAAGATCAACTAAAACACAAAAACGGAAGCTTGTGATAAACTTCAGGCTCATATTTCAGTAGAGAACCAAGCAGAATACAGAATGTGCAGAGAAGGACTATCAAAGGAGGAGGAAGTAGAATCAGCAGAAAACCAGGATATTCGCCCATAGTACTTATCTGAGGAAGGACACACTTGCCTTGGAGGTGGTGCAACAGAGGTTCAACAGATTGATTCCTGGGATGAGAGGGCTGTCCTATGATGAGAGATTGTGTAGAATATGCCAATTCTCTCTGGGGTTTCGAAGAATGTTGCTTTCACAGGAAAACATCATTAATGAACGCATTTTCTTCTTTTGCACAATGAAAGAAATGCGAACTGAGGGAGAGCTGATAATTTAATCATCTGTTCTGTGCTCTGCATAAGAACACAAGAACCAGGAGCAGGAGTCAGCCATTTGGCCCTTCGAGCCTGCCTTCTTTTGCACTGAAACAAATTATAACCGTGAGTTTAAATTAGCAGTGCGGGATATTTATCGGGCACCTTTCAATGCTTCACAAAACCATTCCTTTCGCTACAGCCACCCGGGATCGTTTCCCGGTTTGGGAAGTAACTTTGATATCACCGTTTGTAATTGAAGTGGAGTAATTTTATTATGTTAGATGGATGTCCCAAAGCACTTCAGAGTGGTGTCAAAACAAATGAGTTTGCAATTAAAAACACTGAATGTCAGGAGTGGGATTTTAACCCACGCCTCCCGAGGAGACTGCGACCTGAACGCAGCACCTTAGACCGCTCGGCCATCCTGACTGTTCGATGCTTCAGTTACAAGTTATTACTCGGGAAAGTTTCAGACCAGGCGCTTGTTCAGTGTTGCTGGAAGGGCCAGTGATCGGGATATCCTCTCCCCCAGGGTTTTCCTGAGCCTGTGCTCGGTGCACGGGGAGGTTTGGCCCGGGTCTGAGGTAGCTTGCATCCCAGGGATGAACAATAACCCTCTGAGCTCTGGCACTGGGGAAGGGCGAATAATTAATGAGCCGTTTGTGGGTTTCAAATGCAACTTAGATCTGATGGAAGAAACCGATAGTGTTGTTTCACAGAATGAAAGAAATGCAAACAGGGACAATCGAAATTTCAATAACTGAACTTTAATAATTAGTGAAACTTTAACCCTTGATGATGTTTTATCCCCAATCTGATTTTACACACTCTGTATTTGAGTAGATTAGTTTTAAAATGTTCATTGCTCATGCGACAATGTACCCTTAATTGCTTTTGTTCAATTTAATTGCAGATAAATTTTGCTTCACAAATAATGTTTCCGCCCAGGCTCGCAACAGAGACTTTCGCGTGTGAGGCAAACATGATAACCGCTACACTACGGAAACTGCTGCTTAGCTCAGTGCCCAGAGAGAAGTGTTCAGCAACAAGCTGAAATGCTCAATCCCTCTCTCTGCAAAAAGTTCCTTTCACAAACATTTCTCTGACCGGAACTGCACCAAACAACAATGTTCTCCTTTCAAAGTAATTAAACTCCCCAATTTCCACATCTACAATTTTAAGGACAAGGACTGAAAGTGCTTTGCGATCAGAAAATTGCCGGAAACCCCTGTGGTTAATGAGAGGGCTTTTGATGGTTGATTTCCGTACACACCTTGTGTAATGTATTTAACACTTGGCGATCTGTATCACACCACCACCAGAGGGCCGACCTGTTGGAGTCCCAAGGAATTCCAGCATCCATTGGGAGCATGGTATATAAGCACTCTGGAGTCTTATTAAAGGAGCTAATGTCACACTTACTCATTGTTCACAGTACTCAGTTTCATTCTTTATTATGAGCGTATCAATTGGCGACGAGACAATGAACAACCACGCGAAAATGCAAGTAACAGTTGGTATAACTTGATAACAGCACAGCTGGCAATGGTTGCGGAATATATTCGTGCAGCCAAAACGCACAATAACAACCTGGAACTGCACGGCACCGAATCCTCAGGGAAAAACAATTAAAGGCTTTGTCCCTGAATGGGCTACGATCCACCAACCTTGCAGTTAAAAGCTGAACGCACTGATCCATTGCACCACAGAGACTGATAGATGCACATATTGCAAGACATCCCTGTGATATCTTCACAGAGCACAGCACACACAGCTTCCTAACATGCAGGCTGCTCTCTCGGAACTCTCCGGAAAGAGCCTGTTCTGTTTAATGATTAACTGTACAGTTGCAATACACAATACGTCCACATCCACAGTGTGGAGCTACAAGCATTACATGCTTCCAGACATTAAAATCCCAAACAAGGGTGTCAGTCAGTTAAAGCTTCAGATTGATCTGACCGGGATGGAACTTGTTCACTCTCAGTTGTACTTTTCCCAAATAAAGGGTGGGACATTCATTGTGGATCTGTGGAAGCAGTCTGGTCCCGCACACTGCAGAAACTTCAATGTCACCACCAACCAGCTCTCCCACAACCGGTGTGATCCACCTTCCAGCCTTCCCGTGCCTTGTCTGTGACGAAGTATTCTGACTGTCCCGAAGCCGGTATCCTTTGTCATCAATCGGGTTTTAAGTTGTTTCGGTAATTTTTACCAGCTGGACAGTCGAGGCACAAATTGTAGAGTGGAAAACTTGCGTGGACCCCGGTTTTCTAGTGGTTGATTTTCCTGGTTGTGTCCGTCGGTCGCGGTGGTCCGGTTAATGCCTGTTACCAAGTCAGTTGGTATTCATGTTCCACTGATTGGTTTTTTGAAGTTCTTTTCTCCGATGTCGTGATGTCTCTTCCTGTGTTTTCTGGCCGCGTGCTCTGGATCTTTATCTTGTTGTTCCAAAGTAATGGTCAGAAAAATAGATTGCTCTTGGCACGATAGGCTCCCAGTTATACTCTGAGAGGCTGCTTAATCTTCGTGCCAAATCTAATGTTTCTTTTGTTTAAGTTTTGCTGCCGATTGATTTTAAGTGGTCTTCTTTGTATAAGTGTTGGCAGACTAGCGAACTGAGACTTGATTAAATGTTTTAATCTGGTGTTGATAGACTTTGGGATGGTGATACTCCTTCTTTATGAACTGATGAACTCTTGTCCATTATAATAGCACTGCTTTGGATTCGGGAAGTCTGGGCTGAGCCAGATATTTCCATACATGTTGAAAAGGTGTTGGAATATGGATGTGATATTTGGGTCCTGTGGGTGGGGTGGATAATTTTTCTTCCGTGGTCGATTGTTTAAATGCTAATGTTTTCTGGGAGCCTGACTACGGTTAAACAGCTCCCCAAGACAAACTGATTAGCTACAATATCCAAACTCTAAATCCCACCCTTCGGTCACTGCAGCTTTTCCCCACAGGCCCAAACATGCCTTTTAAAATCCCAAACTTGGTTAAGAATTGTAGATTTCCTCCATATGCTTTTTAGAACCCCAACTTTATGTTTAATAGTCCTAAATCGAATTTCTTTTTCAGTGAGTCCAAACACTGGGGGGTTTCCATGAATTTTGGAATCTACATTGGCAGTCCCTTGGAATCGAGGAAGACTTGCTTCCACTCCGAAAGTGAGTTCTTTGGTGGCTGAACAGTCCTATACGAGAGCCACAGACCCTATCACAGGTGGGACAGATAGTCGTTGAGGGAAGGGATGGGTGGGACAGGTTCTGCTGTCTACACTTGATTTCTGCATGCACTCGGCGATGAGACTCGAGGTGCTCAGCGCCCTCTCGGATGCACTTTCTCCACTTCGGGTGGTCTTGGGTCAGGGACTCCTGGGTGTCAGTGGGGATGTTGCACTTTATCAGGGAGGCTTTGAGTGTGTCCTTGTAGAGTTTCTGCTGCCCACTTTGGCTCGTTTGCCATGAAGGAGTTCCGAGTAGAGTACTTGCTTTGGGAGTCTCGTTTCTGGCATGCGGACTATGTGGCCTGCCCAGCGGAGCTGATCGAGTGTGGTCAGTGCTTCAAAGCTGGGGATGTTAGCCTGAATAAGGCTGTTGATGTTGGTGCATCTGTCCTCCCAGGGGATTTGTAGGATCTTGCGGAGACATCGTTGGTGATATTTCTTCAGCAACTTGAGGTGTCGACTGTACATGGTCCATGTCTCTGAGCCTGACAGGAGGGCAGGTATTACTACAGCCCTGTAGACCATGAGCCTGGTGGCAGTTTTGAGGGCCTGGTCTTCAAACACTCTTTTCCTCAGGCGGCCGAAGGCTGCACTGGCGCATGGAGGCCGTGTTGAATCTCGTCATCGATGCCTGCTCTTGTTGATAGGAGGCTCCCGAGATATGGGAAGTGGTCCATGGTGTCCAGGGCCGCGCCGTGGATCTTGATGACTGGGGGGTAGTGCTCTGCGGTGAGGACAGGCTGGTGGAGGACCTTTGTCTTACGGATGTTTAGCGTAAGTCCCATGATTTCATACGCCTCAGTAAATACGTCGACTATGTCCTGGAATTCAGCCTCTGTATGTGCGCGGACGCAGGCCTTGGTGAGGCCTCACCTGGAATATTGTGTACAGTTTTGTTCTCCGAATCTGAGGAAGGACATTCTTGCTATTGAGAGAGTGCAGCGAAGGTTCACCAGACTGATTCCCGGGAGGGCAGGACTGACATGTAAAGAAAGACTGGATCAACTAGACTTTTCGTCACTGGAATTTAGAAGAATGAGAAGGGATCGCAGAGAAACATATACAGGTCTGATGGGATTGGACAGGTTAGAGGCAGGAAGGATGTTCCCGATGTTGGGGAAGTCCAGAACCAGGGGTCACAGACTAAGGACAAGGGGTAAGCCATTTAGGACCGAGATGAGGAGAAACTTTTTCACTCAGAGAATTCTGAACCTGTGGAATTTTCTACCACAGAAAGTTGTTGAGGCCAATTCGTTTGATATATTCAAAAGGGAGTTAAATGTGACCATTACGGCTAAAGGTATCAAGGGTATGGAGAGAAAGCAGGAAAGGGGTACTGAGGTGAATGATCAGTCATGATCATATTGAATGGTGGTGCAGGCTCGAAGGGCCGAATGGCCTACTCCTGCACCTGTTTTCTTTGTTTTTATGTTTCTATGTTTCTATGCAAAGCACAGAAAAAAATGGTTGAAGTATCGACTCTGCCTCAGTTAGCATTTCTTTCATTCTGTAAAAGAAGGTGACGGGTTAATTAATGATGCAATCCCGTGAAAGCAACACAAAAGTTGAACAAAAAAAAATATGGTGACTGGCAGGTGAGCGCTGCTTCTGACACCCGGTGGGAATGGGCGGGGATTTTAAAGCCCCTTGTATTGTGAAACCTTCATATAGTCAAACATTTCCGATGTGCTGTATCGACCTCGTGGCGTACCGGTAGTGCGTCTGACCCCAGATCACGTCGAGGTCACTGTTCTTCAGGGTAATTCGGGAATTAAAATTTTCTTTGCTGTTTGGCAATAACCAGACCCTTGCTCCAAGGTCTGTCTCACTGTTTCCCCGGTTTCAGGCAGAGATACACCTGCTGCCCTCATTTATTTCATGTGACAGGACACAAAAGTTCAAAGTAAACCTGTAGTTGGCCACATATCGCCCTAAATAGTCAGGATGGCCGAGCGGTCCAAGGTTCAGTGTTTAGGTCGCAGTCTCCTCTGGAGGTGTGGGTTCACCTCACACTTCTGACACTTCCTGTTTTTAATCATTAAGTGAAACTCATTGTTTGACACCACGACCAACGCCTAAAAAGTGGGATTTTGTAGTCCACCTGCTCGCTTAACACTTCCGTCTGACCTGGTGCTGAAAGTGGAGATGTTTCCGCAGTGTAGCGGTTAACATGTTCGCCTCACATGTGAAAGCTCACCAGGCGGGATTATTTTCTGGAACTTTCTCCTCATGCATGCTCAGGGGCGAGTTTGTTCTCCTGTGAAATGTCATAAGATCATAAGCATGTGAGGATCAGGGGCCGGAGTAGGCCATTCGGCCCATCGAGCCTGGTCCACCATTCAAGAAGGTCCTGGCAGTTCCTCGACAGCAAGTTTAAACATCTGGGGCAGAGCCAACAGGCGCCTGTCTGCAATCAGTGAGAGAACGGTATGTTTGGCAAAATCTGGCGAGCTCAGTCAGAAAAACATAAGACTTTTAATCTCAGGGTCGTGGTTTCGACACCCACATTGGACATTTACATTGTTCATAGAATTATAGATCGAGAGAAGTTTGCAGCACATAAGTAGGCCATTTTGGCCAATCACTTCCACCCCGGCCAACAAGAGGCGATCCAGCTTCATCCCACTTTCCAGCTCTGGGTCCATAACCCTGCAGGTTACGGCACTTCAGGTGCACATCCAAATACTTTTTACTTGTGGTATCTACCTCCGCCATTCTTTCAGGCAGCGAGTTCCTGACCCCCACAAACCTTTGCATGAAGAATTTTACCTTCAAATCCTCTTTAAACCTTCTACCAAATTCCTTTCAATATATGACCCTGATTGTTGACCCCTCTGCTATCCACTATATCTACGCCCCTCATAATTTTATACATCTCAATGTTGTCTCCCCTCAGCCTCCTCTGTTCCAATGAAAACAAACCCAGCCGATCCAATCTGTCCTCACAGCTAAGATTCTCCACACCTGGCAACATCCTCGTAAATCTCCTCTGTACCCTCTCGTACAATCACATAATTACTGCAATACGGTGACCAGAACTACATGCAATACTCCAGCTGTGGCCGAACCAGTGTTTTATACATTTCAAGCATAACCAACCTGCTCTTCTATCCCATGCCTCAGCCAATAAAGGTAAGCATTCCGTGCGCCTTCTTACCCACCTTATCCAACTGGCCTGCTACCTTCAGGGATCTGTGGACATGCACTCCAAGGTCCCTTTGTTCTTCCACACTTCTCAATGTCCGACCATTTAATGTGTGTTTCTTTCCTTGTTTGCCCTCCCCAAATGCACAGCCTCACACTTCTCTGGATTAAATTAGTGTCACCTGAAAACGTTTTAATCATACCTCCTATATTTAAGTTTAGATCATTGATGTTATCACTAAAAGCAGGTGGTTTGTTGGTCTAGGGGTATGATTCTTGCTTTGTTGGTTGTTACTTGAAATTTGCAGAAAGATCCTGGCTTCAAATCCCAGATCAGCCTTGAGATTGCATTGAAATTTTGCAAAGAAGGACTTGTATTTCTGCAGCGTCTGTCAGGAACTCATGATGCCCCAAAGCGCTTTACAGCCGTTGAGTTGCCTTTGAAATGTTGTCATGTGATGAAAGATGTGCCCAAATCACCTCAACTCTTTGCAAACGAGTTCATAGAATCAAAGAAGTTTACAGCATGGAAGGAGGCCATTTCGGTCCATCGTGTCCGCGCCGGCCAACTCGAGGCTCTCCAGCCGAATCCCACTTTCCAGCTCGAGCTCCATAACCCTGCAGGTTACGGCACTTCAGGTGCACATCCAAGCACTTTTTAAATGTGGTGAGGGTTTCTGCCTCTACCACCCTTTCAGGCAGTGAGTTCCAGACCCCCACAGTCCTCTGCATGAAGACATTTCCCCTCTAAACTTTCGGCCAATTACTTTAAATTTATGCCTCCTTGTTTCCCTCTGCTAAGGGAAATAGGTCCTTTCTATCCACTATATCTCGGAACCTCATCATTTTATACACCTCAATGAGGTCTCCCCTCAAGCTCTGTTCCATGGAAAACAAACCCAGCCTATCTAATCTGTCCTCATGGCTAAGATTCTCTACTCCCAGCAACATCCTCGTAAATCTCCTCTGCACCATCTTCAGTGCAATCATGTCCTTCCTGTAATATGGCGACCAGAATTGCAAGCAGTACTCCAGCTGTGACCTAACCTGCCCCACCGACCCCATCTCTTGTATTCTATGCCTCGGCTAATAAAGGCAATCATTCCATATTCCTTCTCAACCACCTTAGCTACCTGGCCTGCTACTTTCAGTGATCTGTGGACATGCACTCGCTGGATTCTGGGGAGGACCCAGCAGATTGGAAAACTGTAAATGTAATGCCCCTATTTAAAAAAGGAGGCAGACAAAAAGCAGGAAACTATAGACCAGTTCGCCTAACATCTGTGGTTGGGAAAATGTTGGAATCCATTATTAAAGAAGCAGTAGCAGGATATAGAAACATCGAAACATAGAAAATAGGTGCAGGAGTAGGCCATTCGGCACTTCGAGCCTGCACCACCCTTCAATAAGATCATGGATGATCATTCAGCTCAGTACCCCTTTCCTGCTTTCCTCCATACCCCTTGATCCCTTTAGCTATCAGGGCCACATCACCCTCTTGAATATATCTAACATCTGGCATGAACAACTCTGCGGCAGAGAATTCCACAGGTTAACAACTCTCTGAGCGAAGAAGTTTCTCCTCATCTCAGTCCTAAATGGCTTACCCCTTATCCCTTAGACTCCGACCCCTGCTTCTGGGCTTCCCCAACATCGGGACCTGTCCAGTCCCGTCAGAATTTCTATGAGATCCCCTCTCAGTCTTCCAAACTCCAGTGATCTCTCGATCCCTTGATTCCCCGAGACTCGAAAAATCTATCTAACGCAGCCTTGAATATATTCAGAGACTCAGCATTCACAAGCATGTGGGGCAGAAAATTCCAAAGATTCATATCCCTCTGAGTGAAGAAATTCCTCCTCATCTCTGTTTTAAATGGCCGACCCCTTAACCTGAGACTGTGGCCCCTGGTTCTAGACACTCCAGCCCGGGGGAAACAACCTCTCAGCATCTATCTTGTCAATCCCCTTCAGAATATTGTGTGTTTCAATGAGATCACTTCTCATTCTTCTAAACTCTGGAGAGTATCGGCCCATTCTACACAATCTCTCAACTTAAGACAGTCCTCTCATCCCAGGAATCAATCTGGTGAACCTCTGTTGTACCACCTCCCAGGCAATTATTTCCTTCCTCAAATAAGGAGACCAAAACTGTGCGCAGTACTCCAGGTGTGGTCTCACCAGGGCCCTGTACAATTGTAGCAAGACTTCCTTACTCTTGTACTGTGGGCTATATATTAGGTACTATGGGCCGAGTGCCCTGTTTTTTGGCTGTTTCGATGGTTGTATAAAAAGTTATTAAAATTGACAGTTGCTCGGGAAATATATTTGTATTTCCTTCAGTGTACTCCTTACTCTTCAAGGGCTAGATTTTCCCCAAGCAGTTTTGTCGGCGCACTGACCTCAAGCGCATCGACTTTGCGCGCTGGAAATGGCTCGCGGAAAAACTCGCCCCATCCTGGCCGCTGTGTACAGTCTCCGGAGTCCTGGCGTGGCGTCGATGGTGAAGTGGGGGGCGGAGCCAAATGCCTGCGCTGAAAACACTGCTGACACCTTCGCACATGGGCCGTAGGGAGAGAAAACTTGGCACTCTGCCATTTTTAAACAGTGTCAAACCCGATGAAAAGCACAGCAGCTTCTCAGCTTCTCCGGTCGCTCGGCGGGCTCTCCCCCTGTCCCTCCCCGATAAAACGCACAGCTCCAGCAGCTGCAACTTCTCCGGTCCACAAGCTCACACTTCTCCGGTGTGTAGAGGCAGTATTTCCCCTTCTCTCTTCCTCTTGTCTATATCCCTCGGCTTTGTTTACTGGATTTATTCCCCCGGCCTCATTTTATGTGTTTAAAAGGGAACAAAAGATGAAGTGTGTGACACTCTGGAACAATTTCTCTCACTCAAATATATCTATTTAGTGAAGTGAAATAAAGAGCAATTGAAGAATAAGGGAGAAGCCACTGTCACCCTTTTGACAGGAGAATAAACTCGCCCATGGCTGTTCATCCACAGAAAGTTTAAACATAATCTTCCTGCACGGGATCCTTCCGCGCGGAAAGCAAACGTGATAACGGCTCCACTGCGGAAAGCGCTCTGACCAGAAGTACAGCAGAGGGCAGCTGACCAGTGAATGCCTTCTGTGCTGATCGGGAATGTGTTGGCTCACCTTAAACAACTTTTGTCCCTCACTGACAGCTGTCAATCCTTCTCCTCCGCTGCCCTTTACACAAACATGTCACTGATCCCCACCCACCACCCCACATCCCCATCGTGTTATCTTCCATGTTAGCCCAGTGGGGCCGCGGAGACACCTACTCTCTCCCCACGGTTAGTGAACTAAGTCAGTCTGTAAAATTAAAGGGGAACAAGTGTCCCGCAAAGGGCAGGGGAAGGGAGAGAGTCTGTTACCTGGGTTTAATTGTTTGTCAAAGGCTACCCGGCCTGTTGTGTATTTCCAGCAGTTTCCTACTTTCACAGGTGGAGATACCGGGGCTGGATCATGTTCCTTAAATACAATGAGGTCGGGATAAAAGTTCCTCACATACTCAGGGCAAAATAAATGATTGAAGTTCTACAATGGATTAATTAATGATGTTTACATCAATGAATCTTTTTTTCCACATGAGATGCATGTAACTCTTTCTTCTAAGGTTTTAATTTTGATGGAAGTGCAATTTCCCTGGCCGGAAATCGACCCAGGGCCGCGGTGGTGACAGCGCCGAATCCTAATCACTGGACCACCAGGGAACGCTGCATTGCTGCATCGCTGCATCGTAATGCTTGGTGTCATTATTGTCCTTTTCAATCCACTTGTTTCACAACGAAACACATCGTAACCGTGATCTGAATTTAACGCCACGTCATTCTTTGAAATCACCTTTAAATGATTGGGTAAAACCACTCCTTGTGCCACCGAAAAACAGCTTCGATTCCAGGTCAGGGCGGTAACTTCTGTAACAGCTTTTTTCAATTCAAAACCTTATAAAATTGAAGACATGCAGCTAATAAGAAAAAATAAGAATTAATTAAATCACAGTTAAATAACCGATAACCTTTTTCAGGATTAAATAAATATTAATATAGCTACTGAGGGACAGTAGTATCTTTAATCATTCATTTTCTCTTTACATGTGATGAATTGTTATCCCGATCTCATTTATGTGCTGTATGAGAAATTGTAAGTGTTTTTGACTCAGTTGTAAAACAATTGATTGTGTGTGTGTCTATTCTTGATAGGAGGAGCACTTGAGACCGAAGTTCCAGTTCGATATATGCATCAATAGAATCAATTTTCACCAGTTCCTTTAAACCCAATAACATAATTTATTTTGATTGGACTGGATGGAGGAATATGATCCATGTAAAAAATTGTTATCGTTTTACTTGTGCTGAATGCTCATAAAAGTATTGGAGTGGGAACTCACTGGATAACAGCAAAGCTTGCAATGTTTGCGGAATATATTCGTGCAGCCAAAATGCACAATGACAACCCGGAACTGTGCGGCACCGAATCCTCGGGGAAAAACATTAAAAGGCTTCGCCCGGAGATGGGTTTGGATTACCCACCTTTCAGTTACCAGCCGAATGCGCTAAACCATTGCGCCACAGATACACACTGCAAGACATGCAAAACCAGGGTGTCAGTCAGTTAAAGCTTCAGATTGCTCCGACCGGGATCGAAGTTATCCACTCTCAGTTGTACTTTTCCCAAGTAAAGGGTGGGACATTCATTGTGGATGTGTGGAAGTAGTCTGATCCCGCACACTGCAGACACTTCCATGTCACCACCAACAAGCTCTCCCACAACCGGTGTGATCTACCTTCCAGCCTTCCGGTGCCTTGTCTGTGACGAAGTATGGTTCAAAAGTTTTGGAATAGTTGGTTCCATGGTGTAATGGTGAGCCCTCTTGATTTTAAATCTAGCGATCTGAGTTTAAATCTCGGTGAAACCTAAATTCTTGTTGTCCCAGCTGCTGAAAATTTGGGACAAACAAGTGAAAGACACCTGGTGCTGGTGGGCAGTTTTGTTGCCTTTTTCATTGATGCTTGATCGACAAGTCTAGTTGTCAAATTGTGTGCTCAACCGTCAGTTATCTGCTGCAAATCACCGGAGGACAAATCACTTTGTTGTCTAATGCTGCCTTTGTCTGCACAATGTGTGCTGAGATTATCTGTGCAATATGCATTCCGCAGGATGAATAAAAGCAATGCTTTTTGAAATGCAGGCACTGCATGTTTTGCACTCGATAAAACGTTGCATTTTCTTTTCATTAAATATTATATTAATGCATTGCAATGCCAATGCACTTTTTACGTGGCAAGATCGATAATTAGCAGAGCGTAATGAAGACATCGCAAAGTTTCTGTTTAAAGAATGGACTCAGTCGAGAATATTTTGTGGATTTTATTTTTCTGAGACTATTTTCCCTGTGCTGGAGTCACCCTGCGCAGATATGTGAAAAAGCTGGTTTTGTTAAAACTCCAGAGACCGCATGGAAGTTCGCTCGGACAAAAGAGCTGTCAGTCATCCATTGACAAAAGAGCTGTCGGCCAGGAACGGGGGCCACTGACCAAGCCATTCTAATTTGCAGCTTGTGTCCAGAGAGAGCCCTCTCTCCCTCTCGCTCTCGCTCCACCGATCGATGTACCAGAGGAAGGGGCCGCAGTACTGCAGAAGAAGCCACCGAGACTGAAGACCAGGCAGTGACTTCCCACAGCTGAGCTGAGCAAGGAAACGGGGTGCGTGTGGTGGTGAACATGGTCGCGAGTGTCCCAAGCCAGTAACCAGATATCCCAGGTCAGCTGGGTAAGGGCTCAGGGTTGATGAGGAGGAATTTCTTCACCCAGAGAGTGGTGAACCTGTGGAATTCTCTACCACAGAAAGTTGTTGAGGCCAATTCACTGAATATATTCAAAAAGGAGTTAGATGAAGTCCTTACTACTACGGGGAATCAAGGGGTATGGTGAGAAAGCAGGAATGGGGTACTGAAGTTACATGTTCAGCCATGAACTCATTGAATGGTGGTGCAGGCTAGAAGGGCCGAATGGCCTACTCCTGCACCTATTTTCTATGTTTCTATGTTTCTAAATGTGGAGATGGCTGAGACCTTAAACAATTATTTTGCTTCGGTCTTCACAATGGAAGACACAGAAACCATGCCAGAAATTGCTGGTCACAAGAATGTGGGAAGAGAGGACCTTGAAACAATCACTATCACTGGGGGGTAGTGCTGGACAGGCTAATGGGACTCAAGGTAGACAAGTCCCCTGGTCCTGATGAAATGCCAGGGTATTAAAAGAGATGGCGGATGTTATAGCAGATGCATTCGTTATAATCTACCAAAATTCTCTGTACTCTGCGGAGGTACCAGCGGATTGGAAAGCAGCTAATGTAACGCCTCTGTTTAAAAAAGGGGGCAGACAAAAGGCAGATAACTATAGGCTGGTTAGTTTAACATCTGTAGTAGGGAAAATGCTTGAAACTATCATGAAGGAAGAAATAGTGGGACATCAAGATATGAATAGTGCAATCAAGCAGACGCAGCATGGATTCATGAAGGGGAAATCATGTTTAACTAATTTATTGGAATTCTTTGAAGATATAACGAGCATGTTGGATCGAGGTGTACCGATGGATGTGGTGTATTTATATTTTCAAAAGGCATTCGATAAGGTACCACACAAAAGGTTACTGCAGAAGATAAAGATACGCGGAGTCAGTGGAAATATGTTAGCATGGATAGAGAATTGGCTAGCGAACAGAAAGCAGAGAGTCGGGATAAATGGGCCCTTTTCGGGTTGGAAATCGGTGGTTAGTGGTGTGCCACAGGGCTCGGTGCTGGGACCACAACTGTTCACAATATACATAGATGACCTGGAAGAGGGGTCAGAGTGTAGTGCAACAAAATTTGCAGATGACACAAAGATTAGTGGGAAAGCAGGTTGTGTAGAGGACAGAGAGGCTGCAAAGAGATTTAGATAGGTTAAATGAATGGGCTAAGGTTTGGCAGATGGAATACAATGTCGGAAAGTGTGAGGTCATCCACCTTGGGAAAAAAAAAACAGTAAAAAGGGAATATTATTTGAATGGGGAGAAATTGCAACATGCTGCGGTGCAGATGGACCTGGGCATCCTTGTGCATGAATCCCAAAAATTAGTTTGCAGATGCAACAGGTAATCAGGAAGGCGAATGGAATGTTGGCCTTCATTGCGAGAGGCATGGGGTACAAAAGCAGGGAGGTCCTGCTGCAACTGTATAGGGTATTGGTGAGACCGCACCTGGAGTACTGCGTGCAGTTTTGGTCACCTTACTTGAGGAAGGATATACTAGCTTTGGAGGGGGTACAGAGACAATTCACTCGGCTGATTCCGGAGTTGAGTGGGTTATCTCATGATGATAGGTTGAGTAGACTGGGTCTTGACTCGTTGGAGTTCAGAAGGATGAGGGGTGATCTTGTAGAAACATTTAAAATAATGAAAAGGATAGACAAGATAGAGGCAGAGAGATTGTTTCCACTGGTCGGGGAGACTCGAACTTGGGGGCACTGCCTCAAAATGCGGGGGAGCCAATTTAAAACTAAGTTGATCAGGAATTCCTTCTCCCAGAGGGTTGTGAATCTGTGGAATTCTCTGCCCAAGGAAGCAGTTGAGGCTAGCGCATTGAATGTATTCAAGTCACAGATCGATAGATTTTTAACCAATAAGGGAATTAAGGGTTATGAGGAGCGGGCGGATAAGTGGAGCTGAGTCCACGGCCAGATCAGCCATGATCTTGTTGAATGGCGGAGCAGGCTCGAGGGGCTAGATGGCCGACTCCTGTTCCTAATTTTTATGTTCTTATGTTCTGATGTACCACTATCCCTCAGTAACCATATTATCATTTCTTTAATTCTGTAAAAGAAAGTTATCGGTTCATTGAACATGATTAAATGAATTAATTTTTTCACATTAGCTGCATGTTGACATTTATATAGGGCTATTAGTTTGAAAACTGTGTTGTAAATATTATCTCCCTGACCAAGAATCGAACCTATGTTGCGGTGGTACAAGGGGTGCATTCAGTGAATCATTTGAATGTGATTTCAAGTGGGGTTTACTGTAGTGTATGTAGTCACCTTTAGTAATGACTCCACGAGGCAGGGTATGATACTTAAACTGAGGAGACCTGTAGTCATTTATTTGAAGCTCCTCGAGTGAGGACACCAAGCTGTGAGCTCCTTTACATTCTGGGTTGCAGGTAACCTTTCGGTCTCAAGCAGCAGCATCCTCTGGTGTAGGTAAGGTGTGTACAGTGTAAGAGTACATTCAGTGTTGCATAGCAGTGTTACAGACATCACACATACACAACAGTTACAATCTATTTCGGTGTGAATCAAGTGAACTGAAAATGACAATAATTTCATGAACTATAATGATGCAGCAGTAAAACGGTCTGTCGGTCCCTGGTTGTCGAGTGGTAAGGATTCAATACTCTCAACGTTGTGTCCTGGATTCAATTCCCACCCTGGGAAGTTGTACTTTTAATTCAAAACCTTATAAAAAAAAGAGTTCATTTATTTTACAGATCTATATGCAAATCATGTATAAAAAATAAGAATCATTGACTTGAACATCATTAATTAATACAGAAATTATTTTGTAAATCTTTTTCCATTTATTTTGCCATGAGCATGTGAGGAACTTTTATCCCGATCTCATTGAAATGCAGGCACTGCATGCTTTGCACTCGACAAAACGTTGCATTTTCTTCTCATTAATTTTACATTAATGCATTGCAATGCCAATGCACTTTTTACGTGGCAAGATCGATAATTAGCAGAGCAGAATGAAGAGATCACAAAGTTTCTGTTTAAAGAATGGACTCAGTCGAGAATATTTTGTGGATTTTATTTTTCTGAGACTATTTTCCCTGTGCTGGGGACACCCTGCGCAGATATGTGAAAAAGCTGGTTTTGTTAAAACTCCAGAGACCGCATGGCAGTTCGCTGGGACAAAAGACCTGTCAGTCATCCATTGACAAAAGAGCTGTCAGCCAGGAAGGGGGGCCACTGACAAAGCCACTCTAATTTGTAAAAGCACTTCTCACCTCCATCTCAGAAGGAGACACAGAACAATGAACCCACCAGCCTGGCCAGCCAAGGAGGAGCTGGGGCTTTCCCAACACAAAGGCTCAGAGAGATGCCCAGATTAAGGGCCATCAGCCCAATGCATGGGAGGGATGGCCCATCACTGACTAAGTACCCGTGCTTAGAAACAAAGGGGTTTTAAAGATTGGCGGGAAAGATAGGGGTAGCAAGACTCCCAGAAAGACAGGATCCTTTCCACTTTTTTTTTAGCTTGGAGCTTGGTGTGAAGCTTGGAGCTTGCAGCGTGCAGCTTGTGTCGAGAGAGAGCCCCCTCTCCCTCTCGCTCTCGCTCCACCGATCGATGTACCAGAGGAAGGGGCCGCAGTACTGCAGAAGAAGCCACCGAGACTGAAGACCAGGCAGTGACTTCCCACAACTGAGCTGAGCAAGAAAACGGGCTGCGTACGGTGGTGAACATGGTCGCGAGTGTCCCAAGCCAGTAACCAGATATCCCAGGCCAGCTGGGTAAGGGCTCAGGGTTTTCTCAGAAGTGAAGCTTTTCAGGGCTATTCTGGGGAGGGTAATTCATTGGTAGGGGTGGGTTTAGAATCCACCAGGGAATTACTGCGTGTTACTAGGTTCATTTCTGTACTGCATGTATATTGTTTGTAACCGGGATTTTATTCTCCACAGAGACAGTGATTTCGTTTAGCAGTGCATGTTTTAGACAGTGTATGTTAGACCAAATAAATATACTACGATTTATCACTGAATCATCCCTTTCCATGACTCATTTAATTTACACTCTGAATAATAATTCCCAGATCTAGAACTTTCGTAAGGTGGGGGCGATTCAAACCGTCCGTCTGGCAATTTGGCGAGGATCACAAACACTTACAATATTTACTAAAGGATATACTTGCTTTGGAGGCAGTTCAGAGAAGGTTCACTGGGTTGACTCTGGAGATGAGCGGTCGACTTATGAGAAAAGGTTGAGTAGGTTGGGCCTCTTCTCATTGAAATTCAGAAGAATGAGAGGTGATCTTATCGAAACGTATAAGGTAATGAGGGAGCTTGATAAGGTGGATGCAGAGAGGATGGTTCCACTGATAGGGGAGACTAGAACTAGGGGGCATAATCTCAGAATAAGGGGCCGCCCATTTAAATCAGTGATGAGGAGGAATTTCTTCTCTCAGAGGGTTGTAAATCTGTCAAACTCACTGCCTCAGAGAGCTGAGAAAGCCACGACATTAAATAAGTTTAAGACAGAGATAGCTTCTTCACTGATAAGGGAATAAGGCTTATGGGGAACGGGCAGGGATGTGGACTTGAGTCCATGATCGGATCAGCCATGATCATATTAAATGGCGGAGCAGGCTCGAGGGGCCATACGGCCTACTCCTGCTCCTCGTTCTTAAGTTCTTATGTTCTGAATAGCGACCCACAAAAAAATGCTTTGATCATGGTTGCACCTTATCTTCACGTTTGTCAAACAGTTGGCTCGTTGGTCTCGGGCTGTGATTTCCCTTTGGAGATGTTCATTGAAATTTACGAGAGGTCCCAGAGGAGCCCTGATATTGCTCGCATATTTTGAAATTGCATCGAACTTTTGCAAAGAATGACTTGCATATCTGCAGCGCTTTTCAGGAACTCATGACGCCCCAAAGCGCTTTACAGCCATTGAGTTCTGTTTGAAGTGTTGTAGTTTGGGGAAAGATGTGCCCAGATCACCAAACATGAACCTCAAATCTTTGCAAAGAGTTTGGTGCAAATAATCAGGCATCTCAGGGCCGTGGACTTTCTTTGAATAAGTTCTGCTTGTACCTGCATTCAAGCTTGAAACAGCAACTGGGCTTTCATCTCACGGGAGGTTTGGGGTTGATGTGTGTCGCTTTCAATCTTTGAAATTTCACCAAGCAAAGAAACGGTGAATCCAACTGTCCCTGTCAGCATTTAGTTCCCGTTGAATCACAGGAATATTCGCAGTCAGGAGCTGAAAAGAAATTCAAACCTAATACCGGCTTCGAGACAATCAGAATACTTTGTCACAGACAAGGCACTGGAAGGCTGGAAGGTAGATCACACCGGTTGTGGGAGAGCTGCTTGGTGGTGACATGGAAGTGTCTGCAGTGTGCGGAACCAGACTGCTTCCACGCATCCACAATGAATGTGCCTCCATTTATTTGGGAAAAGTACAACTGAGAGTGGACAAGTTCCATCCCGGTCGGAGCAATCTGAAGCTTTAACTGACTGACACCCTGGTTTTGGATGTCTTGCACCTTATATGTCCATGAGTCTCTGTGGCGCAATGGGTTAGAGCGTTCGGATGTTAAGCAAAAAGTTGGTGGTTCGAGCCCATCCAAGGATGAAGTATTTAACTGTTTTTCCCCGAGTATTCGGTACCGCACAGTCCCAGGTTGTCATTGTGCGTTTTGGCTGCACGAATCTATTCCACAAATGTTGCCAGCAATGCTGTTATCCAATTAGTTCCCACTCCAATATTTTATGAGCTTTCAGTTCAAGTAAAACGATAACAATTTTTTACATGGATCATGTTCCATCCAGCCCATTAGAAATAAATTATGTTATTGGGTTTAAAGAAACTGATGGAAATTGATTCTATTGATACATATATAGAACTGGAACTTCGGGCTCAAGTGCTCCTCCTATCAAGAATAGACACACACACAATCAATGGTTTACAACTGAGTCATAAACACTTACAATTTTAAACCATTCTCATACAGCGTGTAAATGAGATAGGGATAAAACTTCATCACATGTAAAGAGAAAATGAATGATTGAAGATACCACTGTTCCTCAGTAATTCTATTATTATTTATTTCATTCTGAAGAAGGTTATCGGCTAATTAATGGTGATTAAAAGAATTCTTACTTTTGCACGTTGGCTGCATGTCGTCAATTTTATCAGGTTTTAAATTTAAAAATGGGTTGCAATGCTGGTTGAATACATGACCCCAAAATCTTTTTGGGATCACAGGTTGAGTCTCTCTGGTGGTTTACGCTCTCTTGTAGAGCGCCTGAGTTGGGGCTCCGGTTGTTGGGCGCTGGCCTGTGTGTCTGCTGTTTGCGGTGCCTCAGGCCTATCCGGACTGCCCACAGTGACTGGGCTCTCCTCCCTTTGGTTCCGGTGTTCGGTCACCTGTGCTAGAGTGAACTCTATATCATGTTCTTCCTCTGCTTCTTCTTTGGGGTTGCTGAACCTCCTTTTTGTTTGATCCACGTGTTTGCGGCAGATTTGTCCATTGGTAAGTTTAACGACCAGAGTCCGATTGCCCTCTTTGGCAATCACAGTGCCAGCGAGCCATTTAGGCCCTGCAGTGTAGTTGTGGACAACAACAGGGTCGTTTACACCAATATATCGTGCCCTCGCATTCCTGTCATGGAAGTTATATTGTGATTGGCGCCTGCTCTCAACAATTTCTTTCATGGTGGGGAGTATAATGGATAACAGGTTTTGAGCGTCCTTATCAGTAGCAGCCCTGCGAGTGGAACCCCTGTGAGCGAGTGTGGTCGTGATCTATTGGCCAACAGGAGGCGTGATAAGTGGCTTTGTAGGGAACCCCCTTGGATTCTGAGCATCCCCTGTTTGATTATCTGCACTTTTCGTTCTGCCTGGCAGTTTGAGGCTGGCTTGAACGGTGCTTTTCTGACATGGTTAATTCCATTGCCTGCCATGAAGTCCTGGAATTCAGTGCTTGTGAAGCACGGGCCATTGTCGCTGACCAAGATGTCCGGTAGACCGTGGGCGGCGAACATTGCCCGTAGACTTTCTACCGTGGCAGAGGATGTGCTTGAATTTAAAATGTCACACTCGATCCATTTGGAGTGGGCGTCTACTACAACCAAAAACATTTTTCCGATGAAAGGACCTGCGTAGTCATCATGGATGCGTGACCAAGGCTTGGCGGGCCATGGCCAGGGGCTAAGGGGGGCTTCCCTGGGCGCATTGCCCAGCTGGGCACACGTGTTGCACCTGCGAACACAAACTTCCAGATCTGCATCTATCCCTGGCCACCAAACGTGTGACCTGGCAATTGCCTTCATCATGACAATGCAATGATGCTCATTTTGGAGTTCTCTGATGAACACCTCTCTGCCCATCTTGGGCATGACTACACGGTTTCCCCACAGTAGACAATCGGCCTGAATCGAGAGTTCATCCCTGCCCCTGTGAAATGGTTTAAATTCCTCAGGGCATGCCCTGTACGTGGCTGCCCAGTCCCCATGCAGGACACATTTCTTGACTAGAGACAATAGCGGGTCTCTATTTGTCCAGACATTAATCTGACCGGCTGTCACAGGTGAGCCTTCACTTGCGAAAGCTTCAACAGCCATGACCATCTCAGCGGCATGCTTGGTAGCCCGCTCAGTGGTGTCTAGTGGGAGCCTGCTGAGTGCATCGGCGCATTTTTCAGTGCCCGGTCTGTGCCGAATTGTGTAGTCATAGGTGGCTGACGTGAGTGCCCACCTCTGTATGCGGACCGATGCGTTTGCATTTATGGCCTTGTTGTCGGCCAAAAGGGACGTGAGGGGTTTGTGATCTGTCTCCAGCTCAAATTTCCTGCCAAACAGGTACTGGTGCATTATCTTTACCGAATATACACATGCGAGCGCCTCCTTTTCTATCATCCCGTAGCCCCTTTCTGCCTGGGACAGACCTCTGGAGGCATAAGCTACCGGCTGTAACTGACCCTTGGCATTGACATGCTGCAACACACACCCGACACCATAGGACGACGCATCGCACGTTAACACAAGTTTCTTACATGGGTCATATCGCGTTAACAGATTGTTGGAACATAACAAATTGTGTGCTCTATTAAAAGCCCTTTCCTGGCTGTCCCCCCAGACCCATTCGCGACCTTTGCTTAGGAGCACATGTAGCGGCTCGAGCAGCGTGCTCAATTTGGGAAGAAAGTTACCAAATAGTTGGGGAGCCCCAGGAACAAACGCAGCTCCGTCGTGTTACGGGGTCTGGGTGCTCTCTGGATCACTTCCGTCTTGGACGCAGTAGGGCTCATCCCGTCTACTCCTACCCTCATCCCCAGGAATTCTTCCTCTGGAGCTAGGAAGATGCACTTCGCCTTTTTCAGTCGCAGCCCTACCCGGTCCAGTCTGCGTAGCACCTCCTCCAGGTTGTGGAGGTGTTCTTCAGTATCGGAACCCGTGATGAGGATGTCGTCCTGAAAAACCATCGTCCCTGGAATCGACTTGAGGAGGCTTTCCATATTTCGTTGGAAGATCGCGGTGGCTGAGCGAATCCTGAACGGACATCTGTTGTACTCAAACAACCCCTTGTGTGTCCTGATGGTGGTCAGCTTCTTCAACTCACTCGCCAGCTCCTGGGTCATGTAAGCTGAGGTCAGGTCCAATTTTGAAAAAAGTTTGCCACCGGATAGCATCGCAAAGAGGTCCTCCACTCTCGGTAGCGGGTACTGGTCTTGGAGTGACACCCGATTGATGGAGGCCTTGTAATCACCATATATCCTGACTGACCCATCCGCTTTGAACACCGGTACAATCGGGCTCGCCCAGTCACTGAATTCGACTGGCAAAATGATACCTTCCCTCAGCAGGCGGTTCAATTCACCTTCTATCTTTTCCCGCATCACGTACGGCACCGCTCTGGCCTTGTGGTGTCCTGGCCTGGCTTCCGGGTTTATGTGAATCACTAACTTGGCCTCCATGAAAGTGCCAATGCCGGGTTGAAATAATGAGTCAAATTTGTGCAGGACCTGTGAGCATGAAATTCGCTCCACAGAGGAAATAGCATTAACATTGCCCCATTTCCAGTTCATGACAGCAAGCCAACTCCTCCCCAGTAGTGCGGGACCGTCCCCCGGGACAACCCAGAGTGGCAACCTGTTCTCCGAATCTTTGTGGGTTACGATTATCGTGGCGCTGCAAAGCACCGGAATGATCTCCTTGGTGTATGTCCGTACCTGTGCGTCAATCGGTGATAATTTTGGCCCTACTGGCCTTGGACGCCAACAACTTTTCAAACTATTTGATACCCATCAGGGACTGGCTAGCCCCCGTGTCTAGCGCCATTGATACTGGGATGCCACTGAGGAGCACATTCATCATTATCGATGGCGTCCTTGTGAATGAACTATATACGTGCTCCACATGAACTCACTGAACTTCAGCTTCCAGTGATTTCCCCCAGCGTTCATTTCTGCAATTTCTGTAGGTATTTTGTTCATCTCTGCAAACTCCGGCTAAGTTTGTGCCTCCATGCCTCCAACATGAGCTGTTGTTGGAAACAAAAGATCCCTTGCTCATCAATCGTCCCTGACTACCCCTGTGACTGTCCTTGAGTGTGCCATTAACAGGTGTTGATGGCCCCATTACTGGCCACATTGTCCCTTGCAATGGTGTGAATCGCCGTTCTGCTTGCCATTATCTCTGTCGAACTCCCCCTCTGGGTTCGACTACATGTTGGGGCATACCCGATTGCCCTTGTCTGCCTGGTGAACTGTGTGCTGCTTCAACAATGTTGATTCTCTGTCCCAACCATTCCTTTACACAGTATCTCTCGTCTATTCTGCTAGCGGCCATGCTCACGTGGTTTAAATCCCAGTTTCTCGTCGCCATTGATACATCCTTACTATACAGTAGAAATGTACACGAGGCCCATGCTTGAGAAAAGGTCAGTCTGTGGCCTGTCCTTTATTCCTTAGCACTCAAGTGATGAAAGTGGGTGGAGCTTCCCCTTTTATACCTGAAGGTCCAGGTTAGAAGTGTCTCCCACAAGTTCACCACCTAGTGGTCATTGTTCTCACAGTGTACAACTGAGGTCAGATTATAGAAAGGTTACAATGTTGGTTGAATACATGACAATAAGCACTTAAAATGTTAAACCATTCTCCTAAAATACAGTGTGTAAACGAGATAGGGATAAAAGTTCATCACATGTAAAGAGAAAATTAATGATTGAAGCTAGTAAAAGATCCTCTCGGAATAAGTGATCACAGTATGGTTGAATTTGTAATACAGATTGAGGGTGAGGAAGTAGTGTCTCAAACGAGCGTACTGTGCTGAAACAAAGGGGACTATAGTGGGATGAGGGCAGAGTTGGCTAAAGTAGACTGGAAATACAGACGAAACGGTGGCACAATTGAGGACTTTTAAGGGGCTCTTTCATAGTGCTCAACAAAAATATATTCCAGTGAAAAAGAAGGGCAGTAAGAGAAGGGATAACCAGCCGTGGATAACCAAGGAAATAAAGGAGAGTATCAAATTAAAAACCAATGCGTATAAGGTGGCCAAGGTTAGTGGGAAAATAGAAGATTGGGAACATTTTAAACGAAAGCAAAGAATGACTAAGAAAGCAATAAAGAAAGGAAAGATAGATTACGAAGGTAAACTTGTGCAAAGCATAAACACGGATAGTTAAAGCTTTTACCGATATATAAAACGGAAAAGAGTGACTAAAGTAAATGTTGGTCCCTTAGAAGATGAGAAGGGAGATTTAAAAATGGGAACTGTGGAAATAGCTGAGACCTTAAACAATTATTTTGCTTCGGTCTTCACAATGGAAGACACAGAAACCATGCCAGAAATTGCTGGTCACAGGAATGTGGGAAGAGAGGACCTTGAAACAATCACTATCACTAGGGGGGTAGTGCTGGACAGGCTAATGGGACTCAAGGTAGACAAGTCCCCTGGTCCTGATGAAATGCCAGGGTATTAAAAGAGATGGCGGAAGTTATAGCAGATGCATTCGTTATAATCTACCAAAATTCTCTGGACTCTGGGGAGGTACCAGCGGATTGGAAAGCAGCTAATGTAATGCCTCTGTTTAAAAAAGGGGGCAGACAAAAGGCAGGTAACTATAGGCTGTTTCGTTTAACATCTGTAGTAGGGAAAATGCTTGAAACTATCATGAAGGAAGAAATAGCGGGACATCAAGATAGGAATAGTGCAATCAAGCAGACGCAGCATGGATTCATGAAGGGGAAATCATGTTTAACTAATTTACTGGAATTCTGTGAGGATATAACGAGCATGGTGGATAGAGGTGTACCGATGGATGTGGTGTATTTAGATTTCCAAAAGGCATTCGATAAGGTACCACACAAAAGGTTACTGCAGAAGATAAAGGTACGCGGAGGCACTGGAAATATATTAGCATGGATAGAGAATTGGCTGGCTAACAGAAAGCAGAGAGTCGGGATAAATGGGCCCTTTTCGGGTTGGAAATCGGTGGTTAGTGGTGTGCCACAGGGCTCGGTGCTGGGACCACAACTGTTTACAATATACATAGACCTGGAAGAGGGGACAGAGTGTAGTGCAACAAAATTTGCAGATGACACAAAGATTAGTGGGAAATCAGGTTGTGTAGAGGACACAGAGAGGCTGCAAAGAGATTTAGATAGGTTAAATGAATGGGCTAAGGTTTGGCAGATGGAATACAATGTCGGAAAGTGTGAGGTCATCCACCTTGGGAAAAAAAACAGTAAATAGGGAATATTATTTGAATGGGGAGAAATTGCAACATGCTGCGGTGCAGAGGGACCTGGGGGTCCTTGTGCATGAATTCCAAAAAGTTAGTTTGCAGGTGCAACAGGTAATCAGGAAGGCGAATGGAATGTTAGCCTTCATTGCGAGAGGCATGGAGTACAAAAGCAGGGAGGTCCTGCTGCAACTGTATAGGGTATTGGTGAGGCCGCACCTGGAGTACTGCTTGCAGTTTTGGTCACCTTACTTAAGGAAGGATATACTAGCTTTGGAGGGGGTACAGAGACAATTCACTCGGCTGATTCCGGAGATGAGGGGGTTACCTTATGATGATAGATTGAGCAGACTGGGTCTTTGCTCGTTGGAGTTCAGAAGGATGAGGGGTGATCTTGTAGAAACAATTAAAATAATGAAAGGGATAGACAAGATAGAGGCAGAGAGATTGTTTTCACCTGTCGGGGAGACTAGACCTAGGGGGCACAGCCTCAAAATACGGGGGAGACATCCATTGTGGATGTGTGGAAGCAGTCTGGTCCCGCACACTGCAGACACTTCCATGTCACCGCCAACCAGCTCTCCCACAGCCGGTGTGATCGACCTTCCAGCCTTCCGGTGCCTTGTCTGTGACAAAGTATTCTGATTGTCCCGAAGCCGGTATTAGGTTTTAATTTCTTTTCAACTCCTGACTGCGGATATTCCTGTGATTAAACGTGAACAAAATGCTTACACGGACAGTTGGATTCAGCGATTCTTTGCTTGGGGAAATTTCAAAGATTGAAAGCGATGCACATCAAACCCAAACCTCGTCACCTACTCGCTAACCGCTACACGCTGCTTCCGTGAGATGGAAGCCCAGTTGCTGTTTCAAGCTTGAATGCAGGAACAAGCAGAACTTATTCCAAGAAAGTCCAAGTCCCTGAGGCATCTGATTATTTGCACCGAACTCCTTCGCAAAGAGTTGAGGTTCGTGTGGGGTGATTTGGGCACATCTTTCCCCACACTATAACACTTCAAATATAACTCAACGGCTGTAAAGTGCTTTCTCTCTTCCTCTTGTCTGTATCCTGTGCTTTTATTTCTCTATTTATTCGCCCTGTCTCAATTTCTAGTGTTTAAAAGGGAACAAAAGATGAAGTGGGTGTCACTGTGGAACAATTTCTCTCGCTCAAAGTTAGATACACGATCGTCGCTCCATGAGGTCTCGGCAGCTAGCCGTTGATATTCAGGTCCATAAATAAATATATTTTTTTGTATTTATACAAATTATCGAAGCTGTTCCCTGGTCGCGTGGTTAAGATGTCGAGCATTAAACCTCTTTCCATTCTCAATCAGTTCATCGCAGAAACATAATTGAGGTGTGTGAGAGGATTAATGATTGCTGTAATCGCCGTTAATAACCCCACTACTATCTGTTGCAGAACGAGCTTACACATTCTCCCGCTTCTCCTGCCCTTTGCCGGACACGTGTTCGGGGTTTAATTTTACAAACTGGGTGTGTTCGCTGATCGCGGGGAGACGGTAGGAGCCTCTGTGGCCCCACTGTGAGGATGTAGAAGTGAACACTGTGGCTGGGTGATCCGTGACATTTCTGTAAAGGCAGCAGAGGAGATGGATTGAGAACTTTCAGTGTGGGACAGAAGTTGTTTAAGGTGAGCCAGCACATTCCCGATCAGCACAGAGGGAGCTCAGTGGTCAGCTCCCCTCTGTTGGGGTTACTGTGCCAGTGGTTGTCACGTTTGCTTTATATGTGTACGATCACTGGTTCGATCCCAAGTGCGAACTTTATGTTTAAACTTGCTGTGGATGAACAATTGGAACCGAGTTGAGTCTCCGAGCAAATACTGCCTGACATGCTGAGATTTCCAGCATTTGCTGTATTTATTGATTGAAGTATCAACTCTACCTCAGTTAGCATTTCTTTCATTGTGCAAAAGAAGGTGATGGGTTAATTAATGATGCTTTCCCGTGAAAGCAACACACAAGTTTAACGAATAAACATCCGGTGACTGGCAGGTGAGCGCTGCTTCTGACACCCAGTGGGAATGGGCGGGGATTTTAAAGCCCTTTTTATTGCAGAACCTTCATATCGATGAACATCTCAGACTCAGTGTTTCGGCCTCGTGGTGCAGCGGTGGTGTGTCTGCCTCTTGATCAGAAAGTTGCGTGTTTAAATCATGTTGAGGTCCCTGTCCTTTTGGGCAATTCCAGAATTAATATTTTCTTTACTGTTTCACAATAACCAGACCCTTGCTCCAAGGTCTCTCTCAATGTTTACCCGGTGTCAGGCAGAGATACGCCTGCTGTCCTCATTTACTTCATGTGACAGGACACAAAAGTTCAAAATCAAACTGCAGGTGGCCATACATAATATTGAGCAGTCAGGATGGCCGAGCGGTCGAAGTTGCGGCATTCAGGTTGCAGTCTGCTTTGAAAGCGTGGGTTCCGTAGTGTAGTGGTCATCACATTCGCTTAACACGCAATAGGTTCCTGTTTAAAAACCAGCTGAAAACGTGTTCAATTATTTATGAGAAGCATTGAATAATGTGCATTTCTTATTCAGTATTAACAAAGCATCACGTCTCCCAGTCCTGCTATATTGACTGAATATTCTGTACAGTTCGGTACACATTCAAACTCTACAGTTTCCAGCCCTGACGGTGCAGAAAGCCCCTCTCAAAGCTGCACATTCCGGCTGCTTTCAGTTGAGTTGTGAGAGATTATTGACGGATCCTGCAGCTGTGAAAAGGAATGATGTGTTAGAGGGGTCATCAAACGAGGCCATGTGGGTTGAATTAAATAACAAAAATGGGGCGATCACACTACTGGGAGTTCACTATAGGCCCCCAGGGAGTTAGAGGGAGATAGAAGAACAAATATATTGGCATATTGTTGAGAAGTGCAAAACCTATAGAGCTGTAATAGTGGAGGATTTTAACTACCCGAATATTAACTGGCAAAATGATAGTGTGAATGGTACAGATGGTGGAGAATTCCTAAAATGCATTCAGGAGAACTTCTTTATCCAGTATGTAACAAGCCCATCAAGGGAGGGTCGGTTCTGGACTGGGTCTTGTGATCGAAGAGGGGCAGGTATGAGGGGTATTAGTGGGAGAGCATTTTGGTGCGAGTGATCATACTCAGTAAGGTTTAGGGTAGTTATAGAAAAGGACAAAGGGGACCAGGAATAAAAGTTCTCAATTGGGGTAAAGCCAATTTTGCTGAGCTGAGATGGAATTTGGCCAAAGTGGACTGAGAACGGCTACTTGCTGGTAAATCAGTGTCAGAGCAGTGGGAGGCATTCAAGGAGGAGATCCTGAGGGCGCAGCGCAAGTACGTTCCCTAAAAACAAAGGTGGGACGAACAAATCTAGAGCTCCCGGGATGTCAGGGGCCATAGAGGGAAAGTTAACGAAAAAAAGGGAAGCTTATGACAGATACCGATAACTCAATACTGCAGAAACTCGAGAGGTGCAGAGGTGCAATTAAAAAATATATCAGGAAGGAAAGAGAGTGCATGAGAGAATGTTGGCAATTAAATCTGGGAAAACCCAAAGATGTTTTATAAATACATTAAGAGCACGATGATAACTAGAGAAAGAGTGGAGCCTATTAGAGTCCATAAAGGGAATCTGTATGCGGAGGCGGAAGGCTTGGGTAGGATTCTTTATGAATACTTTGCATCTGTTTTCACAAAAGAGAGGGGCGATGTGGACTTTGCAATGAGGGTGGAGAAGTGTGAAATATTAGATGAAATAAAGAGAGTGAGAGAGGAAGTAGTGGTGGCTTAGCAGCTTTGAAAGTGGATAAATCCCCAGGCCCGGATGAAATGTATCCCAGGCTGATAAGAGCAGCAAAAGAGCAAATAGCAGAGGCTCTGACCACCATT